>NC_134406.1:255113572-255460239 GCF_038048845.1 Mixophyes fleayi
ATGAGTATAATTGAACATCCGTACTCCCAGTAAGTATAAAACCATATTTTATACACAGTATAAGGAAATACAATGTTTATTGCCTGAACCAAGCAATTGTGCGTAGACAATTGCAAATTATCCTCTTTTTACCTTCTGCTTGGTTTATTGCTATGTAGACTCATAAACATCACAGGTACTTCCACATGTATACATGTTACCATCAACAGTCAGCATTCCATCCTGTAACAACTGTTTCAATTATATTAGATCTCATCAGTGTAGCATATGGATTTTGGACTTTTGATGGGTAAGGTTTGGAGAGTATTCAGACAGAACATCTATATTGAAAGTGGTGGGAATTTCAAGAATATTTCAACTGGAGATGTTCACTGACCCCCGTGTTCTGGTTTTGGTTTTGGATCTGGATTAACTTCGTGTTTTTGTTTTGGCTTTGGTTTGGGCCAAACCGCCCTCGCGTGTTTTGGTTTTGGTTTTGGTTTTGGATCCCTATTTTTTTCTAAAATCACATATTTTTGCTTTTTCTCCCCTACATTTTTATTAACCTCAATAACACTAATTTCAAGTCATTTGCAGTCAATTTTGACCACCTCACAGGTCACAATATTATTTTCATACACTTTCAAACAAAGACTGCAGCGACCTGGCTGGATGCCAAGCGACAGAGCAATGACTCAAACACACCGCAGTTCCTAGCACATCTAGGAAGCATCAGTAGTATCACACAGCACAGTGGCGCACGCAGGGGGGGGGTTTCTGGTTCTCCAGAAACCCCTCCCATCCGCGAACCAAAGGTACTGTACAGCAGCCGCGGCGCTGTCAAAGAAGCGTCCGCGGCAGTGCTGTATTGTAGTATAATACAGTACTGCCGCGGATGCTGCTTGACAGCGCCGCGGCTGCTGTAGAATTCAGACTCGCTGAAATGGAGCTGCTGCAGCACCCTCTCGCAATATTTTTTTTTCCCGGGGGGACGGAAATCCCCCCTTCTAAATCCTGCATTCGCCCCTGCAGCAGTATCAGTAAAGAAAAGTGGTGCAATTAGCAATGGAGCAATGAAGCTCTCCTCTTTGTGTTTTACCTATATAACATAGTACAATGTGACAGCAGATTTAGAAGACCAAGCCTGCCAGACCTATTATTTGTATTTCAGCAATGACAATTAGCAATGGAGCAATGGAGCTCTCCTGAATGTCACTGGAGACTTTGAAGAACACTGCTACCCCTCCTCTTTCTATTCTACCTATAACGCTGCCCAACTGCACTAGAGTCTGCTAAGAACTGTGCCCTTCTGTGTCCCTCTGTGAAATGGCGCTGGATCGCCGTGGAGGGCGGTACTTATAGAATCCAAAGCTCCCAAGATCCGACGACGTAACAATGACGTTTTGCCTCGTTTTCAATTCCGAGGGCGCGCAAAGGTACCGAGCCGGCTCGGCTCGGTACTCGGATCTGCTAAGTTCGGGTGTGTTCGGTTCTTGGGGAACTGTGCCTGAGCATCTCTAATTTAAACAGAGCAGCTATTTTGAAAGTGGTTGGACTAATGTTCCTTCACAGTACATAATACAATAAAAAAAATGTTTTTAAAGTATACCTGTTGCCTATACACAGTGACATGTCTCAATGATGTCAAGGGTTTCTAGTGATTTGATAAAGTGCATTTTCAGCTTGCAAAATATCTTCTTGTGTATTGTATTCAGACAACGGTTCACTTTGATGTTTTTAACTGTCATAACTTTATTGAACATACAATACTGAACAAAACATTGCTGATGTAGCCTGAGGACAGGTTTTTAAAAGAACTGCTGAACACAATATTTTAATATAATTTTCTTTTCTATCATAGTTGGATCGAACCAAAATAAAATGATGTCATAATAATTGCCTGGACATCCAACATTCCCATGTGCTTGACATACAGCACTCCGGCTTCCAGATGGACCATACCGATTATTGTGTAAAATAACCCAACAGCAGTTATAGTATTGTCTACAGGCTCCGCAACACAGATTTTTCCTGTACTAAACAATGTCTCATGCTTTTAGATATACAATGTCCATTATAATAACAGCTTGTAAAAACACAGCAGGCTACAATGTGTCTCTGAGGTAAAAGCAAATAATGAATTCCATATTGCTCCTCTGTTAATACACAGAGAAAGATTCCTGGGGCCTATCCAATATGAGGCAAAAGAAAAATCAGAGTTCACATTGAATGTTCTTATTCTTGATGTTTCTGTTTTATTGTATCTTGTATGTTTCTGTTTTATTGTATCTTGTATGTCTGTTAAATTTTACAGGGATATTCATGAAATCTGGTTGCACCAGAAGACGGTACTGTAACCTACAGCAACAAACCAGATTACATTATTGTCTAGAGCAGTTTAGGAAATGAAAGAAAACGTCTGATTAGTGACTACGGATTACGGCATATTTTCTCTGGGCACTAACTTTTGGAAATGTTTTGTTTGTTGAATGTTTTCTACTTTGTTCTAACCCCTGACACTTTCAAAATTATATTAAAGAAATAATGTTTTTTGCACCTTACTTGTATGCCACTATACAAATACTTCCAACTGTCTGGATTTAGGTGAGACAGTCTCAATTTGAGGGGCTGGTACCACCGTCCGAACCATTGTCTCGACTGTTGGAATGTTGGGATGCCCGCACCAGCCACTTGTGCTCACGACGCTGAATGGAAGTTTTTAATGGTAGGGATAGAGTAGTGGTCCCCTGCTTCAGAAGAGCTAAGCACAACCCATGGTATGTTGCCATGCCCCATTGTACCTTGCCCACTTTTGTGCGAACTGCCATGAACCCAGTAAACAGTATATACAGGGGATTGCAACAATTACTACGCAGGAGAGACAACAGGAATGACAACCAACCTTATAACAAATCAGTAGACAGATAAATATAAATAAGACAGAAAGTAGCAGAAATTTTTTTTTTCATTTTTTCTTTCTGGCCATTCTATGCACCAGGTGTTATCATCTGTTACCCTAGCTCTCATGTCCTGATGAATGGGACTTTTTATTAGGTGAAGGCGGTCCCTGATCTATGGGCAATTATACGTAAGTGGCCCATAGCACTCTAGCCATACTTGCCTACTCTCCCTGAACGTCCAGGAGGCTCCTGAATTTTGGAGAGCTCTCCAGGACTCCCAGGAGCGAAGGTCACCCTCCCACATCTCATCCATTTCCCTAGTGAAGTGGGCAGTATTTACAGTGAAACGCGTCATGAAGCCGCAAGCACCAAAAATGCGTAGGAACGAACCCTCCCGACCTCCGCCTGGTGGACCAGAGGGGAGGTCCAAAGAGTCAGCAAGTATGACAGCACCTCATATATTGACAATCATTGGCTATTATCGGATGGAAAGTACAACTGGCAGGACTTTACTCCGGCAAGGTAATCATGAGTAGGACTGTTTTCTCACCTAGGGACTTGTGATATAATGGGCGTATGTAGTCACTAAAAAGCTATATAGCCAGTTAGTTTCTATAATATAATCCTGGAGTAACTGCCAGCTATGTCTCTTTAAAGCACCTAATTGCAAAATACAACCGTGGACCTGTCAGCTTCTACATCCCTTGTCAGCATTTCCATGTTCTTAACTTCCTGCTGGCCACGTATGCTCATCTCTTCTTTATGTATTACTTATCTCTTCCTACAAAACCCTTTTTCTTACATTGTTTTTGCACTGGAACATAATAAGCTTTCCCTCGACATTTTACCGCCAGCGCAGACCTGGCAGACAGCAAATATGCTTCTATCTTGGCCAACCTTATAACTAGCTCATATTTAGTACATTATGATTTCCTTTTCATTCTGGCGCTTGTTAATTCTCAGCATCGCAGAACAAAAAGTTATAAAATATATATATATATTATTTGCAATGAATGCCAGGTCATCATAAGCTGAATAAATGACTTAATAATTAACTGCGTTGGTGGTACTGGATTTCTAGTCATTGGGGGGGGGGGGGAGTTTTCTTGCAAGAGAGAAAAAAATATATCAAACTTTGAAAGTTGCTAAAAAGAGGAATTGAAAGTGCTGGCAGACCCTATGTATTATGTATATTTTATTAATTTACAAACTTAAAACGGTGATTGAAATTCTAGAATAGATTCCCACATACAGTGAAGCTTTATCCAATTTACTTTAGCTGCAAAAGTTCTCATGTGTTCAGCAATCTGTGGATTGGATAATAGTAGGAAAGATGAGGATATGTCTGAAAAGTGTTTTCCTGGGGCTCTTTCGGTCCTCTTACGGCCCCAGACAAAAAGTAAAGCAGCCTCCCGCTCCCAAGAGAGGGAGCGGGGAAGCCTGCAATACCACCTTATATGAGGTAGTATATTTTCCTCCCATGGTTGCATATAAGGATATAAAAAGATTAAAGTGTCCACCAAACAACTGTCTACAGTTGATCTAATCCAGAGTTCACCAATTATATTTTCATTTTTAAATTATGTCATCTTACAAGTTTCCCTAAGCAACTAATTTTAACTACAATTTGTGAGCTCAGGCTAACCCGCTAATAGAAAATTGTAAAAGAAAAAAGAGCGCTAGGTAAAACACTTCAATGGTATTTAATAAGCAGATATAAAAAAATAGATAAATATTAAGTGTATATGGCCATAGACACCAAGGGGTATAAATGCATAACAAATATTCTAAAAATCAAATATCATACAGCTCCATAACAAGGGAGTATATAAAATCTGTAACAGCAATAGAGAGAAACTACAAGACTAATCAAAAAATTAGTCTCAATTAGGATACTGGAACATTAATTATGCATAAACAACAGAGTGCAAAGATGATAAATTATACCAGTCCATATAAACTCCAGCCTGTGGAAATGGGAAAGATTCTTAGAGTCCCCCTAATTACTAGTCCGATGCACTGATAAAAACTGCCAATGATATGCTCAGCACAGCTCCATGTGCAGATATAAATGCATAAGTGCCATAGGCAAACCTGGGGCACTGTATAATTAAGGGTGGCTGGACCCTGCCCCCGCTGCACAAGGCTCTGCTTGAAAAGGGAGAACTGAGTGCAGCTAACAGTAGTGCACGCAGCATGGCCCATGTATATTATGGGGATAGGAAGAGTTGGAGAGCAGCCAAGCACTGTCTAATATTATAGCCCCGCCCCCATGCATGCCGTCACGCCCACTGGTGGCGTGGTGTGGAAACCCCCCTCTACAAATCCTGCGTTTGCCCCTGAGTGCAATGTTCCAAATACAGAGATCCAAATAGACTGATCCCAAAATAATAGTCAACTTATCTTTTCGTCCAGCCTGTGGAATCGACAAGAAGAAGAGAGATCCGTCTTTAGTGTGCACCCAATGTAATGCCAAAGCTGTCAGTGTTGCAATAGTCGCAAAAACCCTGGGGTTCTCGAATGCTGAATTCAGCTGTAAAGCAAGAAGCTTGACGCGTTTCTCGGCTGTGAAGCCGTTTCATCAGAAGCTAATACTCTCATATCGAACCTTTTATAAAATGCCAAAATTGCCAGAACGGGCCTATATGAGACAAACTTAATTTGTAAAGGGAAAGTATGATAGAATGCGAGATAATATATATCATCCATGCAGGGCTATAACTATGGCTGTGCGAGAGGAGCGACCGCACAGGGCCCAACGCTGAAGGGGGGGGGGCGCAGTTTATGAATATTTTAGGTTCATTTGGTTAAAATTGAGGCAGTTTTCCCTCTAGTCCCAGGTGCTTAAATTTAAATTTACAGTTCTGCATCCATGATCCACATTGAGTCAAATATCAGACCTGTATATGATCATTTGTTCCTTTGGATCATGGCATAGAAATTATCTTTGGCTAAAATGCCACCATCTCCGGAACAAATCCACCACCTCTCACAACTGGTGGCAGCCACAACAGTCTATAGTAAATGGACGCGAAATTTTAAAACATACATTTAGATAAAAGTTTGAACTATATCCACAAGTAAACTAGATTCTTTGTGTATACATTAGAAAGAGAATAAAAAACAGATGTAGAGTCTTTGTTGCAATTGTGTACAAACTTCAACATGTAGGCACGCATCCCATGCTCTATAGCAATCAGTCAAAATATAACCAGAAAGCATTCCCAATGTTGGCAACCAGAAGTGTACACATTCCATTAATTGGCTAACAGAAGTCTCTAAATCATTGAGTGTAACTGCTGCTGTTTAATGGAATACCAGCAGATGATGTAAACACTGTGTGTGGCAGCCACTGAATCCCAGACGTGCACTTTGTGAGTCCCATAGTACAGTATATCTTTTCCAGCTTATAGGTTGTTATTCTATGTCAGCACTTTACAACAGTCTAACCTGACCCAGATAAAACACTTAAGAGTCCTACAAGAAGCTAAAATCAGTAGAGATTAGTAGGTTCAGGAAAACCAAGTCATTACTATCTGCAGGACTTAGCAACAGAGAAGATGATAATGACAGCTCCATAAAATGTTTTACTGTAAAAATGATTCATTGGTATAAAACATTCTCATTTTACAAATGTCTATCATTCACCTATCTATCCATGCACAGAGGACTGATTAATCTTTGAACGCAATGTGTACGCAACTTGCGTTTAAAAAATCTGCAAGTAACTTGGATGCATGTACTCCCCTATTCAAATACAAGCGGATCTCAAGATATGTTTCCATTGAATCTGGGTATAAGTATGCTCTGGCTATATGCTACTTGCAGTATGTAGGCGGACAAAACACAGTGCAGGATATGCACAAGTAAATGTGCAACTTAAAGTCCCATCAGAAGGCATGCAAAAACAAAAATGTATAAAAATAATTACAATTCTTAATAAAAATATATTTTAAAAAAAATGTTTTTTTGGCATTTTTTTACATTAAATATATAAATCAGATTGTTGTGAATGCGTACTGTACATAAAGTGCTTTTATAGTTTGCCTTACTTGCAAACACATGTTCTGGCAGGCATACATAGTCATTACCATCAGTCGGCACTTAGACCAGCCCTGTAGCTGGTGCAAATTATACAGCTAAAAAACTTAAGAGATGCCCTGAACTTGAATCAGCCTAATCTGCGTAGACACGCTCTCGGTGCGCCCTTACTGTACTTTGCCTAGATCCATTCACCCCTTCCCTCGCCTGTTCCGACCCTTAAGTCGCAGACAGTTGTAAGTGTCTCTTTTGTGTTTGGATATGAATTCAATGCAATTGCATCATTTGGCGTAAGTCCCGTTCTGACGCCTGCACAGAACGATTTAACGCAAGATACGGCATGCAAATGGACTTTCAACCAAACATGAATCAGGTCCAGAGTGTTTATTTTCCTTTATTGGTGGTGATGATCTCTTAGGGCGGTGTCAAATAAGCACTTTGGGGGGGTATTCAATTGACGGCGGGATTGCCGCAAAGCCCGCGCTCGAAAAATATTACAGTGAATACGGTAATATCTAGCTGGATTTCAGCTCGTGGCTCCCAGAGCCGCGAGCTAAATTCCAGCGAGTAGATTACCGTATTAACGGTATTTACGCACAATATTACCGTATTAACGGTAATATTTTTCGAGCGCGGGATTTTCGGCGATCCCGCCGTCAATTGAATGCCCCCCTTTGAATGTTATCACTTCCAGATAGAAAAGTGCTATCGTTCATAGCGCTCTAATTGTTCCAAGCTGATAATTCCATTGAATGAAATAAGCTCTGTTGTGATTTGCAGCTGGAAAAAAAGTGTTTGTAAGACACCGCCCTAGAAGTATTCCCCCAATATTATGGTAACCCTGTTGGCTATATTTATGAATTTTGCAGAGACATTTATTTGGTTCCCAATGTCAATCTGCTTGGGATAAAGAAATGGTTTCCAAGGGGTATGTTTACTAAACTGTGGGTTTGAAAAAGTGGAGATGTTGCCTATAGCAACCAATGAGATTCTTGTTATCATTTATTTAGTACCTGCTACAAAATGATAGCTAGAATCTGATTGGTTGCTATAGGCAACATCTCCACTTTTTCAAACCTGCAATTTAACATTTATCACCCAAACCTCAAGTCTAGATCACAGTTTACCATTACCAATTCCACCAGGCAGCTGATCAGTGCCCGTCCTTCCGACAATACTGTCTGGTAGCGGTAAGAGTACTGTTACTGCTTCACCAACCAGTCTGGTTATCTCTACTCATGAATGACATGGCATTGTCGGTTCAAACATGTGTAGTGGAACTGGGGGCCAATTTCTATGAAAAAGTACTTCAATGTTAAAAAATAAATTCAAAATGAACAAAAAAAAATAATTAATTGTTTTTTAAATAGAAAAAATGGTTTATTACAATAATATAGACTTTTTTGGCCGAGGAACACATATACCGTATATACTCGAGTATAAGCCGAGTTTTTCATCACATTTTTTGTGCTGAAAAAGCCGCCCCTCGGCTTATACTCGAGTGATGCTCCAGGACCACAATGAAAAGTCCCTGCTTGAGGTGGCTGGCGGCAGCAGAGTGAGGTGCCGTACTGAGCGCAATGCAGGCTGCAGCAGAGCGGGCAAGGTGGGTGGAGCAGGTGCGGCCTGTGCAGAGTGACCTCTGACATCACGTCACACTGCGCAGAGCCTGTTACAACTCTTCCTGTGTTTTGTATCTAGCAGCAGTACCTTATACCACCAGAGGTGCTGCTGTTCTGTTCCTAAACTCTTCAGCATGCCTGAAGGAGTTAATCTTCTTGCCTGAGGCCTAACTAGAACTGCACCTGTTACACTGCTTTAAATACCTGCCTCAAGCTGTGCTCTGTGCAGTTCATCCCGTTTGTTCCTGGCTGCTGCTAACCTGCTCCTGTGTTATTTGATATATACCTGCTGGACTAAACTTCTGTGTATGACCCCTGCCTGTACCTTGGACCATGCCTGCTTGCCTGAGACCCCGAATCATTTGCCTGTACCTTGGACCTTGCCTGCTTGCCTGAGACCCCGAATCATTTGCCTGTACCTTGGGCCTTGCCTGCTTGCCTGAGACCCCGAATCATTTGCCTGTACCTTGGGCCTTGCCTGCTTGCCTGAGACCCCGAATCATTTGCCTGTACCTTGGGCCTTGCCTGCTTGCCTGAGACCCCGAATCATTTGCCTGTACCTTGGACCACGCTGTTTTGCCTGTTGCCCTGACCTTTTGGCCTGACTTCTGGACCTTGATTATTTGCTTGTGTCAGTTACTTTGCCTGGACTCTGTTTGCTTCCTGGACAGACTTTTGCATCCTGGAACTGGGTAACTCACCATTCTTATCCCTGCATTCAAGCTACATTAGCATTCTGTGGAACCTGTTATTTCTGTGAACTGTGGCAAGAGCCCGCTACTGGTGAAGCACATGCGTACAGCGTACAACTTCTTCCTTTTTATGGTTCTTTATTGTCAGGATGGTAATAATGTTTTGACACCGTATACTTGCACAGCAATTATGGAGACCCTCAACGCTTACTATACATAGTCCAGCTCTCTGTCCAGATCAGCCAGCTAGCCCAGCGTTGATCTCCCTGAACAATGAAACAAGCAGGGTTTTATACCTGACACTCCTCCCACAGGCCTAGCTTGATGGACAGGTGACACACCCACCTTCTCTTTAAAAGGAAACGCCCATCCCTGGCTCTGTTTAGGCTATCAGACCCACCCTGTCTGTTTGCTGAGAGGAAACAGCTTTTAAATCATGTAAGTAAACCAATTTTAAACTACACATATGTTTTTACCTGGTTTAATCTCCATCTAGGTACATAACTGTGCCAATGTTTTACTCTACTTCCCTGCTTTCTCTGCATATTGCCAGCTAAATGCCTCCTTTTGTTACAGTACCTTCCTGCCACACCTGTTCATGTTTATGTTGGGAGTTATACCTGTTTATGAAAACCTGCATGTTCATTGAACTGAACCCTTGCTTATATATTTTGCTGGAATAAAGACATTTGTATTATACTTCCGTGGCTGCTTGCTGAGTTTACTAGGAATCGTAAAATGACGAACTGCCATACAATCTAGGCCTGCTGACTGCACGCCCTCTGCTTATACTATGGATTAAATAGAAAACTGACAAAAATGAGATAAAATAAACTCTTTAAAGCACTCACACAAGGTTTTACATTTTGGATTAGACACTTATTAAAGGAAAGTGATTTTCTTGATAATTATTGTTTCGTATAGTGAGGAATTAAGCAGTCATGTTACACAGTTGGAATATTTCCAGCGAATACTTAACCCTGGGATCAGTGGAGAAACTCCAAATGAAAAGCATCACTTCAGTTCATTATTTATTAACTATTTATCAGCTTTGAACCTAGTGTCTATTCGCATAAACCGGAGAATGGAGTGAGCCACAAACACCCACATTTCCTTTATAGTATTACAGAGTATAATATATAGCTACAATTCATTAGAAGCCACAACGTGTCAATAATGTAAAAAAGAGATACAGTATAAATGCACATTAAGGGGGGTATTCAATTGTTAGCGAGATCCCCGAAAAATGAGCGCTCGAAAAATATTACTGTTAATACGGTAATATGCGCGTAAATACCGTTAATACGGTAATTTACTCGCTGGATTTCGTATTAACGGTAATATTTTTCGAGCGCTCGTTTTTCGGCGGTCACGCCGAACAATTGAATACACCCCTAAGAATTCTCCAAGGTGGAGATTTATGAAACATTCTAAAAAGGAAAAGTGGAGATGTTGCCCATTGCAACCAATCAGATTCCAGCTATCATTTATCTTGTACATTCTAGAAAATGATAGAATCTGATTGGTTGCTATGGACAATACCTCCAATGTTCCTTTTTAGAATGTTTAAATCTACCACCAAGTAGTCTACAAAGTGTCCCTTTAAGCGCAGGCCATTTGTTGCTGTCATTGTCGCTTTCACTTTCTTTCCTTACTTATTTTTCTATTTTTGCAGACAGAGTCAAGCACAACATGGTTCCTACCAGTGGTACATACCTCCTCCTGATGTCAGATTATGGAGTCTTATTTACAATTACTTATATAGTTAGTAAGGTTGAAAAAGGACACAAGTCCATCAAGATCAACCTTTTATAAATTCCAGATGTGTTGATCCAGACGAAAGTATAACAAAACTCCCAGAAGCATTTGGCAATTTAACCTCACATGGGGGAAACTAAATGCTTCTTGATCCTACAGGTGGAAATCACATTAATCCCCTGGATCAATCACCCGACTGTCTGTTCCAACCAATTTGTTCACTATAACTATAATTGCCATTTGTAAGGTATCCAATCCATTGTTAAATCTATTCTGTGATTCGATCATTGCACACTCTAGTGAATTCCAGTGTCTTACTGTCCGCACAGTGAAAACTCCGTTTCTATGTTGGTACTGAAACCATAGTTCGTCCAGTCACTATGGATACCCCCTTAACTGTACAGCCCTGGTTATAAGAAGCTTGTCAGACAAATCTTTGTATTGTCCTCGACATTAATTATATTTCACTTTTTTTTCAATAACTTTAGTTTGTTAAGTCTTTAATTTTGATTGAAGACTGGAGAAATTAGAGGTATGTTGTTGCAATTTAAACCATTTTCTATTAATTAAAGGTGACTTGGGGGAGTGAAAGATTGGAGGGCAAGGAGAGACAACTCAGGCTATCCGAGACTATGTTGAGCACCATTTAAGGTTTTTAACAAGTATTTAAGTCTTGGTTTATTTAGTACCAAAGTATAGATAAGGCACTGTTTGACATTGAAGATCATTTGACAAATTTCATTTAAGTTCATGTAAGACACTTAACTGTCATGTCATAAACCAAATTCTTACAAATGTGACCAGTTGAGTACAACTGAAAATATACATTTTTATGGCAAATGGAATTTAAATTCAGTTGACTTTGTCTTTTATACTTGTTTCGGGAATAACAAATGATTCACTATAATCCACCAGTAAAAGGGAACTCAATCATCAGTCTACTTTATCTTCCAGCCAAATGTCTTTCCATTCCCATAGATTGTAATCTTGTGAGCAGGGTCCTCTTACCTCTATGTATGTATGTATCTATCACCCAGTATTGCTTTATTACTGTTTGTTCCCAATTGTAAAGCGCTACGGAATTTGCTGGCGCTATATAAAAAATAATGATGATGATTGCTCTATGATCTGACTACAATTTTCATATTGAAGGTCAACAAATTGAAATCTGCCTGGATATTTTTTTCCAAATGTGGATCTATAATGTGAGGCGCCGGCAGGGTGGATTTTTGAAGGTTTGGATTTACCCCAAAGTCCAACTATGGAGATGTCTAGGCTCAGGAGACGCCATTCAAAATACTTTTATGTTAGTTTTATTTATTTTTTATCCTTTCAATTTTTTAGTCCTTTTTCCTGCTAATCAGTCTTGACTAATACAGATGACAAAATTTTCAAATATGCAAAAATGTTGCATGTTTCAGTAGTGTCATTTGGCTTTAAATATTAATTGACCATCACTGTCCTAGCTCCAGGGCCGGACTGGCCATCTGGCACTTCTGGCAAATGCCAGAAGGGCCGATGGCTAGATGGGCCGATCAGCTGTCCGCATCTTCTTCTTTTTTTTTCCAGCAGTCACAGCGCTCACTCCGCTGGTGACTATTTCGATGTGGAACCACCCCTGCACGGCAGCCCAATGGACCTGCAGACAGGACCAGTCACTCCCCGGCGTTCTTGTCAGGAGTCATATGGTTTGACTCATAACATATGCACCCCTCCCTGGCTTGGTTGGTTGGCTGTAATCACATGGTCTGAGTGGGGGGAGTGGCAGCTGCAGCGTGGACTTCGGGTGTATGTGTATTAGCAAGCAGACAGCAGAGCAGTCAGTTACACCTCACACACACACCATGCTAACTGTGCCCTGTGCTGTGAGCAGGAAAATAAGGTGAGGTTAGTGTACAAATAATATTTCATGTGTCAGCTCTGTGCCTCTGTATTATAATCTGCCATGGAGCAGTGTAAGAACATTAGTGAGCCTAGAGAAACATTGGATGGATGTTAGTAAAGATTAAACATGCATTGTCTGACTATTGGTAAGCAAGTAAATGAGCACTGTGTATGTATATTATTTATTAATGATCATGCAATGTGGGTAAAACTTAGTGATCAGATAAAGTGATCTTTTTTCATGATAATTACCATTTTTTTATATCGCCGCTTATTGCAGTTTCACTGCTATTTATGAACTTTATCCCTGGAAGACCAGCAGTAAAAATTGTCATTTTTCCGAGCAGCAGTATGTTAATATTATGTGTGTGTGTGTGTGTGTGTGTGTGTGTGTCCGCAGTATGTTAATATAGTGTGTGTGTGTGGCCGCAGTATGTTAATATAGTGTGTGTGTGTGTGGCCGCAGTATGTTAATATAGTGTGTGTGTGTGTGTGTGGCCGCAGTATGTTAATATAGTGTGTGTGTGTGGCTGCAGTATGTTAATATAGTGTGTGTGTGGCCGCAGTATGTTAATATAGTGTGTGTGTGGCCGCAGTATGTTAATATAGTGTGTGTGTGTGGCCGCTGTATGTTGATATAGTGTGTGTGTGTTTGTGTGGCCGCAGTATGTTAATATAGTGTGTGTGTGTGGCCGCAGTTTGATAATATAGTGTGTGTGTGTGTGGCCGCAGTACGATAATATAGTGTGTATGTGCGGCCGCTGCATGTTAATATAGTGTGTGTGAGCGGCCGCTGTATGTTAATATAGTGTGTAAGGGAAGGGAAGATCTTAAAAAAAAAAAAAAAAAAATGTGGGACGTAAGCTATTTAATGGTGGAGTGTAGGTGGGGGCTAATTATTTAAGGTGCCTTTAATTTAATTTAATGCTGGGGTGGTTTGGGGCTATTAATTGAACATGGGGCTGATTTTGGGGAGGAGGGCTATTTATTAAATGTGAATATGAATTATTTAATGCCGGTGATGGTTTTGGAAAATGGGTATATTTATTAAAGGTAAATGCTATTTAGTTTATTGCTGGGACTGTTTGGGGGGGGGGGGGGAATTGGTTTTGATTAAATGGGTATACTGTTAATTTAATGTTGGGGCTGGTTGGAGGGAAATAGGTCTTATTAAATGTGATTATTATTATTGTTGAGAATTGAGGGAGGCATAATTACAAAACGTGGGTGCTATTGATTTAACACTGGGGCTGGTTGGAGTTTTCTAAATCTCATGTACCCATTTTTTTTCCAAAATAGGGCATCCAACATTTCAGGATCAAGACGAGCAGGAACTGACCTAAAGACACCAGCAGTCACAGGTGGTGAAAGTGACCAAGACAGGTAGGAGAGAGCAGGACAATCTGCCAACTGTTCTGAATCTGGTGGGACAGTCCTGAATTTGGGTGACTGTCTTGCTTAGTCAGGATTTGGTCCGACTGCATGG
The DNA here is from genome assembly GCF_038048845.1 of Mixophyes fleayi. NCBI lineage: Eukaryota > Metazoa > Chordata > Amphibia > Anura > Limnodynastidae > Mixophyes > Mixophyes fleayi. The sequence continues at coordinate 255,127,935 of NC_134406.1, forward strand.
AGAGTTAGGAGGTATGTCCCGCTTCACAACGTACTGCTCGTGAAGGCAGAGCTGTGTGCATCTAACAGTAGGGCACACAGTATTGCCTGTGTATTTGTCTAAAATTTGTCTAAAATGATAACCATGTTACATAATAGGGGCCCTGCTGTCTTTAAAACCCTGGGCTCCCCCGAGCGTTAATCCAGCTCTGGTTAGCAGGAGGGAGCTGATAGCTGCTCCCAGTCCCCTGACAGAACACAAACTGCAGAGCAGCTCTAAGTCTCACAACATTTTGTAATCTCGTGAGACTAGGAGCTTCCCTGCTCACTCTACAGGAAGTTCCCACCCTGATGGACGTCAGCAGCACCAGATGCATAGATAAGTACAGTGGGCTGGGGGTGTCATAATGTGTCTGGGAGGGTGTGATGTGGCTGGGAGGGCGTGATAAATGTAATGTTTTATTATAATGTATGTATCAATGCCCCATGTTGACCACACCCCCAGCACAATGTGGTCACACCCATTTTGGCAACGTCGCACAGCGGCGGCACACAGTTTCTTTGCTACTCGTCTAAGGAGGGGAGTCCCAAAAGTTCACTGTAACCAGGCCCCAAATTTCTCTTCCTGTCCTGTACATACCATTATCTGATACTGGTAAGCCCTATGCTGCAAATAGAGAGTCAAGCTGCGTATAATATATTTGTATCTCACGGGACACTGTATAAGAATGACCTTTGCAAAAAGTACTGTAATATTATTATCATCTGAATCTGAGGTGGGCCTGTGTGCTTTAAATGCCAGGGCTGATTTTTAGTCCCAGTCCGGCCCTGCCTAGCTCTATTCAGAAATTATAAGTTATGTGAAATGCTAATTTGCTAGTACACTGTAGAATGGTGAAGTAAAAGTGGATCTGGAAGATTGTATTGCTGGAACTTTACACCTCTGTGAATGGCTTATTTCACTGACAAAGTCGAATTGCACAAAACTGGGCAACAATTTTGCTCACCTCTGTTTAAGTATAACAACAACTACAGGCTAAGTATTATTTGAGTGAATATAATGGGGGGAACAGTAGGTGGCGCTGAACCTTAAGTTGTCATGGTGTAACCTCTCCTTATTGTGATAGTGTACTCTCTTTAAGTTAATTCTCCATGTTGTGAGTTTATACATGTACTGGTCACAGTCAAGTTTTTCCCACAATCTTTCCCTGTGTGTTGGTGCTTGAACATGGGAGCATATTCTGCAACAATCTCTAATATGATAATATGGACATTGCAACATGGCTCACACACCATTCGAGTGACACAGGCCTTCCAAACGATTAGAAGTCCTGTTGCTTTGGGACATATTGGATTTTGTAAAGTGAATTAATGTATTTGTTCTGTGTGACTTTCCATTGTTTATTTGAGAGTCACCTGTGTTGATAACAACTGCAGTAGCAGTATTTGAATTAAACGTTTATAGACAGCTCCACCAGGATTGCTATCGTTATGGGACAAAATGTATCTTGCTTTCCTTGTCTCACACCTATTTCTTATCCCTGAAAACCCCTTCTGCAGAATTGCCTGGGCTTCAGCTTGCTGGTACAAGTAGTTTATCATCCAAGCATACTTGCCTACTCTCCTATAATGTTCAGGAGACTCACAAATTTAATGGAGTCCTCCTGGGAGACCGGCCACTCCCTACCAGGAGGGGCTTAATTACCCAATTCATGTTGTTAAGCCGCAACCTCATATCACAATTCCGCAAAACGCGTCTGCACCGGGGGTAATCATATTAACGTTGGTGTAAGCACCGACAGTGTTCACATCTACATAATTAATATGATAGTGAAGAAAGCGACATGTAAAAAATAACTACTTACATGTAAACAGACACACTGGAAAATCCGACACTTCCAAATTGCGTCACTTGCGAGCGCGACTTGGACATTTTGGATTTTAAAGCGGCAATGCACGGACCCATCTAAGTATTACCTTTACATTATGGGTTAGGGGTTAGGGATAGGGTTAGGAATACAATTATACTAACTAACATAATGTAAAGTCATAATTAGATGGGTCGTGCGTTGCCAGCTTTAAAAATCAAAATGTCCAAGTCGCGATTGCAAGTGACGCATTTGAAGTGTCGGATTTCCAGTGTGTCTGTTTACATGTAAGTAGTTATTTTTTACATGTCGCTTTCTTCACTATCATTTAATTATGTAGTGCTGAACACTGTCGGTGCTTACATTATCGTTAACTCGTATTACACTCGACTGCAAAGCACGTCCCCATCCACACTTGCTGGCTGACATACCCTCCAGGATTTCCCGAAAGGGAGACCACAAAAGTTGGCGAGTGTAGTTCAAAGGCATTGCCTATTAGTTGCCATTTTGGAAAAGGGCAAAAATGTCTGGAGCAGTTATACAGTGAGTGTGATAGCCCACAATAGCAGCGCTAAATACAAAGAATACAAACACGCTTTTCAAGTACCAGAAGAGCGGAAATGAAGTCAGTAGTAATAATTTACAGTATACTGTAGCTAAATATATACTACTGATGTATATTGCAGTGGAATACTGCAGTGCATCAGTCTTTCACACCAGCATTTCAGCTTAGTTTAAACGACATCTGAAGTCAGATCAAAAGGTCCAAATCTAGCAACACAAAGACTTCCAGTTTGTCATGTCATCCGTGAAATGTTGCACTGAGAAGATATATTTTTTAAAGTGAGGGTCTGGTATAATCTGCGCAAAAAAATTCCAGAAATGTAAACATCCTACAGAAGTTGGGAAGCCGTGAATTTAAAACAATTACGGTCAGTACGAGAAAGTGGTTTGAGATATGCACGGACAGGACTTGGGGGTAAAGCATTAAATGTGCAAGCAATTATGAACTTGGCACAGTAGCGTGGTTTATTTTAAGCTCTCTCTAGTTGATTTGTTTGAGGATGTTTACTTAACCAGGCTCTATAAACCATGCTGAGGAGTATCACAGGGACTTGGGACTGTGAGACAGTTTCAATTGGCAAAACACAGGAGCAATCAATTAAAGATAGTGGATCGCACATATGTCTGTAGAGAGGACCTGAAGGTGTCTTATCTCTTTTACTGCCTGAGCTGTTTAAAGTGTTCATGAAAAGCAGCGATAGCTGAACAGTCTGGGCGGCAGCTTCTTATAGGGGATGCGTGATGGTGGGAACTATTCCAGACTGTTTTGCATTTTCATCTATATTGTGACCTAAGCCCCGAAAGAGTTATACTTACTATTTGAAGGAAATCTCACGCTGAGACTGCTTAAATCCTAAATCCTTTGCTCTCCAACATAAGCACGCAACTCATTTATAATGCACTGTGGCCTGGGTACCCTTCCGCTACTGATAGAACATGGAATTGGAAGGTCTGTTGGAGTCTCCAGTTCCACTGTTTAAAGAAGCAAACAAATAATCATATATATCAAATTATTTCTGTCAATGACATCCTGGGGTATATTTACTAAACTGCGGGTTTGAAAAAGTGGAGATGTTGCCTATAGCAACCAATCAGATTATAGCTGTCATTTTGTAGAATGCACAAAATAAATGATAGCTAGAATCTGATTGGTTGCTATAGGCAACATCTCCACTTTTTCAAATCCACAGTTTAGTAAATATACCCCCCTGTGTCAGCAGCTTACATGGAATAACAGAAGGATCGATAGAGATATATACCTGGCCTATGGATGTGACCTAAGTGACTTTCCTTGTTGCAACACATTTGCATTAGGGACACGCTATTAAATAACCTTGTAACATTTTTACATGAGTGATAGCAATCTGGGTTTTGGGAAATGATGCAGAGCATTCAGGCGAGATTGCATTACTTTCTATTAAATTGTACCTGCTTGATTATAAATGTATTCTACGGACTTTTTTTTTCATGTTAAAGTGTATTTAATAGTTCCAGACACTACAATTGTTGAGAAAGTATATACAGGCTTTCATTTCAACTTTGATTGAATTCAACTATGGCATTCATTTCTTAAGTTCTGAGAAATCTCCCTACAGGGGTCTATACTTTTTTTATAAGCAATGAAAAACACACACTACATCATAGTATGGCCCCTATTTATTAATGACCGCATTTTTAACACAAACCCTTGCAATTCTTATTGTAATGATAAGAATTGAAAGATCATGTTAAAAGTCTTAAACAGGAAGAGCAGTCATGAAAAACTGCTGTTCCTCTGAAGATCCCGCTCCTGTTATTCCTATGGTCACTACTGCAAAGGGGCCACCTCTGCGATAGTGACCGGAGGGTAGAGCAGTAAGATGCGCTGAGGGATCCGAAGATCCAGGCGCGGGCTGGCAGATTTCAGCCCGGGCAGCGCACAGGCGGCCGCATCACATGACACGCGATGCGGCCAAGTCATCAATGAAAATAGGCAATATTGCATCCGGGGGGCGGCCGGCCCTAACAGCGGTAAGACTGAGCGGCCCAGCTCGCCCCTGCGAAGATCCCTCTACCGCAATGCTCTCCCCACAGGAGCAGAGCTGAAGTACTACACATATGGTAATGTACGCCAGCCTGAGCTGTATGTGCCTGTGTGTGTGCCTGAGCCGGCGTACATTACCATATGTGTAATTGCATTTACAGAACTTGCTAAATTGCAGCAAGGAGCAGTCCCCTTGCACATTTATGGGGACTGCGCTGGATTCCGAAGCAAAATGCAAAGCAGCAGATATGCACAGTTCATAAATTTGCAGGATACTTATAATTGCGTTTGTTCCCCGAAAATTGCCATTTACAGGAAAATAAGGTTTAATAAATAAACCCCAATGTATCACGATTAGCAAGACTCAGAAGAAGTGGGTCATAGCCAGTGGCGGATCCAGGGGGGGGCGATCGGGGCATTCGCCCACCCCTAGAAGCAAAAAGCTAGGTCCCAGCCGTCGATTAAAACGGGAGGGGCGGGGCTAAGCGCGAGCGGGGGGCGGGGCTAAATGGCGGCCAGCTAATCAGAGTGGTCCCAGCCGGTGACCACAACGAGAGGGGGCGGGGCCAATCGCGGGCGGAAGGCGGGGTTAACGCAGGCCAGCCAATCAGAGCAAAGGAGGGGCGTGATTATGCAAAATCGCCCCCCCCTAAACATAAAGTCTAGATCCGCCCCTGGTCATAGCTTGCTAAAGAAGGCATACAATGGTGGAATGTGAGGTGATTACGTGGTGTTAACACTGAATCTTAGCATACCCTCTTCAGTGATTAAGTGCACTTCTACTAAGTAGCGATAATCACGATAAATATTGAGAGGCACCCAGGAATTTCCATTTTTTCATAATACAATTCTGTAAAACTGCCCACACATGGGTTGACCAATGTAGGTGGTTCTTGACCCAAGTAACGCAAAATTTTTCATGCGTGGGTCATGACTTTACCTCTTTGATACCTCTCAGAATTTTGTTCGAACTGGCTGGAAAAACACACCCACTTCAGTAATATTTAAAACGATCTCTGAATTGTAAATTACTTTATAAATAAATATTTTATGATACAATAATACTCAAAATACAGCTTTGAAAATCAGTTTATTAATGAAACCCCCATTAAGTACTAAACATCCCATGTTTATATAACGTCCTGGCATTCTTCTGCCTAATAACGAAACATGTAGGACATTCGTTCTGTAATTCTAAAGGATGTTTTCCTGCATCACTTTATTCTACGTTAAATGTAGTTTTAATAGATATCTGGGAAAAAACTCATAAAAGAAAAGACTTGTTTATACTGTCCTAAGACATATGCCCAGGGCCAAGAATTATAGTCACATCTGTACTAGGAAATATACTGAAAATGAACACATGGCATTAAGTAGAAATATCCTTTAGATTTCCGAACAAATAACGCTGGTAATTACTGACAAAGCATTATAATCTCTAAAAGCCCCAATCTATTTGCTTTCTTCACCCGTTTTTCTTTGCTGGAATGACTAAAATGTAAATATTTAAAAAATTCTCAGGCTGAATACCTGAAAGGAGGCAATGGGAGTGCCCTCTGGTTTCACAATAAATTTAAAGCTTGTCCTAATCATTCACTTTATTTTATTTATCTTTAGTGAAAAATAAACAGAAAAGTGACTCAACATAATGTGAGCTTGTTGCAGTCAGTTAAGCCCCCAGAATCATGTAAGGATTCATATTGTAAAAAGCGGTTACTTTTAAATTAAGACAATCAATCAAACATGCCTATAATTACTGCCTCAGAGAGATGCTTTATTGAATTTGAACTATATGATTCATATAGAAGTTTGTTTATTTGGGTGCAATATATATATAATATGTAGGCCTCCTCCAACCAGGTCTCTGCACCATTTAGGCCCTGTGCTGAATCCCTGCATCACCTAAGCCTCCGCCAAGTAGACAACTAAACCTATATCACCCCTGCTACCCAGACAAGGCTCCAACTACCCACACCGAACTATGTACGCACCATATACTTTGGACCTCTACGCCTAAGCCTGAAACTACCTTTAGCCGAACTCACCGTATTTTCAGTCCCAATGGTACGAGATCACGAGATCTACGCGTGTAAACACCCCCCTCTAGATAGTAAGCTTGCACAAGCAGGGCCATCTCTACTCTATGTCCCAAGCCTGTGCCTTACCACTTGTCGTAAGTAACTCTGTCCTATGTGCTAAATACATAACTTGAGTGCGCCCAAATCGAACCAGCCACCCCCTGATCTCTGTCTCTTGTCCAATTTTGTATGTAATTCACCCCCTATGCCCTTTCAGTCATGCTTACCCTCTATCTAATATTATATACATATGTTTTATGTCTACTGTATCATGTAGTGTGTTAAGTGTAAAGTGCATTGAGTCCTAAATGGGATAACAGCACTATATATATATATATATATATATATATATATATATATATATATGTATATATATCACCATCATCACCATTTATTTATATAGCGACACTAATTCCGCAGTGCTGTACAGAGAACTCACTCACATCAGTCCCTGCCCCATTGAAGCTTACAGTCTAAATTTCCTAACATACACACAGACACAGAGATAGAGAGAGAGACTAGGGTCAATTTGATAGCAGCCAATTAACCTACAAGTATGTTTTTGGAGTTTGGGAGGAAACCGGAGCACCCGGAGGAAACCCACGCAAACACAGGCAGAACATACAAACTCCGCACAGATAAGGCCATGGTCAGGAATTGAATTCTTGACTCCAGTGCTGTGAGGTAGAAGTGCTAACCACTTAGAAAGAGATTGCTTTAAAAATAGAAATTCTGTGAAAAAAAATATTTTGTGTTATGTGTGTGTTTGAACACGGGGCTCTTATTTGCATAATTTCTGTATATGCAAATCAGTCCTGCCCTCACCCCCCACTACAAAACCCACTTGCATCTTTTCAGAGGTCAGTAATGTCATAATGAGGGCTTCATGGGTTTGCAAACTGCATTCATTCTCTTGAAATAACAACACCTATTCATTCTAAGATTAAAGCATTTGTTGAATGATTTTGATCAGTTATCACCATACTGAGATATTGACAACAAACAGGTATACTTCTGCTTGATAAATTGGCTTTACCATACAAACTGATGGACAACGCCGGTGATAAAATGCTATTCATGACTTGGGCGAAGGGATAATGAAGAAGTATGCCCAGGCAGGGGGGAGCAGTTTGAGAGAGTGAGGGTATATTTTACAAAGTATGGAGCCAGCACACAAGTGCACCTAGTTTTGTGGAGCAGTGCAGATGCATGAATTCTTTTTGTGGAGCAAGATAAGGCAAATGACATGGACGGCTGGAGAGGGTGTATTTTTGGGGGGATTTCTTCCTGCACAGAGTTTTCACTCCACAAAAGGACTTGAATTTTATACCAGCACAGAGCTAGAGGTCTTCATGTCTCATCCTAAATTTTAATGGTACCCGTTTTGTGCCTCCATCTTGCGCTTTGGCTGGAAAGAGCAATTTAAAAAACACACAAAATTGTAATAAATGTAAATAATCTTTTTGCTCTCTTGTTTCATAAATGAGACTTAGCCAAGCAATATTTTCTGACAAAAAAATGAAAATTTGACTATATTGGAAGGGGTGGTTCTATTGCGTTAGCGCTGTGATATTTACACTGTTGGACAGTGCGTCTTTTCAATTCTCACACTGTTCCACGTACCGCGGTCTAATTTGCGGAGGCTTTTCTTGATAGTGAAAAGTAGGCGTGTGCCTTGATGTATGTTGGAGCCGTTTCAAACCAAGCTGTCTTGCGATGGGTGTCCGATGCGCTTTGTAAATGACCTCTAAAGTGTGTTAACCCTTTCATAATTTAACTGCACCTAATGTATCATTTTTTGTGTATTATGAATGTTATGTGAATAAATTAAAGGTGATAGGGGAGGCAGGAATGGGAAGTATTCTGGGAGTAAAATCAGTGATAATGGGAGAGCATGAAATAAACCATCTGCGTATGATATATTTCGGATTTTAGTGTTTATTGCCTGGGGGAATATTAACCCTTTCACTTTGCTCCTTTAAGCTCTGAATTTGGGTGGCCGCGACATTTCTGATATCTTTGCACTGTGTCTTTTGCTTGGAACAACTTTTTTCTATTTTTTTAAGTCTACCCATGCACATTTATTTTTTGGACAGACTGTGCTTTTGTTCGGTATCATATTCGAGTAGCTCTATTGTAAATTTACGTACACGTTATAGGAAAAAACAAGGCACAAAAATGAAAAAAAAAAAAAAAACTATGATTCTTACTTACTTTAATGAAATTTATTTTTTTTCCACTTACAAAGGTTTCTTGAGAATTCAAATATGTGTATATGTAAAAGTGCATGCCATATATTTATATTACTGACATTTATGTATTTACTTTATTTCTTTAAAATGGCATGAAAGGATGTTAACAGGCAATAGTATAGATTTATTTTTTTTAAAAATGTATAAAATGTTTTATTAAACTATGATTTTTTTTCTCATTTCACAAGGATGTGAGTGCCTACAGTTTTTGGCTTTTTTTTTTTTTGGTTGTTTGTGTGTTAGTAATTTACATAATTAAAAAGAAAGGATAAAAAAGACACAAGTCCAACCTTTAATAATTTTTAGATGTGTGACCCCATACAGAACAATCTGTTTTATTCCTTGGATCAATCACTCAACTGCTCAATTTGCTGATTATAACTATTGACACCATGGGGTAAATATATCAAGCTGAGAAATTTTCGGCCAGATTGAAAAGTGGAGATGTTGCCTATAGCAACCAATCAGATTCTAGCTGTCATTTTGTAGAATGTACTAAATAAATGATAGCTAGAATCTGATTGGTTTTTCAAAGCCGCCAAAAAACTCTCAGCTTGATACATTTACCCCCATGTCTTCTTACAAAGGTCCATCCAGTGACGCTGCCATTACCACTTTATTCAACAGTAAATTCTACAGTCTAACTACCCTCTACGCCATCTATTTACTGTTACTCCTGACACTCCTCTCTCTACCCCTTCTACTTACTGTTACTCCTGACACTCTTCCCTCTATCACTTCTACTTACTGTTACTCCTTACACTCTTCCCTCTACGCCATCTATTTACTGTTACTCCTGACACTCTTCCCTCTACCCCTTCTACTTACTGTTACTCCTGACACTCTTCCCTCTATCCCTTCTACTTACTGTTACTCCTTACACTCTTCCCTCTACGCCATCTATTTACTGTTACTCCTGACACTCTTCCCTCTATCACTTCTACTTACTGTTACTCCTGACACTCTTCTGTCTATCCCTTCTACTTACTGTTACTCCTGACACTCTTCTCTCTACCCCTTCTACTTACTGTTACTCCTTACACTCTTCCCTCTATCACTTCTACTTACTGTTACTCCTGACACTCTTCTGTCTATCCCTTCTACTTACTGTTACTCCTGACACTCTTCCCTCTATCACTTCTACTTACTGTTACTCCTGACACTCTTCTGTCTATCCCTTCTACTTACTGTTACTCCTGACACTCTTCCCTCTACCCCTTCTACTTACTGTTACTCCTGACACTCTTCCCACTATGCCTTCTACTTACTGTTACTCCTGACACTCTTCTCTCTACCCCTTCTACTTACTGTTACTCCTGACACTCTTCCCTCTATCACTTCTACTTACTGTTACTCCTGACACTCTTCTGTCTATCCCTTCTACTTACTGTTACTCCTGACACTCTTCTCTCTACCCCTTCTACTTACTGTTACTCCTTACACTCTTCCCTCTACGCCATCTATTTACTGTTACTCCTGACACTCTTCCCTCTATCACTTCTACTTACTGTTACTCCTGACACTCTTCCCTCTATCACTTCTACTTACTGTTACTCCTTACACTCTTCCCTCTATCACTTCTACTTACTGTTACTCCTGACACTCTTCTGTCTATCCCTTCTACTTACTGTTACTCCTGACACTCTTCCCTCTATCACTTCTACTTACTGTTACTCCTTACACTCTTCCCTCTATCACTTCTACTTACTGTTACTCCTGACACTCTTCTGTCTATCCCTTCTACTTACTGTTACTCCTGACACTCTTCCCTCTATCCCTTCTACTTACTGTTACTCCTTACACTCTTCCCTCTATCACTTATACTTACTGTTACTCCTGACACTCTTCTGTCTATCCCTTCTACTTACTGTTACTCCTGACACTCTTCTCTCTACCCCTTCTACTTACTGTTACTCCTGACACTCTTCCCTCTATCACTTCTACTTACTGTTACTCCTGACACTCTTCTGTCTATCCCTTCTACTTACTGTTACTCCTGACACTCTTCTCTCTACCCCTTCTACTTACTGTTACTCCTTACACTCTTCCCTCTACGCCATCTATTTACTGTTACTCCTGACACTCTTCCCTCTATCACTTCTACTTACTGTTACTCCTGACACTCTTCCCTCTATCACTTCTACTTACTGTTACTCCTTACACTCTTCCCTCTACGCCATCTATTTACTGTTACTCCTGACACTCTTCCCTCTATCACTTCTACTTACTGTTACTCCTGACACTCTTCCCTCTACCCCTTCTATTTACTGTTACTCCTGACACTCCTCTCTCTACCCCTTCTACTTACTGTTACTCCTGACACTCTTCCCTCTATCACTTCTTCTTACTGTTACTCCTTACACTCTTCCCTCTACGCCATCTATTTACTGTTACTCCTGACACTCTTCCCTCTATCACTTCTACTTACTGTTACTCCTTACACTCTTCCCTCTACGCCATCTATTTACTGTTACTCCTGACACTCTTCCCTCTACCCCTTCTACTTACTGTTACTCCTGACACTCTTCCCTCTAACACTTTAACTTACTGTTACTCCTGACACTCTTCCCTCTATCACTTCTACTTACTGTTACTCCTTACACTCTTCCCTCTACGCCATCTATTTACTGTTACTCCTGACACTCTTCCCTCTACCCCTTCTATTTACTGTTACTCCTTACACTCTTCCCTCTACGCCATCTATTTACTGTTACTCCTGACACTCTTCCCTCTACCCATTCTACTTACTGTTACTCCTGACACTCTTCCCTCTACCCCTTCTATTTACTGTTACTCCTGACACTCTTCCCTCTATCACTTCTACTTACTGTTACTCCTGACACTCTTCCCTCTACGCCATCTATTTACTGTTACTCCTGACACTCTTCCCTCTACCCCTTCTACTTACTGTTACTCCTGACACTCTTCCCTCTATCACTTCTACTTACTGTTACTCCTGACACTCTTCTCTCTATCACTTCTACTTACTGTTACTCCTGACACTCTTCCCTCTACCCCTTCTACTTACTGTTACTCCTGACACTCTTCCCTCTACCCCTTCTACTTACTGTTACTCCTGACACTCTTCTCTCTATCACTTCTACTTACTGTTACTCCTGACACTCTTCCCTCTACCCCTTCTACTTACTGTTACTCCTGACACTCTTCCCACTATGCCTTCTACTTACTGTTACTCCTGACACTCTTCCCTCTACCCCTTCTACTTACTGTTACTCCTGACACTCTTCTCTCTATCACTTCTACTTACTGTTACTCCTGACACTCTTCCCTCTACCCCTTCTACTTACTGTTACTCCTGACACTCTTCCCACTATGCCTTCTACTTACTGTTACTCCTAACACTCTTCCCTCTACCCCTTCTACTTACTGTTACTCCTGACACTCTTCCCTCTACCCCTTCTACTTACTGTTACTCCTGACACTCTTCCCACTATGCCTTCTACTTACTGTTACTCCTGACACTCTTCCCTCTACCCCTTCTACTTACTGTTACTCCTGACACTCTTCCCACTATGCCTTCTACTTACTGTTACTCCTGACACTCTTCCCTCTATCCCTTCTACTTACTGTTACTCCTTACACTCTTCCCTCTATCACTTATACTTACTGTTACTCCTGACACTCTTCTGTCTATCCCTTCTACTTACTGTTACTCCTGACACTCTTCCCTCTATCCCTTCTACTTACTGTTACTCCTTACACTCTTCCCTCTATCACTTATACTTACTGTTACTCCTGACACTCTTCTGTCTATCCCTTCTACTTACTGTTACTCCTGACACTCTTCTCTCTACCCCTTCTACTTACTGTTACTCCTGACACTCTTCCCTCTATCACTTCTACTTACTGTTACTCCTGACACTCTTCTGTCTATCCCTTCTACTTACTGTTACTCCTGACACTCTTCTCTCTACCCCTTCTACTTACTGTTACTCCTTACACTCTTCCCTCTACGCCATCTATTTACTGTTACTCCTGACACTCTTCCCTCTATCACTTCTACTTACTGTTACTCCTGACACTCTTCCCTCTATCACTTCTACTTACTGTTACTCCTTACACTCTTCCCTCTACGCCATCTATTTACTGTTACTCCTGACACTCCTCTCTCTACCCCTTCTACTTACTGTTACTCCTGACACTCTTCCCTCTATCACTTCTACTTACTGTTACTCCTTACACTCTTCCCTCTACGCCATCTATTTACTGTTACTCCTGACACTCTTCCCTCTATCACTTCTACTTACTGTTACTCCTTACACTCTTCCCTCTACGCCATCTATTTACTGTTACTCCTGACACTCTTCCCTCTACCCCTTCTACTTACTGTTACTCCTGACACTCTTCCCTCTAACACTTTAACTTACTGTTACTCCTGACACTCTTCCCTCTATCACTTCTACTTACTGTTACTCCTTACACTCTTCCCTCTACGCCATCTATTTACTGTTACTCCTGACACTCTTCCCTCTACCCCTTCTATTTACTGTTACTCCTTACACTCTTCCCTCTACGCCATCTATTTACTGTTACTCCTGACACTCTTCCCTCTACCCATTCTACTTACTGTTACTCCTGACACTCTTCCCTCTACCCCTTCTATTTACTGTTACTCCTGACACTCTTCCCTCTATCACTTCTACTTACTGTTACTCCTTACACTCTTCCCTCTACGCCATCTATTTACTGTTACTCCTGACACTCTTCCCTCTACCCCTTCTACTTACTGTTACTCCTGACACTCTTCCCTCTATCACTTCTACTTACTGTTACTCCTGACACTCTTCTCTCTACCCCTTCTACTTACTGTTACTCCTGACACTCTTCCCACTATGCCTTCTACTTACTGTTACTCCTGACACTCTTCCCTCTACCCCTTCTACTTACTGTTACTCCTGACACTCTTCTCTCTATCACTTCTACTTACTGTTACTCCTGACACTCTTCCCTCTACCCCTTCTACTTACTGTTACTCCTGACACTCTTCCCACTATGCCTTCTACTTACTGTTACTCCTGACACTCTTCCCTCTACCCCTTCTACTTACTGTTACTCCTGACACTCTTCTCTCTATCACTTCTACTTACTGTTACTCCTGACACTCTTCCCTCTACCCCTTCTACTTACTGTTACTCCTGACACTCTTCCCACTATGCCTTCTACTTACTGTTACTCCTAACACTCTTCCCTCTACCCCTTCTACTTACTGTTACTCCTGACACTCTTCCCTCTACCCCTTCTACTTACTGTTACTCCTGACACTCTTCCCACTATGCCTTCTACTTACTGTTACTCCTGACACTCTTCCCTCTACCCCTTCTACTTACTGTTACTCCTGACACTCTTCCCACTATGCCTTCTACTTACTGTTACTCCTGACACTCTTCCCTCTACCCCTTCTACTTACTGTTACTCCTGACACTCTTCCCTCTATCACTTCTACTTACTGTTAGTCCTGACACTCTTCCCTCTACCCATTCTACTTACTGTTACTCCTGACACTCTTCCCTCTATCACTTCTACTTACTGTTAGTCCTGACACTCTTCCCTCTACCCATTCTACTTACTGTTACTCCTGACACTCTTCTCTCTATCACTTCTACTTACTGTTACTCCTGACACTCTTCCCTCTACCCCTTCTACTTACTGTTACTCCTGACACTCTTCCCTCTACCCATTCTACTTACTGTTACTCCTGACACTTTTCCCTCTACCCCTTCTACTTACTGTTACTCCTGACACTCTTCCCTCCACCCCTTCTACTTACTGTTACTCCTGACACTCTTCCCTCTACCCCTTCTACTTACTGTTACTCCTGACACTCTTCTCTCTATCCCTTCTACTTACTGTTACTCCTGACACTCTTCTCTCTATCACTTCTACTTACTGTTACTCCTGACACTCTTCCCTCTACCCCTTCTACTTACTGTTACTCCTGACACTCTTCCCTCTACCCATTCTACTTACTGTTACTCCTGACACTTTTCCCTCTACCCCTTCTACTTACTGTTACTCCTGACACTCTTCCCTGCACCCCTTCTACTTACTGTTACTCCTGACACTCTTCCCTCTTTTACTTCTACTTACTGTTACTCCTGACACTCTTCCCTCTATGCCATCTATTTACTGTTACTCCTGACACTCTTCCCTCTATCACTTCTACTTACTGTTACTCCTGACACTCTTCCCTCTACCCCTTCTACTTACTGTTACTCCTGACACTCTTCCCTCTATGCCATCTATTTACTGTTACTCCTGACACTCTTCCCTCTATCACTTCTGCTTACTGTTACTCCTGCAGGGTCTTAATAAATAGACTCCGGAGTGCGTGAAGTTTTTCCTTAGAAAGTCTAAGCAAAAACCACTGAAAAATGACATCACCTGAACTCCACAATTTTGCATCTCTACTAGTTAGTTAACTGACTGGTACAGTGCTCAAATCAGGATAAAACCTTATATATACAAGAGTTTATAGGAGAATTAACAGAAGAGTGAAATGATGAAGAGTCAGAAGCAGAAAGGATTTGTCCTTTGGAAAAAAAAAGTAAAACATTTTTTTTCAATCACTATATTTCGATTTAGAGCCATAACCACTAGTATATTACTTAGCACCTTAAATTCCCAGTTCCAACCCACAAAACCACAGTCTGAGCTATTCATGTTTATGAAGGCTGTTCTTCTATCATGCCAAAGACCCTCCAGGAGCGCAGATTTCATGCTGAGATCTGTCAGTTTATCCTACTGAATCTTGGTTTCGGCTAAGGGTCTCTCCACAGAGATAATTTTGTTTTTATAGGGACACAATCAGTCAGGGTTCATATAATTTAACCTCACTAATGAAGGCAACATTGTGCGCTGCGCTGTCATACGGAAAAGGAGACGTTTAGAGGAGGGAATAATGATTACCTTAAAGTTTCTTTCTGTGGATTATATAGCCCAGGTCGTTAGCGGTTAGAGTATTATGGGGTAATGGTGGATCTTTTAGGAATGCTACATAAATAAACTGATTGGGAGCTCAGTCGGATGTTCTGCTTTCATTTTAAAATGATGTGATATTATTTTGTTACGATATTTACAGTGAATGCAAAATTGAATATACACTGTAAGCCTTGGGGTGAAAAAATCTGCTTTGGAAACAGATATAAGTAAAACTTTCAAAACTGTTCCATGAAATATTCGCCTCATTAAGGATTTGGCTGCAAAATATTTCACATTTTGGCAATAGAATTTGGCTTTAAGTGTTCCCAGTGCTACACCAACCACAGCGGGATGAATTACCTGCCCTCATCACAGCTCTAATTACTGACAATAAATCCTGTAACATGAAAATAAAGGGGTCAAATTATAAAGACCCTATGATTTATTCGACTTCTTATCGCTGTCTAATGCAGAGGTAGAAAATCTTAGGTGGACAAAAAGAAAAAAATTACTTTATTTTATTTTGTATGATAAATAGGTTTCTCCATGCAAAGCTTCGCCAGGAAGCTCATGGTGAAGGCTACTGCCTGTGATAGGCTGTGATAGTCTTCACCAACTCTCGTTTTCACCATATCTTGAGCTTTTCACCAATTGATAAATAGTCCCCACAATGAGGAATGGTGTTTTGTTGCAAGGCAGAAGTAGAGCTAGAAGATTGCATCACCGTAACCTTGCACCAGTCAATTTGCATTTCACTTTTCGATTTTGCTTATCTCTAGTTGAAAATCAATGCAAATCAGCACCAAGACAATACATAACACATTATGTTTCTTATACACTATTTCAGGCATTTGGACCTAGTTATTAGATGTACACTGTGTTTAGCAGAAACACTGTATGTTTCCATTATCTGCAATACAAAACCATTGACATGAAGCCTTTAAAGCAGTGGTCACGGAACAGGGGTAAATTACCCCAAATGGGGTAAACATGAAATCCCTGGGGGTAATGCTGCTGATTCACATGCTGTCAGTTGGATTGTAGACCCCTTTAAATGTGAAATTGCTGTTGTACCAGAAGAGCCTCAAGGGTTGGCAGAGGCACTTCTTGAGCTTCAATGCAATAATGAAGCACGTATTGCATTTGAAAACAAAGCAGATCTGTCATATTTTTGGATGTCAACAGCTGCAAAGGCATTCAAAATTGCACATGAGGAGACAGTCAAAACGTTGCTGCCTTTTGCAACAACCTACCTTTGCGAACAAGGATTTTCCACTCTAACGAACATAAAAACAAAGCAGAGAAATCGATTGGACGCTGAAGACTGTATCCAAATTGCTTTGACATCAAAATCAATATTGATGCTCTCGTATCAAAAATGAAGCAACATCATTTTTGAAAACCTGAAGTTTTGAAGATGAATCTTTCCTAAGAAATTTTTAATAGATTCAATAAAGTTTTGAATTCTAATAATTAATAATATATGATTTCCTTCCTTTCAAATCAAGGGGGTAACGTCGGAGTATCTAAATATATTTTGGGGTAAAAGGTAAAAAGTTCCCTGACCCCTGCTTTAAAGCCAACCTTTCACTGGGAAGGTGGTGATAGTATAAGGTGAGCAAAAATATAATTAAAACAAGTATATATCTCCCCTGCATCCACTGGCACAGTCGAAGCTCTGTATATAAGTATAATATATATTATAATGCTAGTATACCCTCTAATGAGGATGAAATGGTGTCTGTCTAATTAATTAATTAATTACCTAATTAATTTATGCAATGTAAATTTTCTTGTTGCCATAGTCTGAGCTAATCTCTTTTCTTGGTGGTAGATCTAAATATATTCCCTTGCGGTAAGACGCACCCCTAAAAAAATCGCAGACGCTTTTAGAGATTTCTGACACATATTAATATAATTGTGTCCATATAATTGTGTCCATTGGCTATGGCATACTTCCCAACTCTCCGGAAAGTCCGGGAGACTCCCGAAATTCGGGTCAGTCTCCTGGGCTCCCGCATTTCTCACGCATCCCGGAATTCCCTTGTTAAAATGACGCGATTCACCGAGAATCGCGTCATTTTGGCCCCGCCCCCTGCGACAAAATGTCATTTTACCCTTGGGAGCGGGGGCCAAAATGACACGATTCAAGGTGCCCCGCCCCCTTCCGCCCATTAGTCACGCCCCTCTCCCGTACGTCGCCTACTGAAAGTAGGCATGTATGGGCTACGGGCTGGGTGATGTAGCTTTTCTGTTTAAGTTTTTGGGTGGAGGAAACATTCCAACACACCTCGTTTTTAAAAATGGAAAGTTATGTTCATTGCTGCTATTTTTATTATTATTATGATTATGATTATTATTTTTATCATTTATTTGTCATTTTAACTTTATAGTTGATTATCCTTAAGATGAAACACGATCCATATAAAGAACAAAAATATATAAAGGACCTGAGCCATCAATGAAACTATGGCAAAAAATGGAGTAAATGTTCTACAGGACAAACCATATTACAATGTAAGGGGTGTAAATTAGTTTATTATTTTGCACATAAGGAAAATACTGACTGTTTTTTCATGTAGCACACAGATACTTGATAGCTTTATTTTTACACTGAAATTTAAAGTTGATCTAGGAACTTGCCCGTTTCCAAAAATAAATCTGTTCCCACATTTTACATTTGCCTCCCCCTCCAATGTAACATGGTTTTGCCCAGGTGCATAGTTACCCCTTTTTTATGCTTTGCTCTCCTTAATGACTAAAGCCTAAAGAGAGGAACACTAGATCAACCTGCAAGTATTCATTTCTAGTACGGATATGAATCTGCTATCTGCTGTTCTCCTGCCTCGTGTCTTCAGCTGCACAAACCACAGATACATCTTCTTACATGTCACAGTACAGTGTTTATTGCTGAAGGCTGCTCTCTGAAAACCTCAGCATCCACCACCAAAACCTCAGCTCCCTCCACACATTTATATTGGGAATAATGAACATACTAAATATAAAGATATTCACGTCAAACGGATCGCTGCAGATAACCATGGAAGCCGGTCCCTGGTAGATGCAGAACATTGGGTTTATTTCCTGTGTCCAGGAGTATGACAGACGCTGCTCAATCATTTTTCAAGCTGGAATGCAACATTTCTAGCAGTAAAACACATACTTGCGTTAGGAATGTTTTCTTTGAAACTGAGTTTTAGACATGAACAAGATTTCTGTTGACAAGATCCACAGGTTCCTGGAGGGAATGGCGCTATCCTATATAGAAAAACCTAAATAGAAAACCTAGCAATTGACTGATAATGAATTCACTGGTAAAAATAATAAAATAAACTGGATTGTATTGTATTAAATTTAAAGTAATATAACCAACATTGTAAATCTTAGAAAAACAAGAGCACCATAGATTTCACACAGCTGTGCAAATTCAAAAATATTTTATTAGGCCATTGCATACCACTGGACAGTGATGATTTTATGGTTCTGTCCTGCCTGGGGACAGAGCCCTAACATTGAGGGAGAATGGAGGTATGTAATGTGCACCCTAGGACTAGGTAGCCCTCAGGGAGGGTGTGGTCACGCCCCCGTCGCGATGTGGTCACTCCCGCTGTCCCGTTGCCATGATCAGTCATGTTGGTAGGTAAGCCATCGCACTGTGGCTATGAAGCAAATACTGGCTTATGAGATGTTAGTGGGGCTACACAGTTTTGCTAATGAGTCAAGTCATTTCAAGTTACACAACTGAATGACACAAGGGAGGCGTTGCCCATAGCAACCAATCAGATTCTAGCTATCATTTATTCAGTACATTCTAGAAAATGATAGCTAGCTTCTGATTGGTCGATATGGAAAACAGCTCTACTTTTCCTTTTTAGAAGTTTTAGTAAATCTACCCCAAGGTGTTAATTCTGCTGATGCAAACACATCCTATTCTGCTGTATGGGATGTGTTTACAAGGACGGAGATACAATGGAACAGTCATTCTCTGTATATCATATTGCATAGCCCAGCACTGCAACAAAAGCCTACTCAGGATTAAGGTTGGGAAAACAAAGGAGAATCAATTAATTGAGATAATTGAGATAATTTAAGGAACCCTACTCTGAAATGGCAGGAGACCAGGGCTGGTGTGTAAAGCTAGGTACACACTACAGAAATTTCCTCCAACTTTTTATGCCGATCGATTTTACATGCGATCGATGTTCCGATCGCTCGGTCCATGGACTGCATACACACTAGCCTTGTTTAGGACGATAAAGGGAAGAGCGGACGTCCCTTTAGTGACTTTTTACAGCCATGTTGTCGTGAGCAATGAGTGTAATTTCGTACTCACTGTTGTGGATCGGTCGGAAGTTTATACACACTACACAATAGAAACGAGATTGGAACGAAAATATTAAACGGTACGACCAACCAAATGAGGCAACAATCTTCCATTTGGCCAGACTTTCGACCATCGTGTCACTGCACACACTGACCCGACTATTGAACGAGCGGTCGTATGTCGGCTGATTGAGCTGGTTATTGGACGAAAACCGTGCAGTGTGTACCCAGCTTAAGATATATATTCCTTTTTATCAGTTATTTATTTGGAATAAACATCATGGCCATAATAATATTCATTATATAATATTGAATAGTTGTAGTGTCTGTCATTACAGTTGTATTTAAGTAGATAATTTAGATCATTCAGAAAATCAATACATAGCAAATGTATAAATTACTAACAGGAACTCAGAAAAACAGATTGAAAACTACTGTACGCAGCCTAGACTGGTAAACTAACCAGATGTAATGGTCACACACCCTCTTTTCTAATAAAACTGTGAATGTTAAACCTATTGTAAATGTTAAGATTACATGACAGAAACGCAGGCTCTGTCTCTTGTCAATGAGTATTATACCATCCGCTGCAGGATTAGGGAAACCTGCCATCATTAGCTTTCAATTAATTCCAGTGATCAGATAAATCCCCCTCCATGGGAATTGGGTTAACTCTTACAAATGTAAATCCACTTGGAATTTGTATGTACATGAACGTACAGGCTGAGATCCACCAGTGGACACCAAGGATACAATAACACAAACAACATAGGATAAACAATATATACTATAGTATATCTATTTATATTAATCCTATAAATCAAATAGACTTTCTTTATTTTATATAAAGTGTAAATATATAACCTGGTTAGCCAAATTGTATTCTTATCTTCTGCCAATGTTCCATAGAATACATTTAGTTGTTTTAATGCCAATAACGAATATACATCTGTAAACCTCATGTTATAAGCAGGATGTAATCTCAACTCTGTACACAAACATTATAGCAGACAACTAGAAAATTTAGTTGCCCTGCCATATAACAACTTTTGTTCATAACCTTTTACCAAAACAGAGCTGGTTTGTATACCATCAGTGTATTACAATTGCAGGTTACAGAAATTAGTGGTCTATTTATCAATAAAATAAAAGACTTCGCTGGCAAAACTGTGAGTTTGGCAGGGTTTAGAGCTTTTTCCTATTTTTCAAAGGCCCCGAGCCGGTAACGACTATTGTCCTTACCGGCAGTTGTAAGCCGTAAGTGCATACTTGCCAACCTTTGAGAAGGCAATTCTGGGAGATCCCGGTCAGGAGGCGTGGTTGAAGGGCGGGAGGGGGCGGGCCACGGTGGATTGCCTCATTTTGGTCCCGCAGCGCGACAAAAATGTCATTTTGTCGCGAGAGGTGGGGCAAAAATGATGCGATTCACTGTGAATCGCGTCATTTTGATGAGTGAGTTCCTTATGCGGGATACTTCTCTGCTCTCCCGGGAGTTCAAGAGACCTACTAGAATTTCGGGAGTCTCCCGGACCTCACGGGAGAATTGTCAAGTATGCGTAAGTGGCCTCTGAGGAACCCTACTTAATGAGGACAGTGGAGGAAGAAGTAACGTAGCTGTCCTCTGATTGCCCACAGAAAAAAAATGTTTTATTATAAAAAAATTAAAAAAAATTACTCTTTTTATTTTAACTTTTTTTAAAAAAATTCTACTCCATTATTTTTTTTAGGTAATCTGGAAGTGGAATAATAAGCCAGCTCATACACAAGCTGGTTTGTACCACACTAGCCTGGTGAGTGGTAAGACTCCTCTTTTATATATTTTTATTAATTTTTTTCAGGTTTTTTTTTAGCTGCTCCAGTAATGTTTTAGTAATAAATTGTGATGATAACAGACTTTCTATGACTGCAATGGTGGCCTTATTGTAGATCAAGTTCTTCTCTGGTTTATACTTTCCATATGAACACACTGGGACATATTTACTAAACTGCGGGTTTGAAAAAGTTGAGATGTTGCCTATAGCAGCCAATCAGATTCTAGTTGTCATTTTGTAGAATGTACTAAATAAATGACAGCTAGAATCTGATTGGTTGCTATAGGCAACATCTCCACTTTTTCAAACCCGCAGTTTAGTAAATATATCCCAATGTATCATTTTACTTTTTGTAGGCCAGTTATAGCATTATTTTCAGTATTTATTGTTGTTTAGTGAAAATGTTCCCTATAATCATTAGACTTTATTCATTCATTTTCTGGAACTCCCTGAATCATGCTCATATCCAGTGTCCCCCCCATAACATTATACATAGCATCTCTGCTCTCAAGACCTCCGTCCACGAGATGCCAAGTGGCTTCTTTCCTATTGGTAAACGAAAATGAAGGGAACCAGACTACTGAATAATATACATAGACAAGAAGAGTTAATTAGTTCACACAAGTATACAC
The DNA here is from genome assembly GCF_038048845.1 of Mixophyes fleayi. Taxonomy (NCBI): domain Eukaryota; kingdom Metazoa; phylum Chordata; class Amphibia; order Anura; family Limnodynastidae; genus Mixophyes; species Mixophyes fleayi. The sequence goes on from NC_134406.1 coordinate 255,150,403, forward strand.
ATGAATCTTCAGTAGGGTGAATTCCGTACCATTGTCTTTATGTCACTAAGTGGAACTTCAATTACGTGCGTGCAAACTATGAGATATTCTCCAATTAAATGGGCTTAGCAGCACCCTCGGCAGATGGCAAAATGGTAAATAATGTCTATCAAATTTCCAGGGATTTTCACACTTATATCACCAGAATACATACCAAGAACACACCTATGTAGAAAATTCTACAGAAAAATTACTCAAACATTTCAAAAGAATGAGATTAGGACCAAGAAGTGGAACTGCCATGGTTATGGGGTCCAGAAATGATGGTCCACCCTCCCGAGTTCTCTATTCTGCTGCTTTAAAAATACGTCTTATGCGCAGTGATGCTCAGCTTGCAGAGCGGGGGCTTCTGGGTGGTGGACCGGGATTATTGCCTTCTAGGGGTCCTGGCAATGTTCCATCCCTGGTAGAACCTCCTTAAGCATAGGAGATATCGAGGAAAGGCATTTGCCCATAAAAACATGACAGATATAATATTTTGAGCAAAACATTTAAGCCTGCATACCAGCGTCAAGGGCACCTCATTATATGCAGGTCTTACACTGACATATATACTTTAAACACCATTAAAATGCACTCTGGTTTTGTTTCAAAATATTGCCTTATTGTCATAGCAGCTGTCCACCAAGCCTATTTAAGGCACATTTGGGTGTGGCTCACAAGCCAGCCCTTGCTAGATGTAAACCCCTATACCTGGGAGGTGAGTGCATCTGATTTTAACTGCATTTTAATGGTGTTTAAAGCATATAGGTCAGTGTAGGACCTGCATATAATGAGGTGCCCTTGACGCTGGGGTGCAGGCTTAAATGTTTTGATCAAAATATGAACCAATACCTCATGTTTTCATTTGGCTAGACACATACAGATATGCAGTGTAAAGGATAAGCTCTGACAACTGTCTTTTTGTTTTGTATACATATATGGGCTTTTATATTGCCACGCAGCTGGTACCATATATAATGTGGGATATACCGAGCGAGGGCTTGTTTTTTCTCTGGTTTTGACAGATATATGTCTGTATACTATACAGAACATCTATCAAAACCAACAGAGAAAACGGACCTAAGAGGTGTTTTTTTAACATAAAGAAGCACTTTTTTACAGAAATGGTGAAATGCAGCAATCTCCCAGCAAACTTAATAGTAGGTAGAGATGAACAAAGTTGCAACACAATTTCAAAAGACTCGAGATTTGGGGTATAACAGGTCCTTTCGTGGGAGTACGAAGTTCCAATAACACAATCATCAATTTCCACTTCAGTTTTTCCATTCCACCTTGTTTTGTAAATGCACATTTTGCGGAATGTATAGTCTATAATTATAGCTGGGACGATGATGGTCAATTCAGAGTTGTGTGGTTGGGATAGGACACAGAACAATTAAGGTCAAATTCTCCCATGCAAAAGTTTGCAAACATTTTGTGGCCAAATGCAAATATTTCACAGAATAGTTTTGAAAATTTCTCTCACCTCTAGTTGTAGGTAGTCTTACCGTTAAAACACTCAAAACTGTGTGCTACCAATGATCACAATGGTCACACACAGTAAAAATCAATCTGGGAAACAGCGGCAGCACCAGATCCTTACCAGCACACTTTGTGTATTGCATTAACATAAAACAACAGAGTAAGAATAATCCTCAGTTAAAAGAAAAAGGCAGCAGCCCAAAACAGTTTCCTCTCTTCTCTGAGGAAACTCGAAAACTATCAAAACTGCACAGCACATACAGGGCTGACTTATAACTAAATCAGCCTATTCCACCACTAAAAAAGGATAAAAGTCATCAAAAATAATAAGTGATAAAAGAAAGCACAGAAAAATGATCTAAGTCTCGAAATGGACCAGTTGGCTCTTTTTTTGCTGTCATACAATGTTTTCTTTTTATCTTACCCTGATATGTTATCTTATACTGTTATGTTATCTTACACTGAGAACTAGAACCCAGGAAAAGCTCCAAAATTAGATTTATACTGACTTCTTGTTTCCTAGGCATCAATAACACTTTAGTTCCATTACAGACCTACTTTTGTAGAAGTTATACATTTTGCTTAAGTGTGTTAGATATACTCTATAGAAGAGAGAAGCTAACCTTTACCTGATTCTCGGATATTTCCGTAGTTTGTATTTTAAACTCAGTTTGCTTTGCCTACGGCCACCACATCATTATTCTCACTTCATGGAGTTTTAAATCTGTAGCATGAAATCTATTAGCACTACAGGTGTGAAACCACTATGACGTCGTGCAAATGTCATCACCATGAAGTCCGCCTGTAGACACTGCATAAAGAGTTTAAAAACACACTGAGCAAATATATGAAAAACATGTAAACATTTGATGCAGTCTAGTAGAAAATGTGGCTAGCAAACTATAGCAGCTAGGTAGGGGCATTAGCATTGAATTACCGCTGGGGTCTATTTATGTAATATATTTATATATAAATGTTTACAAAAGGTGTACTTATCATTTAAGGAAAATCCATTCCTGCAAAAAAAAATAATCATATTTGATCCTGTCTGTTCAATCATATTTGCATCACCTCTTTAGACAAGCTTATAATATTCCTTAACCACCATCTTAATCTCCCTAGGTTACCCTATTACCACCCTCTGCACAGCTAACACAAGACAACAACCCTCTGACCAACACTGCTGTGTGACTGATCATATGGCCCACTAAATACTTTTTACCTTTGCATTCTAGCTGGTCCAGTGTGCAATAAGATGTAGCACATGCCCTCGTGTATCAAACTCCCATTGTCCCATAGATTGTAAGCTTACAGCTCTCTGTCTGTATTACCCAGTATTGTTTCATTAATGTTTGTTCCAAATTGTAAAGCTCTACGGAATTTGATGGCGCTATATAAATAAATGATGATGATGATGATGATGGTGATGATGAAGATGATCACTGGTTACAGTTTCCTTAAGTTTTGAAGTTTTGAAAACTTGCCTACTCTCCTGGAATGTCCGGTGGACTCCCAAATTTCTTGGAGTTCTCCCGGATGCCAATTAGACTATGCCACTCTCCCGGATCCGCCTCGTAAAGACAGCGGAGTCTTGATGACGCGCTTTGCGTCATCACGCCTCGCCGGACGGGTCCCGATGACATGTTACGCCTCCTCTTGGGCTCACCCCACTGCTGCACGATGACACAATCTCGTCATTGTGCAGTAGGGAAGGAGGGACCGCGATGACGCGAATGGCTTTGCAGCTCTCCCCGCACTCTCCCTTTTTACCACCCCTCTGGAATCCGGAGGGGATGTCCTAAAAGTCAGCAAGTACGGTTGGCAGCGTTATCAAGCAGATATTTAAATTTAGCAGCATCCCAAAACACATTCTCCCAATACTATGGGACAGAAATCAATAAGCAATTAATATTTGTTATTACCATTAATAAATAATTAAAACGGAATCATTTATTGTCTATTTTATATCCAGGATCTTATATTTCATATATATCTGGCTGCAGAATACTGACATTTTCTCTACAGGATTAACTGTAGTTTGCACAATTACCTTCTGAATATCTTTAGTCCATTTGTGATATATGCTTAAAGGCTTTGAATGGAGTTAAGCCCCAAATACATCACATAAAAAGAGATAAAGGCATCGATTCATCAAAGGGTGCTAAGATGTAGAATTTCCTAATGACCATTAATGTGAGTTGGAGATAAGAGAGACTGCTAGAACTTTTGTACCCTTTGAGACAAAGACTCATCAGTCCTCTTCTCTACTTAGTCAAAGTCATTCTGGCTGGATGTGCAGTGGGCCTTTATCCCATGCTTGGAATGTAGAATAGCATAAAAGAAAAATATGACTAGGATCACTCTGTAAAAACTCAATGGACTCCAGGAACGTTCTGGCAATTCCATGCAAAAGGAAATGTGAAATTTATGTGTAAAATATTTTACTCGGAAGAAATATGTTTATGATATTGAGCACTGGGACACACTGTGCTATGCGCAGACTTCAAACTCCCTCTCTGCATCTTACAATGTTCTGCTTTCCATCGGATTTGGCTCTGACAGACATGTGACTGAGCTATGTTCTAAACCACGTTGCAGCGTCCTGTCTTTCTTCACAAATATACACAACACACCGAGTCTATAGAAGAATGAGACCCACTTCTAATTCAATTAAGATAGCGTGCCTGGAATCAAAGGTTAATTAGAGGGAACTAAACTTAATATATCAAAAACTTTCTTTTTCCATATCGTAAAGTTGAGTTATTGGATGTCACAGAATCGCATTAGGAATTTCAGGAGATAAATGATATTGCAGAACAGCATGACCAGAGAAGCAGTAGACATACTGGGATTCTTAAAGAAAGAACAAAAACGAGATTTGTTTATGTTTAATACAGGGATGATCAGTTTATGGAGCCTCTTTTTTAATTAACGTTTATAAATTTCAGTGTTTTTTTTACTCTTTGGTATAATTGGTTGGATTCTAAGGAAATAATATTAGCGCAGCGGTGGTCCAGGAATAGACCATTGCTGGTCACCCCTGCTTCGTAAATGGGAACGGGGTTGCCAGATTGTTTTATTTGCAGATTTTTTTTGGGTGATTCGGCACAAATTTGTGAATCAATTCTCCAGAAATTAAACTTTGAAATTCACCCAATCTCAGACTTGACCAAATGGATCCACCAATCTCCGCTTTTGTTGTCCCCTCATGTTCATAACTACATATATAAATTAGGCTCTACCAAGTAATATTTCAGGATAAAAAGGGAACAGTTTAAGAGGTCTATTTATCAAAATATGGAGTTATATCAGGATTTAGGGTTTCTTCTATTTGCCAAAGCCACTGCTCGGTGAAGACTATTGCCGGCAATAGCCATGGGCCTATTTACCAAGGACAGTGAAAGTCCACAGGTTAAAAAAAAGCTTTGTTATTAAAATAAAGTATTTTACTGTCTTTATTTTTTACTTTAATATTATTTTTAATAGAATCTGGAACTGGAAGTCCAGATCCTGTCTTCTGGTTTCAGTAGGCATTCCTGAGTTGACCTTTAAGTGTAAAACAGTTTGATACTTTATACATGGTTTTTATATTAATCAGGTTTTATGTTAATCCCTTTAAGTGGTGTTTTTAAGGTTTTATCATTTCAAGTTTTTTGTGTGCGCAAATTGTTTTAATAAAATGTCGAACTGTTTTACACTTAAAGGTTAACACCTCTTATATAAATACATATACAGTAGTCAAATTGAGATTTGAGGCGTTGTACCAATCCCTGTTTAGATACATTAAAGCAGGTCAGGACTACATCACACTCAATTAGGAATATTCAAAAGTTAATGAGCGCATAGAATCTTGGTCTCTTAATAAATTGTCAAAAAACAGATTTGTGAGTCTTGATAAATAAACCCCTTAACTAGTTAATGGGTGGTCATTAAGTGTAAGCAGGCTGGACTTTTAAAGAGAGATATGTATGTACTCTACTTACGTTGCACATTTCCATCAGGAGCTGAACTATCTCAAAACCTGCGTACTGAGAGTGTTTATACAGGTGCATAACGACAGCACCTATGTTTGTAGTGGGTGGATAAATAGACATATTTGCATTAATTAAATACACTGCAGGGCAGCATTTTTTTTTATTATATTTAAATGACCCAAGTATTTATAAAGGACATGTAGGACATTGGCAAAATCATAATGGATATATTTTCGGCTCACAGTGAATATTTAGATTTTGTGCAAAGGATGCATATTGTATAAGTGAAATTGGCAATAAGATGGAAGTGTTCCATTTTTAGGTGTTACTAGCTTAGCAAAATAACATACAGGGCCTGATTTACAGTTAGGAGCAAATTTGCACCTTGGCAAAACCATGTTGCATTGGAGGGGGAGGTAAGTTTAAAATGTAGGCACAGATTTATAGTTGGGATACGGCATGTCATAGATCAATTTTAATTTCAGTGAAAAAATAAAGCCATCAAGTGTTTGTGTGCTCCATTAAAAAATAGGCAGTATTTTCCTTGCGTGCAAAAAAATAATTCAATTTGTACCCCTTGCATTGTAACATGGTTTGTCCAAGTGCAAAGTTGCTCCTTTTCTTTGCTTTGCTTCCACACAGCTACATCATACACTTACAAAAGTATTTAACAATAATTATTTATATGTCTACATTTGTGACTTGCAGCAGGCAAATATTTTCCCATCGAGTCCCCTCCTACAAACTAATCCTATACGGAACTGAAGAATTCCTTGTAGATGTAATTTCAGTGCATCTCACCAAACCTGTAATTATGGTTTATCTACTAAGCAGAATTAGTCATTCCCTGTGAATGGAGCATTCAGTATTTCTCCAATAATAATGGAAAACACTTTTCTTTCTAAAGTACAGCCAGCCCTTCAATTCCACATATTAACATGTTGAGAACTCACTTCCTCTCTATGTATACAGGATTAAATATACAAAAAAATAGTAAAACATATCAAAAAAGCGATCGCTGATTAGGAAAATGGCGTACCGAAAATCACTAACAGATTGTCATTTGAACATTGTCATAGCATTGTTAAATATTACCTTTATATGGAAATGCTGTTCAAGGTTTTCAATCAAAACAACAGGCATCATAGTTTTTCCTCAATCTACATGTAACAAAAAGTGTTTAGATTACATAGAAGGAGCAATGTAAATATTACTCAGTTTTGATGAAAGTGACTTGTTTTGTTCTAGATCGTGTTTAAATGGTCTCTTGTAAAAGTAGTAAAGTATTTTGGCTAATTAGCTGAATGCTACCAGATGACAATAGTTACTATAAGATGAATTTATTAACTTCTTTACTGTGGAGCTACAGGGCAGGAATTCCTTATTCATCACCATGTGTTTTAATAAAAGGATAAAAAGGAATTGTGATGTTCAAGGCAAGTTAAATAAAGAAGAAATAGCTTTATATAAACTATGAAATATACTGCATGGTGTGGGAGGAATACAGGAAATGTCATAGAAGTAGAACAGTACATTGTTCTTCTTGTCTTTTGAGCTCCAATAAAAATGCTGGAGACAGCAAAAAGGTTTTTCGTTAGTTTGGGCTATAACAATAGCTACAGAGGGAGTCCTATGGGTAAACCGATCAAGCTGTGGGTTTGAAAAAGTGGAGATGTTGCCTATGGCAACCAATCAGATTCTAACTTTCATTTTGTTCGGATGTTCTAAATAAAAGATAAATAGAATCTGATTGGTTGCTATAGGCAAGATCTCAACTTTTTCAAACTCGCAGCTTGATAAATGTACCCCCTAAAGTGAGTGGTTTCATGTTAGATAGCACAGTCCACCCTGAAGCTGTTGGGCCCTTAGAAATGTAGAGGCTGGCCGCCAACACTTTAGGGAAAAGAGGTTATGCTGACCTAAGAGGGAAATTCTGACAAAACAACTGAGAGTAGACCAGGGGAGGGCTGGCAAATTTTAGCCCAGGGCAATACTCAACTCAGCAGCCTAATTAGGACCATTTTAAAGCAAAAGAAATGCAGGTGGCCCAATGACCCAGCCCAAGGTAGTCCACTATAAAAGCAGTCCAGGGGGGAGATGCCCCCCTGCCCCCTACCCAGCCTGCCCCTGGAGTAGATGGTGTTTTAAAAGGTGTGCTGGGCACAAGATTAGAGAACTGTTGTTTAGTAAGAGCTGGTCAGGGAATAATTTTTTTCTATGTTCTGTTAACCTCCTGTGTGGGAGAATCTGCATCTATTCCAAGCATCACCTATCAATAAACCTAGCTGTGAGCTTACATAACTGCAGGACATTGCCTATGTTCCTAGGTGGAATGCTATTTATTGTCAGGGTTTGCTTATTAAATGTGAATGTTTTTAATGTTGGGGCAGGCAGTGGGGAAGGAAGCCTAATTATTAAATGGGGGTGGTATTGATTTACTGTTGGGGCTGGTTGGAGGAGGGAGGTCTAGAGTGTTCACTCATTGATTGGCTTTCCAATAGGTGAGCAGCACTTAGGTGATTTCCACACCGGACCCCAACATTCCGGAATCCAGACAAGTAGCAATTAAGCTTAAGACACCAGGTAGTAAAAGCTGCAAGAACAGGTAGGAGGGAGCAGCACTGTCAGACAACTATCCCGATTATGGTGAGATAGTCCCTATTTTGGGGGACTGTTCCAAACTGTTAGAAATTTATCCTGACTTTAGGGACAGATGGGAAGTAAATCCCACTTCATGCCGCTCTGCATACACCCGAATATCCAATGGAGAAAGCTGCTTTCTCAGCTTCAATAATGATATTAAATTATTTTTTCCTCCCTTCACCACACAACTAGTGTCATCACTCCGGTCATAAACCTGGACCTAGATATGCCAAGAAAACACCCCCATATCATCATCATCACCATTTATATAGCGCCACCAATTCCTGCAGCGCTGTACAGAGGATATATTGTCATTCACATCAGTCCCTGCCCCACTGGACAATTTGTTAGCAACCAATTAACCTACCAGTATGTTTTTGGAGTGTGGGAAGAAACCCACGCAAACACGGGGAGAACATATAAACTCCACACAGATAAAGGCCATGGTCGGAAATCAAACTCATGACCCCAGTGCTGTGAGGCAGAAGTGCTAACCACTGAGCCAACGTGCTGCCCATCATCCTCATCATCATCATCATCATCAGTATGTGCTGACAGTTTGTCACTAACAGGAACAGCAAGGATCATTTCTGAAAGTGCAAAATTGTGGGCCTGTATTGCTAATGATGTTCTGCGCCTTATGTTACGTCCACATGCAAAAACATACTCAGGTAGACAGGGTGTTTTCTGTACATGAATGGAGAGGTAGGGGGCAGGAGGGTGATCTAGCGCTAGACACCCGTCGTCTGTAGCTTGGTCATACCCAATTATTACATCCCCTTTCTGCCTCCTGTCTGTTTGACCTCCCTTTAGGATGTAAGCTCTTAGGAGCAGGGCCCTCTTCCCTCTTGTCTCTACACCTATTCTTCTGCTCCAACATCACTATACTAGCTATGTTTCAACAAGTTTCTTTTTTATATATCCATACTTTGACCACAATACAGGCTACACTGTAGACAGCTGTCATATCATTTTATTTAGTAGCACTGTGGTTTCTATTAGTACGCATGAGCTACGTCTTTTAACACATTTTTACATTGTTACTACGTCACTGTGTGATGTAGTTTATGCTTACTTCTTTTCCCCTCAATATGTTTATTGTAAGCATTAGGTATTTGTACACATGTTTATGATTGTATAACAATAAATTTTATTTATATGTGACAATTCGTGATTCTATTCCATTTAAATAATCTATATATTTAGACAGATAGGCCATTAGCGCTGCAGACGTTCTCTCTGGTTTATACTAGCTATGTTTGTAGCTTTTGGAGTCCTGGGGGTAAATGTATGAATGTGCGGGTTCTTCAACACCCGCGTGTTCAGCGTGTTCGGCGATTAAATTTCAAGCGGCGCTGCATTGTAAAGGGAAACTTCCCTTTACAATGCAGCGCCGCTTGAAATTTAATCGCCGAACACGCTGAACACGCGGGTGTTGAAGAACCCGCACATTCATACATTCACCCCCTGGTTTTATTTGTTTATTGTTCTGCACAGTTTTACCATGTATGGTCCACTGTATGTATTCTTTACGGCGCTGCGGAAATCTTGTGATGCCCTATAAATAAATTATAATAATAGTAATAATAACCAGGCCTTACTGATGTGTGCTTAGATATATTTATCACTGGACATTTTTAAGTATTGAACAACTTCACTTAAAAAAAAAAATCCTCTTTCTTTGCATATTGTGCAATTCCCACCATCGATATTAATTCCCGGGGCTTTATTAGTTAATATTTATTGAAGAGGGATAATTTAAATTCCCAAAAAAGTACATTATAATCATACTCGGTAAACATGTCATGCTGGGCATTGTAGTGTTCCAAGGTCTACCGAGACAGTATACAGCATGATGTGCTTAGACGCACCAGTTCAGCAGCAGAGTGTCCTTGGAAACTGTTTTAAAATGTTGGCAACTAAGAGTAGTCAATGGTGGCTGGAGAATATTACGAGCTCTGGACTAAAATCCAGGAACTACATTCTACAGACTTTCATGTTCCAAAATAACTGGAGATGGAAGAGGTCCAGGGGCTGTGTAAGAACAAGTAGATGCTACACCGCTTCTAAGAATAAACTGACTGTTGTGTTGAGGAGTCCAATATGCTAAAAGAAAACAAGTACACAGTGTAATGTCTGGGTTTAGTCTCTGTAACTACATGTTTTAAAGCAAAGGCTTTTTCTGCAGTTAAGAGTAACAAGATGTATTTACAGAATTTTGTTGTATGGTGTTAAGATTTCATCTGTTTTCCAATACAACATTATTTTCAAGTACACAGTTATAAGAAAAGGGACGGAGCTTTGGGACTGGACTGTACATGATCTGACCCACCAGATAGGACACATCATTTCCATAGGTTCTGTGGTTGGTGGATTGGGACCAAGTGATATGGGGCCTGATTCATTAGTGATCTTATCTTGTGCAAAAGTTAAGATGCTTATTTTTAAGAAGAAACAGGGAGATAAGAGAGAAGTTAAGATGGATTTTCATCTTAACTTAAGAAATTCTTCACTTACGCAGTGGATTTTGCTTCTTATCTCCCTTTTCTGAGCATGCACAGAGTGGATTTGCTTAAGATAAGCAAGAAATGGCAGATAAGATCACTTATGAATCAGGCCCATGGAGAGATTCAGGCTGGGTACACACTACAGAAAATTTCTCCCGACTGAAAGTCCCGATCAGCATGCCAACTCATGTATACACACTTACACAATTTTACACAATTTACTCTCAGATCTGTGCTCTTCATCTGTCATAACCATCGGCTGAAAAGATTGTTACTCTGTAAACTCTATGGAGATCTAGTCGTCAGTGCATACACACTGCAGAACTGGAACGACATCGTTCCATCATCGAACTAGATTTTTAGTCCATTTCTAAAATCAAATGAAACAATGCAATGTACTTTGGTACGATAAAACATGATCGTTGCAGCCTACACACTATTATGGTCCCAGTCAGCTAGCCCCAGAACCTGTTTAAATCAGATGTGTCATTCATTGAATCAAGGGATGAATCCAATCCAAGGGAGCAGACCCAAATCGGCAATTTGGCTACTCTGGCATTTGCCAGAAAGGCCGCTGTCCCTAAGAGTACAAGTAAACTGAGTCAGCCTTTTTGAGCCTCCAATCTTTGCTATTAATAGTCTCAGGCAAGACTTAAACCTCCATGGACGTACAGGCCACGTTGACCAGTAATGCCATGTTCAAGACACTGACAGAATGACTGAACACTTTTTGATTGTGGGAACATTTTTGGGCTTTCAGACACATTCACCAATGTGAGGTAGTGTAGTTTGTTTGCAAGGACTGTATTTTAGTTCCAATCTTGCCCTGAAAATGATCATTCGTTTTCTTATAATGAGACAGCCAAAGTCAACTGTCCATGGCAACAAATTTTGGGGGAAACCAAATCAATGCCATTAATCTACAATGTTATATCTTCTAAATGCAGAAGTCTAAATTTCTGGCAAATATCTTATTGGTAGACGACATAACGCTTAAAAATGACAGAATTTATATTTTTTAAAGACACAACTCATACACCAATGTTTATGGTAGTTTGGTTAAGGGATGCGATGAGCATGATTTCAGTTGCTGCCACAGACGGTGGTAATCATTTTTATGATTACCACCATTATTTTGCTTGACACACGTCACAATGACATCAGCCAACAGAGGCGGTCAGTTCTCCAATTGGAAAGCTTTCCTGTCATTATGCTGCTGTCTTCGGGGATCCCCAGCGTCGTCTTCAAGGTAAGTCTAATTATTTTCAAGTCGATTTTCTATTCTTTCGGGTGTTTTTTGGAGGCATGATAGGTGTCGGAATTACCAGCATAGTTTTATCGTACCCCACCCGCCACAGGTAGTAGAATGGTACACAAAACAATATGTGGTACAGTTATTGAGAAGTGTTGGCACCTTATCACATTACTCAGAAGATCACGATCGGACTCAGTCTCACCAGTGCAGGACTATAAGATCGATACCAGAACAGACCGAAAACGATTGTGTAAGCTTAAATAGCAACAGTATAATAACATTAATCAACACTGAGCAGACAATAAGCGATTTGAATCGACTTGGATAATAACAGTACAATAACAATAAAACCCGCTACAGATGTCAGCAATAAATAATAAATGTATTCACTGCTTCAATCAGCTAATGAAGTCACGTGTCACAGGTTAAATGTATTTCTACAATCCATAAGGGGTGTAAGTTTGTGGAACTCATTGTTTCTAAACATTCTAAAACTCTGGATACGGTTTTAGTGAACTAACCAGGTTGTGTTTATAGTAACACACTCAGCCTTATGACTGATTTGGCTCCTTCCATGAAATCCATAGGGGGTAATAAGTTTCCTGTTTATCAGTGGAAACGTTATAGCCAATGCAATATGTGGTCATTTTGTTTGGAGCAAGTATATTGCCTTAACCCCATCAGTAATGGGATTTTTTTTCGAGCGAGGGGTAATATGACCCGATGTGGTTTACTTGCTACAATGCAGTTGTGGTTTACAAAATAAAGGCCAGAACCTCAGACATTTTAAAAATCGCTATTTGAGCATTAGTGGAATGTAACAATCACGAGTTATATACTTTAAACAGAGTCACAATAATGATCCTAAATATGTGAGAACTGTGTGTACTGAGTTAGTGCACTATGACTCCCAAAAGAGGTTCCATAAATTAAGAATAAAATACTCCTAATGGACTTGTTCTATATACCCCATCATTCCAAAAGGCTTTAACAATGTGTATGAAGTTAATGTTTTTTTTAAAAAAAAATTGATTGAGACCATTGATATTGTGTATGTTGTATAATATATAGTTTCTAAACTGATTTTTGCTAGTTTCAGTGCAAGAGATTTGTCAAACATTTATGATCTGATTTCCATTGACTATGTGAAATTGTTTGTAAAATATTGCTTTCGTGTCAATCATGTTGGGCTAATGAATAGGAGTGTGTAAGCACCTATATATTCCAACCTCCACTTGGTCTAGTAACAGTTTCCACATTCCCAGAGGAAGAGAGTGAAATGCGTGGCAGGACACTGACCTCTAGGTTGACCATTGTGCCTAGATGGTGGAGGTCAGCCTAAATTGTTCCAACAACAATCTGGAAGCGTGAATCATTTGTTTTTACTAAATAAAATCATACACTTGGTCCATAGGAGCCATCGTTTTTATTTTTTTGCAGCACCCTCTGCCCACTCTAATAGTGATCAAGAGAACATTATTTGAGGTGCCACTTTTAGTAAATACTACATGTTGGCCACTGTTTTCATTTTTACCATGTGGCTCCACCTTCTCCAGTGGCGGCAGGACTTAAAGTATGGTGGTATGGTGGCACCTTCTGTCCAAACAGCCATTGTAGGATAAGGGAAGAGATTCCAAGGGAGAGATCCCCACCAGGCCTCTACCAGGGGGTAAACTAGCTTAGGGTACAAACTCTATTTTTGGGTGCAGTTCTTCTTTAAAGATAAGCTACTGACTGAAGGGAATGCAATAAAAGCCCAATAATTATGGTTACTGGGCGCAGACAGATTTACTTTACTTTGTAAAATATGCTATAATTATTCACTTAAGTGTCCTTAGTGCAACTTGGTCAATATCCCCTTAAGGATACATTCCCTAGACTGCTATAAAATACTTTTTGACCCTTGAAAGGAGTCAATAAGGAACTTATTTTCAAGTCTTTTTTTCTCACTACATTGGTAGCTGAGAATAAATCTGACATTTGGGAGTAATGTCGGATAAAATATAACTGGACGTTGATGTGTAGATCTACAAGTTTTGGAACCAGAATTACTTATGTTGGCCTTAAATCCGCAGCCCTCTTGTTAAATTTACACTTCATAAATAAGATATAATCATACAACGCCAAGTTGATGAAAATGTTATTTTCCAACCATCATTTTTAATTTCCAAAACAAATGAAGGGTTCAATTTAATATCAGTGCTCACAGCGGAGACTTCAAATGTTAGACAGACCAAATACACAACCTGCTGGGCCCAGATTCAAGCCAACGTTTAAAAATCATCACCATGAGTACCGAGTGTACAGACCTTTTAGCGATGAATAGAACCATAGTAAAACAACCAGTTTCATGCTGACTCAAATAACAGTAGTAAACATACTATTACCTTCTTGTACATAGCAATGAACATTAACTTTATCTTTAAACACAATACAATATGTGGTACAATAATTGAATATTGCTACCTAATTATATTACTAGCAGGGCCATCTTTTCCATTGGGCACGATGGGCAGGTGCCCGGGGGTCCCACGGGCAAGGGGGGACCCATAGGCAGGGCTCTTAATTAGAATAAATAATCCTGCAAAATAAAAAACCTGCAAAAAAAAAACCTTCAAGGGTCACTGATCAAGTACATCTATCTATCTCTATCTCTATCTATCTATATCTATATCTCTCTCTCTCTCTCTCTCTCTCTCTCTCTCTCTCTATATATATATATATATATATATATATATATATATATATATATGTAGGGGCCCGCATGCACTGCTTTGCCCAGGGGCCCATAATGTTGTTAAGATGGCTCTGATTACTAGGCTTACCATGATCGGTGTCAATCTCAGTGCAGGACTATAAGATCGATACCAGAATAGACAGAAAGCGCTCGCGCAATATTGATTATCAACAGTATAATAACATTAATCAATCACTGAGCGGGCAACAAGATGCTTGAATCAACTGGGATAATAACGGTACAATAACAATAAAACAGCTACAGATGTCAATCAACAATAAATAATAAATGTATTCACTGCTACAATCATCTAATGAATTCCCACGTCACAGGTTAAATGCATTTCTAGAATCCACAATGAGTGTAGGCGTATTGAACTCATTGTTTATAAACATTGGAAAATTCTCAATTTGGATCCGTTTTAGCTCTGGTTATAGTGAACGAACCAGGTTTTTATTTTCAGTAAAACACTCAGCCTCATGTCCGATTTGGCTCCTTCTGTGAAATCCATGGAGGTTAATATGTTTCCTGTTAACCAGTGGAAAATTTACTGACAAAGCAACGTGTGTAAGGTTTGTATGGAGCAGGTATATTGCTTTAAATCCATCAGTAATGAGAATGTTTTTCGGGTGAGGGGTAATATGAACCTATGTGGTTTATTTATTACAAATCAGTTGTGGTTTATAATATATGGGGCAAAACATCAGAGAGTTTAACAATTGTTATCTGAACATCAGTGGAACATAGAAGGAGACAATAACAATGGTGATTTATGTAGGGACTTTAAGTGGCATATAACAGGAGTGACAATGCGAGTTATGTAGGCAACAGATTCACAATAATGGTCCTAAATATCTGTTGGCTATGGGCCAACAGATATATATATATATATATATATATATATATATATATATATAGAATTAGTGCATCTGAGCCCAGGAGAGGGGGTTAAATAGATTAAGAAGAAAAGAGTTCCATTAGGCTTTTAATCTGAACACCATCATTCCAAAAGCCTTTAATAGTGTATATATGATGTTAATGCTTTTTTTAAACAAAATTGATTGGGACCATTGTTATTCTAGATTTTATATGTTGTATAATGTGAAGTTCTTAAAATGATATTTGCTAGCTTAAATGTACCCCCCCCCCCCCCGCTTACCTCCTTCCGTTCTTCTGTCACTCCCTGTAGTGCTCCCGTGGCATGCAGTAATCTCCTTACTGGGGAGATCTCGTGAGAGTGACACTATGAGTCATAGTCTCACTCTCACGAGATCTCCTCAGTAAGGAGAATACTGCGCACAGCGGAAGCACTACAGTGACAGCAGGCAGCTAACAGCATAACATTTGCTGTTAGCTGCCTGCCATTCTCCAGTTGACAGTCAGAGCCAGGGCAGGGACGCCCCCGAGTCGTTGAATGACGGCGGGCCCCCCAGATGCACAAAGTCCCTGGGCTCTAGCCCAGTTAGACCTCGGGTTAATCCGGCCCTGCATATAGTTGGTCTATAGAGCCGTCCTCTATTTTGCAGCGACCTCTGATAACTCTAGCGATCACTCTAGTGATGAAAAGAACACGATTTTGAGGTGCCACTGTCAGTACAAATTGTCCGTTGGCAACTGCATTCTACCACGTAGCGCAACCTCTCCAGGATTTCCAGGACTGATCACACCTCCTGTCCAAATAGCGAATGTAGGATAAGGGAAGAGAGTAAAAGGATCAAGGGTACAAACTCCATTTTGGGAGAAGTTGCTCTTTAAGGCTGAGCTATTGACTGGGGGAACGGTAATACATGTCGAATTACTATGTTTATTGATACACAGTACGGACAGCTTTACGTAGATATAAAAAATACTATAATCATTCAGCTATAATAGTGTCCTTATTGCAAATTGGCTAATATTCCTTTAAGGATATATTCCCTAGACGGCTATAAACTACATTTTGACCTTTGAAAGGAATCAACGAGGGACTTATACTTAAGACCTGTTTCTCACTGCATTGAGAATAAATTTGCCATTTGGGAGTAATGTCAGATAAAATATAACTGGACATTGATGAGTAGATCTACAAGTTTTGGAAACAGAATTACTTATTTTGGACTTGAATCCGCAGCCCTCTTGTTAAGTTTACACTTCATAAATAAGTTATAATCTTATAAATCCAAGATGATGAAAATGTTATTTTCCAAACGTCATTTTTAATTTCCAAAACAAATGAAGGGTGCAACATAATATGAAATTTATCGCACGTTACTGCAAGCAGCTCTACGGCAATTTGTCTGAATAAAACGAGAATTAAGACGGAACAAAGAATGGTAAAGGAGAGGAACAATGAAGGGAGGAGGATTAAGAAAGATGTGAAAAAGGTGCCAAAGGTTAAAGTATTAACAGATAAGAATAATCAAAGGCAGAAGAGAGACATTTAAAAATTATGGAATTCAAAGCTCAAAAGTGCAAGTCTGATTTCCCATTAAATG
Source organism: Mixophyes fleayi (assembly GCF_038048845.1). NCBI lineage: Eukaryota > Metazoa > Chordata > Amphibia > Anura > Limnodynastidae > Mixophyes > Mixophyes fleayi. The sequence goes on from NC_134406.1 coordinate 255,167,496, forward strand.
TAACCCATCAATCTTTGCTAATTCTTATTTTCTAGGCGAGAGGGAGAGTCTTTCAAGTAGGACCATTATATTACCAGTTGAAACACCAATATGGGCAGTAGCATTATTTCGGTATTTTGTGAAATATGGAGTTTGCTTCCAGAAAAGTTTTATTAAGGCCAGTTTGAAATGAAACCTCAAATAAGAAGGAAATTAAGGATGTAAGAAAAATATTACTAGCAGTAAATGTAATTATAGGCACACAAATACTTGGCAGATTTATTTTTACAATGAAATTTAAAGTTGATCTAGGACATGCCCTACCCCAACTATAAATCTGACATCGTATTTTAAATGTATCTCCCCCCCTCCAATGCAACATGGTTTTGCCAAGGTACAAAGTTACTCATTTTTTTTTGCTTTGCTTTCCCAAGGTCTCTGGGAGAGAAGAGTACCTTTGTTTTTCTCCACAAGTCAATTTAAACAAATATATATTGTTCCCAAATCTTGACCTTTTGCTGCACATGCGCATAGCCACTTTGTGATAGTAACTGGAGAGGAGAGACAGATTACCGCAGTTTTATGGCAATAAGGTCATCAGCGGGACAACCTCCTACCGTAAGCGCTGTCCCTGGATGATTTTTTAATAAATGCTTAGGCAAAATCATTAGTCATCGTTGCGATGACAGTTGATAATTAACGTGGCAAAACCTTATTAATTAATAAATAGTCCCCTTAGATTTAGGAGTAAATCCTGGCAGAAGGTGCATTGTTGCTCTTTAGCAAAACCAAGTAGTGCTGCATGGGGGGGCAAATTTAAAATGTATAAAAAAACCGCATGTAAGAAGTATAGATATACCCAATTAGAGAAGACAAAAAGCATATAAACCTAGTCTAAAAGAAACTAAACACACAATAAAACATGCTAAATAATCAAGCGCAAACAAAAGAAAACAGTATGTAAAAAAAGAAAAGATTTGAAAGTTGTTCTTCGGATACAAGAATGAATGGAAATAAAAAGGAAATATTGAAGCTAAAAGCTGAAGTGGATGAATATGTTGAAGGATATTTTTGAGCCGTTTATACTGTTGAAAATTCAAAGAGGTCACCTGCACTAGAGAGGAAAGATATACCCTAATTTACTGTGGACACAAAAATATTTACTACAGACTGTGCTTGACTTCAACTCTCAAAATTGAAACTAGAAATATTATGGTAAACATCCAAAAGTAGAGATGCTCAGGCTCGGTTTTTCACCTGAACTTAGGAGATCTGAGTAGGCTCACGAGTCGGCTCGGTAATTTCATGCGTCCTCAGATCTGAATCGAGGCAAAACATCACCATTGCGTTGTCGGATCACGCGGGTTTTGGATTCCATAAGTACCTTCCTCCCCAGGAGATCCAGCACCATTGCTCACACAGAAACAGAGGTAGCAGTGTTCTTGTCACTCTCCAGTCTCCAGTGACATTGCTCAGTCCCATTGCTCACACAGAAACAGGGGTAGCAGTGTTCTTGTCACTCTCCAGTCTCCAGTGACATTGCTCAGTCCCATTGCTCACACAGAAACAGGGGTAGCAGTGTTCTTGTCACTCTCCAGTCTCCAGTGACATTGCTCAGTGCCATTGCTCACACAGAAACAGGGGTAGCAGTATTCTTGTAACTTGACAAAAATTGACTGGAAATGATTGGAAATTAATGTTATTGAGGTTAAGAATAACAAATTATGTGATTTTAGCGGAAAAAATAGGGATTTTAGAAAAAAAATTGGGAGCCAAAACCAAAACACGAAGTTAATCCAGATCCATAACCAAAAACAAAAACAAACCACGGGGGTCAGTGAACATCTCTATCCAAAAGTATTAAAATAGTAAATAGTTCCATTACTCAAGGAAGGCAGCACAAAAGATTATAGTAAGTGTATACCTGTGAGTTTCACATCAACAGAAGGGACGTTAATGGAATCACTTTGAAAATAAAAAGCTTGTTAGTGTCAAACCTATTTTAAAATGTAATATTGTTTCAAGGAGATCAGGTCAAACAAATCTAGTGGAATTTTCTCTATCTTTTTTTACTGAAAAATTAAATAAGGGTGGATCAGTAATCCCACAGGAAGATAATTCAGAAACTGAAAATCCTTGGATTTGACTCAAAAATAGTGGCATAATCTGTGGATAAAGAACAGGAGACAGAGGGGCCTGTTAATAACTTTAGGAGACTTACTGCTAAGAATGATTTTACTGAGCTTGGAGTGAAGGGCTTTTTGGCTCCATTTAGCCTGCGCCACCCTAATGGTATCTGATTTTATACAGTTGTTTTTCTGGTACATAAAGATTATGACTAGGGGTCTGATTCATTAATGATCTTAACTTAATAAACTTCTTATTTAAGTCTCCTGGACCATGTTACAATGCAAGGGGTGCAAATTAGTATTCTGTTTTGCACATAAGTTAAATACTGACTGTTTTTTCATGTAGCACAAATATCAACTTTAAATTTCATTGTACAAATAAGCTATCAATTATTTGTGTGCTACATGAAAAAACAGTCAGTATTTAACTTATGTGCAAAACAGAATATTAATTTGCACCCCTTGCATTGTGATATGGTCCAGGAGACTTAAATAAGAAGTTTATTAAGTTAAGACCCTTAATGAATCAGGCCATACGTGATGTTTTGATAACAAAACCAGTTTTCTTCTCAGTCTTCTTAACCTGTTGTTACTCCTTTCCTCAATGGAAGCTGTATTGTTGGGTTGACATCCAGAGATTGCTGTGTTCCATTCTCATAGATGAACATGTAGCAATAAAACTAATTGCTAATGAATAAAACAAGGAATGTGCCTGACTTATCCTCTACTTCCTCATGTCACAAAACATTGTTTAGAAAAGGAATCCTCGGAATATCATTTTGCTTATTTGTATTTGTTTTTACAGCATTTAGCTTAGTAACAGAATAATCCTTCAGTCAATAAGAGGTTTAACCAAACTGGAATGTTATCAATGCTCCTGTTCCCGTTCTTCTACCCTGATATTCATAGGGGGGATATGATGTAGCTTTACTGATTTTCCTATGCACCCCATAATGGTGCGCACATGGCCAGATTATCCGGTAGGCGTACCAGGCTGCAGCCTGGGGTCAGGGGAGGGCTGGCAAATTTTAGCCAAGGGGAAAAACTTAACTCAGCAGCCTATCAAGAACATTTTAAAGGAAAAAAAAATGCAAGTGGCCCAGTGACAGAGCCCAAGGTAGCCCACTATGGGACCGGCCTGGGGAGCAAATACCCCCTGCCCCCCCCAACCCAGCCTGCCCCATTTTTAGGGGTGCAAAATTGTGACAGATAGAGGTATAAACTAAAATTCATTTTAAAATATAAGAGAATAGTTGTTCTCCTAAGTAATAACAAAACTTCAAAGAAAAACGTAGGAAGGTTTTACTCTTGTCATATACCCATTGTATAGGCTGAAGATAATGAGTCATTCTTGGGCAGGCACTTGAGGATAAGCGAGTAGGAGAGACAAAGATGGTGACAGGCGCAGGTGTGATAGCCCCTCCCCCTTCCACAACGTCACCCTCCACAGCGCTCATTCACGCCTCTGTTCTGCTACACAGTTCTGATTTCACTGAAAACAAATTGAGTGACAAAGTTTGCTGTGACCCTTTTAAATACCAAATGGAACTGCGATTTGAAAAATGGGGAACATAAAAATTGGTGAGGGGGGGTGAAGGACGACCGATTTTAAAATAAGGACAGGTTTGTTTTTACCTAACGCATACTAGCCCTAGTGTAGGGCGGCCTGAACCCTTAACCAGGGCCTTTGTGTGCAGATAAAGCAATGATGTTCAGGTACCTTACTACCCAGAAATTAGTGCAGCCAGACCACAGGACCATCCCCCCAATAGGAGGCAACTGTCTACAAACTAATACTGCTCTCTGGGGCTTCATCAATGGATGAGATGGTAGTTTAAACTAAGATAGAATTTATACATAGAGAAATAAAAAAATGTTTCTTAGTCAGTTCCATATTATATAATCCATTTATTTACAGTATACTTTGAACTAAAGTTACAAAGGGGAGGAGTTTGTGTTAGAGGAAGGAGTCAGGTGACCCTGATTTAGGGAGGCCTTACTTTACACGGGACAGTTTTCTGAGTGTGCTGGCCACAGCAATCAAACTGAAAGTGAGTGCACCCTTTATCTCTTCTCTACTTCTACCCATCATCCTAAATCATCTACAAGAAAAACACCAAATATATGAGAGAATATCAAGCAAATAAAGATAGATACAAATTAATATTTGTGTGCTACAGTGGTGAAACATTGTATCATGAATGGCACGGTGGCCTAGTGGTTAGCACTTCTGCCTCACAGTACTGGGTTCATGAGTTCGATTCCTGACTATGGCCTTATCTGTGTGGAGTGTGTATGTTCTCCCCCTGTTTGCGTAGGTTTCCTCCGGGTGCTCCTGTTTCCTCCCACAATCCAAAAACATACTATAGGTTAATTGGCCGCTATCAAAAAATTTACCATAGTCTCGCTTTCTGTCTGTATGTATGTATGTATATGTTAGGGAATTTAGACTGTAAGCTCTAATGGGACAGGGACTGATGTGGGTGAGTTCTCTGTACAGCGCTGCAGAATTAGTGGCGCTATATAAATAAATGATGATGATGAACGAAAACTTGGGCAATAAAATTGTCCAAATATATTTTAAGGGCAGGTTCTTAAGACATGACAAATACACTGTAGCGCTGATAATCCAAAAATAACGGATGTGAATAGACCTGCGCATACACTCGACAAGCATTTGCTTTGCGTCAATGTTAAAGTTGCCTGCAGCGTGCACAATTGTTAACACTTGATACAATATAATTATGTTCTATGGGAGCGCTCACCAAGTATATTGTATATTGCGCATTGGAATTAAGAAAAAAGACAGATCGAACGCACAGAGGAGAACTGCTTATTCTTAAGGCACTTTATTATACACATCCAGCAATCTGCAGCTCCTATATAGGGATAACTGGACCACTAGAGACAAACCAGAAGTAAATATAGATAATGGTTTGTATATTACGCTGCAGGAAAGATGGAGAACATGCACCTAATGCTCTGTTAGACCATTATGAGCGGTTTGTACTCACAGACTACAAATCCTGGACAGACCTTGGATACTACAGACTGCAGTTTTTGTCTGTCCATAAAAATGAGATCTTCGCATCGGTCTGTGTATTACTATTTTGAGCGCTGTTTATGCTGCCTTTGCCCAATATTACAACAACCTGTGTATTTGGTCCATTCAAGGTTTGTCACTACTACACTGAGTATTACAACAGCATTTATCATAGAGATCATAATTTTCCCAAGAGCTCAATTTCGATTTCCCTTCTGGTGAACACAGACGTAGGAATCACACCGTGCACAGACGTATAACTGCCCATCTCTACTTTTACTTGAAATAGCTAAAAATGGATTTAAAAGTATCAAGAATCTGTTCAAACAGAACATTTGGTCCATGCAAATAGGTTTTTCTCGTTCTACTTCAGATTTATTATATAAACAGCTAATAAAGTGGAGGCGTCACCTAGAGAAGCAGCATTTTGTTTATTTACATAGTTCCAAACATATTAGGCAGCACTGTATAGAGAATATGTAATCATTCACATTAGTCCCTGCCCCATTGGAGCTTACAATCTAATTTCCTAGCACAGGCACTCTAGGGTCCCTTTTGTCAGAAGCCAATGAACCTGTCTTTGGACTGTGAGAGGATACCAGACCACCCAGAGGAAACCCACACAAACACAGGAAGACAATACAAACTCCACACACATAGAACCCTGTTTGGAACCAAACTCATGATCCTGGTGCTGTGACTCAGCAATGCTAACCACTGTGCCACAGTTCTGCCTTTGAACCAATATTCATTAAGATGTATCCTACTCTAGGAACTAGTAACATCCCTGAGGTCTCTAGTAAATTGATATGCTGAATATTGCTTTATCCCACAAACAGTCTGTGTAGGTCTACCGGCCTCCTGGGAGAGCAGGGCATTCTCCTGCATCCCACCCACTTCCTAGTGAAGAAGGCAGGTTGAAGCTTGCAATCATGGTGAATGGAGTCCTTCTGGCCCCGACCCAGTGGCAAAATGATCATTTGCATCATTGTGTCACAGAGGTGGGGCCACTATGATGCAAATCACTGTGCCACTCCCCCTTCCGTTCTCACACTTCACCTAAAAGTTTAAAAAGTTAGAAAGTATTGTATAGGTGACAGACCCACTTTAATGAATGATTTATAAACCCACCAGTAGACACATTGGGCCTCATTTAGAGTCGGACGCTATGTGCGTCTAAGACTTACATGAAAGAGTAGGAGTGGGCGTGCTCCGCAGCATGGTAGGGTAATACGAGTGGCATACAACCCCAGTTGCATCCCACTCGTAATACCCTACCAAGCTGCGACCAGTTCCTGCAGCTAGCTAACTACTTGCGCCACCTAATTCCTGACGCACTTTTTCAGTCTTGTTTGACGCGTGGTCCGCCTGCGTCTTGATCAGACTAGGGTAGTTTTTGCGGGTAGATGCCCACAGTATCTGAATTATTCACAGTCACACCTACATAACTCCGTGTTCCACCCTTTCCCTCGGACTGAATCACAAGCTGTCGCAGTGTACACTGTGTCTGAACAGCAGACGGAACTGCAGGGAACTGTTGCTTACTGCGCATGCCCCATCAGTGGAAATGTGCAGGATGCGCCTGAAATGGACTTTGCATCTGACTCTAAATGAGGCCCTTTATGTCACTGATTACATAAGACTACTTACTGTTCAACTAACATCAAAGAATAATGCTAAGTCTATACATAATGGAACACAAAGTTTCATTATTAGAATTTATACAATTAACGTGGGATCATTATGAAGCCACAAGATATTCTCTGAAGCTAGGAATGTCTAGTGGTATTACCCTAATTTCTTGTCCAATATAACCTATGAAAATGAGTAATTCCTGTTAGGGATGTGCACCGGCGACTTTTGAGGTCTCGTGTTTTGTGTTTTGGATCCGGATTTTCGTTATTTTTGAGGTTCGGATTTGTCTCGCAAAACACTTGACGAAAGGTCTCGGTTCGGATTTAAGGTATTGGATTCGGATTTTTTTTGAAAAAAACATAAAAAGTTTAAAAATCAAGTTTTTGGGCTTATTTTCACTCCTAGGCTATTATTAACCTCAATAACATTCAATAACAAGCATTTCCACTAATTTACAGTGTATTCTGAACACCTCACAATATAGTTATTAGTCCAAAACGTTGCAACAAGGTATCTTTCTGGACTGCGTAGAGGAGTGGGTCACCACAATATATATTAAAAACCCTGAACTTTTATGATTCGCACCAATAATTGTACCTGGACTGCGTAGAGGAGTGGGTCACCACAATATATTAAAAACCCTGAACTTTTATGAATCGCACCAATAAATGTACCTGGACTGCGTAGAGGAGTGGGTCACCACAATATATATAATAAGAAAACCATCAACTGGTTTGATTCGCACCAATAAATGTACCTGGACTGCGTAGAGGAGTGGGTCACCACAATATATTAAAAACCCTGAACTTTTATGAATCGCACCAATAAATGTACCTGGACTGCGTAGAGGAGTGGGTCACCACAATATATATAATAAGAAAACCATCAACTTGTTTGATTCGCACCAATAAATGTACCTGGACTGCGTAGAGGAGTGGGTCACCACAATATCTTAAAAACCCTGAACTTTTATGAATCGCACCAATAAATGTACCTGGACTGCGTAGAGGAGTGGGTCACCACAATATATATAATAAGAAAACCATCAACTTGTTTGATTCGCACCAATAAATGTACCTGGACTGCGTAGAGGAGTGGGTCACCACAATATATTAAAAACCCTGAACTTTTATGAATCGCACCAATAAATGTACCTGGACTGCGTAGAGGAGTGGGTCACCACAATATCTTAAAAACCCTGAACTTTTATGAATCGCACCAATAAATGTACCTGGACTGCGTAGAGGAGTGGGTCACCACAATATATATAATAAGAAAACCATCAACTTGTTTGATTCGCACCAATAAATGTACCTGGACTGCGTAGAGGAGTGGGTCACCACAATATATATAATAAGAAAACCATCAACTTGTTTGATTCGCACCAATAAATGTACCTGGACTGCGTAGAGGAGTGGGCACTGGGCACCACAATAAAATATATAAAAAACCTTCAACAGGTCTGCATTACACTACACATACGGCTGCTCCTCCATCCTCTCCATCATATACATGTTGGAGTTTTAGCGTGTGACAACCTCTTGTTTTTGATAATGTCAGTGCATTTTGAATATTTTTCAATTTGCCCCACACCACTGAATGTACTTTATCTATGATACGCATCTATCTATCTTGACTGCGTAGTGTGGTGGCCCCGGTACACAATTTGGTACCGGGGCCACAATAAAATAAATACACCCTCCACGTGTCAGAATTCCACCAAACAAGTATCTGGACTGCGTAGTGGGGTGGCCCCGGTACCCAACTTGATACCGGGGCCACAATAAAATAAATACACCCTCCACGTGTCAGAATTCCACCAAACAAGTATCTGGACTGCGTAGTGGGGTGGCCCCGGTACCCAACTTGATACCGGGGCCACAATAAAATAAATACACCCTCCACGTGTCAGAATTCCACCAAACAAGTATCTGGACTGCGTAGTGGGGTGGCCCCGGTACCCAACTTGATACCGGGGCCACAATACCTCCTCCAAACATGCTACAGACAATTCGTCATTGAGATCCCATTAAGTATGTTAAAGACAGACAGGGTCCAAGTGTTATTAGTTGACTTTGTAAAGAAAAAAACTGTCCCTGTTGCACATAGTCGTGCAATGAAGACTTACTTTTTCATTTAAAGGCACGATCTTTCAAGTGTAGTGTTTGTAAGTCTAAGTCATATTATACTTTTGGTAAAATTGGTTTTTTTTGTTCCTCTTTATGTTAATTAATTAGTAATAGAATTAAAGTAGGAAATAGAATTAAATAGAATTAAAGTAGGAAATAGAGTGGTATAGAGTTGTAGTGTGGTATAGATAGAGTGGTCCACACAATATAATAATAAAACCCTCAACTGGTCTGAATTCCACCAAACAAGTATCTTGACTGCGTAGTGTGGTGGCCCCGGTACACAATTTGGTACCGAGGCCACAATATAATTAAAAAACCCTCCACGTGTCGGAATTCCACCAAACAAGTATCTGGACTGCATAGTGGGGTGGCCCCGGTACCCAATTTGATACCGGGGCCACAATACCTCCTCAAAACATGCTCCAGACAATTCGTCATTGACAGACCCCAGACAGACAGGGTCGTAGTGTTACTGTTTGACTTTGTAAACCCAAAAAAATGTCCCTGTTGCACTTGCACATAGTCGTGCAATCAAGACTGACTTTTTCATTTAAAGGCACGATCTTTCAAGTGTCAGAAAGAGAGAGAAGACACAGGAGAGGAGAGTTGTAGCTGGGGACCTGGGGTGGAAGCTCCCAGGCTCCCCCAGCATTGCCTGGAAGTCTGAGCGTGGTGACTGAGCCAGGGCAAGGAATGTGTGCCCTGGATGAGGGGGAGAACTCCATGCCACTATAGTGAACCCAAGAGAGAGGGGGACACTGCACATGGAAGAGGCCCTGGAGTGAGGGCTGCTACAAGAGGCATGGTAGCTGTAGTGTCAGATCCTGAGGCTGAGAGTACACAGAGTGACGTGTCAGAGCACAGGAGACATTATCCCCGCAGAGGAGGGATGAGCTGCAGTTGAGAGGTCTGCTGTTGAAATAGGACATGCACACTTTAACAAACCAATCATTTCAGCGACAGGGCCTACCAAACAACTTTGACTGAAATGATTGGTTTGTTTGGGCCCCCACACCAAAAAAGCTATTCATCTCTCCCTGTACAGACTAAACAGGCTCTACTGAGGCAAGATGTCGTCCTCATCCTCAACCTCTGATTCCTCTCCCCCTACAGTGTCTACTTCCTCCTCATCACACATTATCAATTCGTCCCCGCTGGACTCCACAACCACAGGTCCCTCTGTAGTATCTGGAGGGCAGTGCTGTACTTCATTGAGGAATTGATTATTCATTTTTATAAACATCATTTTTTCAACGTTGTGAGGAAGCAACCTCCTTCGCCGCTCACTGACCAGGTTCCCCGCTGCACTAAAAACTCTTTCCGAGTACACACTGGAGGGGGGACAACTCAGTTAAAAAATAGAGCCAGTTTGTACAGGGGCTTCCAAACTGCCTTTTGGAGTTCTACCACGTCACTACCTCTAGTTAATTTAGATTGCAAGGCTTGTAAATATAAATACTTTGAAGATAAAAAAAAGCAGGCTGCACAGACTGTGGAGCTAGAAAGTGAAATTAAATGGACCACGTTACTTTGGTGGCTATCTATGCCCCCCCCCCCCCCGCCCTACACTTGTAGTTGAATATAAATAAAGCAGCCTGCATAGACTGTAGAACTAGCAATTCAAATATACAAAGAAATGGACAAAGGCAGTTTGGTATCTGTCTGCATCAGATCCCCTCTCCACTAGGAGTAAAACAGAAAACTTTTCAGCCGTTATATAATCTAGAATATAAATAGAAATTGAGAAATGCAATTTGGTATCTGTCTGCATCATAATCATCAACATCCTCCTCAGCGCCAGCTACATCAATATCCTCCTCCCAGTGCACAACATTCACACCTTCATTAGCCAAATCTGTAACTGGACTGTGGGTGATCCTTCCAGCATATGCAGAGGGCGTGCTGCAAATGCTGGATGGAGTCACCTCTTCCCGTACAGTGATGGGAAGGTCAGGGTTCACAACCAACAACACCCTTGGACTCGCCTTGGGGATTTGTGATGTCATCTGTTTAGAAGGCAGAGTTCTTTGCTGTTTTGTTGTTGTTGCTGACAGCATAACTCTCTTAAATTTTTTGTAGGGGGGGGGAGGAGGGCTTTGATCCTTGGGTGAAGTTGGACCACTAGTCATGAACACGGGACAGGGCCTAAGCCGTTCCTTGCCACTACTTGTCGTAATTGGCATATTGCCAACTTTACGTTTCTCCTCAGATGATTTTAAGTTTCTTTTTTTGCTGTTTTTTGAGAACTTGGGCTTTTTGGATTTTACATGCCCTGTACTAGGAGATTGGGCATCGTGCTTGCCAGACGACGTTGATGGCATTTCATCGTCTATGTCATGACTAGTGGCAGCAGCTTCAGCATTAGGAGGAAGTGGGTCTTGATCTTTCCCTACTTTATCCTCCAAATTTTTGCTCTCCATTATATGTAGCACAAGATACTGCAGAATGTGTGAACTTGGTAATATTGCAGTACCAATGGACTTATAATGCTGGATTGGTTTTGCAAATTTGGTTATAATTATTATATATTTTTTTTTTTTTTTAATCTTTTATTTTTTTTTACTTTTTTTTTATTTTTTACAAACTTGGGAATAATGGGGAAATAACTATGCCCTTAGAAGCACAGAGCACAGGACACAGCACCACTGGACTGAACAGGACACGGCACAGGACCCAGCAGCACTACGGAACTCAGCAGGACAGAGCACAGGACACAGCACCACTGGACTGATACTGCAGAATGTGTAAACTTTGTAATATTGCAGTACCACTGGACTTTTACTGCTGAATGTGTGAACTTGGTAATATTGCAGTACCAATGGACTTATAATGCTGGATTGGTTTTGCAAATTTGGTTATAATTATTATATTTTTTTTTTTTTTTTTAATTTTTTATTTTTTTTTACTTTTTTTTTATTTTTTACAAACTTGGGAATAATGGGGAAATAACTATGCCCTTAGAAGCACAGAGCACAGGACACAGCACCACTGGACTGAACAGGACACGGCACAGGACCCAGCAGCACTACGGAACTCAGCAGGACAGAGCACAGGACACAGCACCACTGGACTGATACTGCAGAATGTGTAAACTTTGTAATATTGCAGTACCACTGGACTTTTACTGCTGAATGTGTGAACTTGGTAATATTGCAGTACCAATGGGCTTATACTGCAGGATTGGTTGTGAAAATTTTGTGGTAATTAAAAAATATTAAAGTTGTTTTTGGTATTTTATAAAAAAAAATTTTTTTTCTTTTTTTAAACACAGGGGAATATTGGGGAAATAACTATGCCCTTAGAAGCACAGAGCACAGGACACAGCACCACTGGACTGAACAGGACACAGCACAGGACCCAGCAGCACCACTGACCTCAGAAGGACAGAGCACAGCACACAGCACCACTGGACTGATACTGCAGAACACAGCACAGCACAGCACAGCACAGCACAGCACAGCACAGCACTAAACAGCACAGAACTAAACAGCACAGAACTAAACAGCACAGAACTAAACAGCACAGAGGACCACCTAACACACCCTCCCTCTACCCTGATCAATGCCCGAGTGAAGATGGCGGCGACTAGCGGGGAATTTATAGGATCCGAGTATCGCGAGATCCGACAACGGGATTATGAGTCAGAGCCTCAGTTTCACTTTTGAATTTGGCGCCAATACCCGGATCTGTCTCGGATCCGACTCGGATCCGCAACGTTCGGGTGGGCTCGGATTTCAGAAATCCGAGCGCGCTCATCCCTAATTCCTGTGTGATATGGTGAAAGAAACGGACATTGAAAAATAAGTGATGTTTCCTTCTTACATGAGTCAGTAATCCTACAGCACACAGATCATTCCTTAAAGTCAATGTTGAAGTCTTAAGCTGTGGTCTGGTTTTCACCACACGTTTTTCAAAGCGCTTACCAGACTAATCTTTTTTAACGTCAATGCAATTAAGATAAACAGGAAAATTACCTAGGAGAAAAAAATTATTTCATTTTACTTCTGAGGTCTTATGTAAAAAATGTAAAGGAGTATGCAAATATAAATAGTTAAAAAAGAGATTACAATTATTTACTAATCCACAATGAAATAACAATAAACTAATGCCATTGAACTTGGTATTAATAATGTTCATACAATATGAATGCATACAGCAATCTGTTTCATTTTTATTTCTGTGGTTTGAAGCATCAAATTAGCTGTTTCATAAAAAGAAAAACATAGGGACCTATTTCTCAATGGGTTTTAAGCCTTAAATCTGACGAAAACAACTGTTTTGACATATATTGTTTCACTCATTTTATTAAATGGCTAATTTTCAGCCTCACCGTAGAGCACCGTAGTGTACGGAAGACTTGGTGCCTGGTTTGACTTACCGCCGTGCTTACGCAATGACAGGTCCCAGAACTGAAGTTCAGAGAGCGCCGAAAGACATCTCCGGATGATTAGTCTGCGTCAGGACAGCGACTTTTCAGTTGCGCTGTCCCAGCAAGACTTACCCGATAAATTATTACGTAATTCAATTTCTTGTGGCTGCAATAAGTAACTGTAAGAAATTATACTTAAGGGACAGTTTTTGTGATTTATGATAAATAAGCCCCATAGCAGTGGTCGAAGTGGAAATTTATAAATGACGGTATAAAAAATGTAATGGGAATGTAAGTGAAAGGAATTTGATAGATTTACAATGAAGGCAGTAGGAGAAATGGCGGTATGGTATACCGCCACGTACAACCCCACTACCACCACTGCATACCACCGTATACACCCCCACTTCCACCACTGTCCCATAAAGAGGAAATATCCAGCATAAGAAAACATGAAACATAAAAGATACACACGTATGTTTTGCTGTATTGAGCTGATGTCCATTACATGCTTTTATGTTAATAGCACCAAAATGCCCTTCCTCTCTGACCAAAGGAGCTTACAATCTGATTCCCCAACAGTAGGCATGAAAACACACACCAGGGTCAATTTAGTCAGCTAGTTAACCTACCCATGCAATCTAGGTTCCAAGTTGCAAAGTCATGCCAACCATATGATTTAAGGTTTGGTTAGCGCATTTGGTAAAAATATTTTTAGCAAATTGACTGCTCATTTCACAGCATGTAATCCTTTTCTGGGTAATCCAAATCGAATCAAACTGAATTTGATCTGGCATTATGAAATTTCTTGTTGGTGTATGACTGTCATTGGTGCACGTGAGCTCATGTCCAATGCAGTCCGACTGGATCATGGCATCGGTGTAGTTTAGTAACTTGCAGTTTCTTTTATATGAATGCAATGGGACATTTTCAATGGGTTAAAATAAATAGTACAGTTGTCAATAACTTTCAATATGAACTTTCTATATGTAATAGCAGTAATACCTCAAGGCTATTAACAATTGTAGAAGACAAATGTTTTTGCATAAAATAAAGTAAAATAACAATATTTATTCAGGCCCACAAGTTGCAATTAGGGAGATTTCCTTAAACGCTAAACAATTACATACAACACCAATAGCCCCATTAATCATAGTGTGATTACTAGTACATCTGAATAAACAGCTCAAACCATGAAAGAATTAACATAATTCCTTAAAATTAGCCGTGATTTTAAACCACATTAGAGGCACAGATAGTATAATGGTGGGTTCCGATAAATTCAGGATGTGTTATAAATCATTCTTTTAGAAAACAGCAATTACACCCTATATACATCATAAAAGGATAATTAATTACAGAACAGGAATATTGGCGATTAATGGGCATGGTTGACTTCAATTGTATCTGAACCCTTAGTGCTAATCACTTGAGTAGAATTGCTCCTGAGTTTTCATACTTTTAGAAGTGTATGGGGTTTTCCACGCAAAAAAATGCAATTTTCCTCAATAATACTCATGATATAAATGTGATGGTGGCGCTTTAGTCATTTCTGCCAATGATTGATGTTTGGCTTTAGATTTAAATGCCTCCAGCAAAGGCAAGTTTTGATTCTGGAGAAAAGGAAAAGTTTTATTATTAAAAACTAGTGGAGACATACAGTTAAATAATTAGTGGTAAAGTAGTTTGTGACAATCACTAACCAGATGCTCCTGCCCTTGGCCACAAGTTCATATGGACACAGATGGGGACATAACTAGACATCTGTATGCCAAAGCGAAATATTTTGTAAGAGACGGACATGATGAATGGTGTAATGAGAGCGGTGTAGCCAGAGGCAGAGCTAGTGAGCTGTGGGCTCCGGTGCAGGGAAGCGAGAAGGGAACTGGGGCCCACAGCTCACTAGGTCCCCATGCAGCGGGCTCCATTATCTCAGTGGACCTCAGTGCACCCCACCTGCTGCACCAATGATAGTTCCGCCACTGGGTATAACGTACTTGAAGCTCAGTGGCGATAGCTCCAGTTGGCATGTGTGGCTGAGCAGAAGCGATCTCACACACTAGATCAATTCTTCCTTTGTCTCCTCCTACTAGTTGGGTGGAGCCATGTGAGGCTCCTCCCCCTCCCTCTATACACACTGCTGCTGCTGGAGAACGGACCTAAATTTTAAAAAAAAAGAACCCCACATATACACACAGGGCTTGGGGCTTGTATAGGGATGAAGGGCACCCCCGTCTATTACAGTAGGTCCACCTTTGAACACAGATCTAGTGTCTCCTAATAAATCCAATTTGCACAGATCAGTGGATTGATGTACAGTATGTATTGATATATAGTATGTGCAATGAGACTCTACGGTATGTTGCTCTATGTACACATTAATAATTCACTTTAAGTAGTAAGTGTTGCATTTACAGTGGATATTATGAATACGGCTGGGTTCAAACATGGAAGCTTTGTGACTATTGCGAAAACAAATGTTACCAGTGTGTCACTGCATATAAGACAAATGGTCTTGTCCTGTGGTATTGAACCTGCTTGTACACGATCAGATACACACTTCTAATATATACATAGTATTGATCACTTGCCCAGATGATTTTGGGCACATTGGTTCCCCTACACACAAGGTGAGGTTCAGACACCTATTACTTTCCCATTTTCATTTCCCCTCACTACATTGAACTTTTCCTTTTCTTTTCTTCCTATGATACCATCATTTATGCCTAATTAAGAAGAATTAAATCGCACATAGACTGAGCTTCAAGGTGAAACAGGCAGTGTAGCAGAGGTCCAAAGTTCAGATACCATCTTCAAATATCATTCCACACTGTATTTGTAAATTTACATTTACAGTATTCATCATCCATAAATAGAGCTGGTCAACGGTCATTTAATTCTGCATTATGGTGTTTCGCCGAATGGTAGTGCTGACACTGGACTTAATAACAAGGGGCCTGATTCATTAAGGATCTTAAGGATCTTAACTTGAGAAACTTCTTATTTCGGTTCTCCTGGACAAAAAACCATGTTACAATGCAAGGGGTGCAAATTAGTATTCTGTTTTGCACATAAGTTAAATACTCACTGTTTTTTCATGTAACACACAAATATCAACTTTTAATTTCAGTGTACAAATAAGCTATCAAGTATTTGTGTGTTACATGAAAAAACAGTCAGTATTTAACTTATGTGCAAAACAGAATACTAATTTGCACCCCTTGCACTGTAACATGGTTTTGTCCAGGAGACCGAAATAAGAAGTTTCTCAATTAAGATCCTTAATGAATCAGGCCCAAGAAATAGTTCTACAATTAGTTATAATAAGTTGACACTGGGCAACATGGTGCTATTACTGTCTATTGGTATCTCATTTATTCCCCTGCATTCCAAATCCCTATCTATATATACCTCACAACGGTGGCAAGGTTCTGATCTTATTAAAATGAAATACTTCCACAACTATTTCTTACCTGCACATTTCAAAAATCAGATAAAGATGTAAAACAAAATACAAATTCAAATAATTATGACTTCGCCGTCAGGTTAAATGTTTCATGGGCAATAATAATGGAACATTTACTCTTCCTCAATTTGCATGAAATACAACAGAAACATTCTCAGCTAAACTAAATGGATTAACGGTGTAATGTTATTGAATGTTGTGTCAGTGGGGTGTCAGTATCGGCAGGAGACCAGGCTAATAATCCCTGCTAGACGTGTTTTTGGTTATCCTATTTTAATGATTTAATTTTCAAGCCTTATGATTAAAATACTAACTTTGATTACCCCCCAGTTGCAGTTGCGTGACTTTAAAAGAAGCTGTAACATAGGACAATCTCAGCAGGAAGCAGTATAAATGTGTAAATGTTACAGCGTTAAGAGCTTCCTTGTATTCATAGTCCTTGCTGGTTCTAATATAAGGAAGAGGATAGACAGAGAAAGATAGTGGATGATAGTGGTATTAAGATAACCTTAAACTTTAGTTACTTCTGATCTAAGTGCTGCCAATTAACTATTATGTTATATATGGTTATGTATCACCTCTAAGATTCTGAAAGGGTCAGGTGATCTCATACTTCAACTTTGCAAGAAACCAACTGAAAACCCGAATGAAACAAAATGAAAAACACTTTTATGTAAGAGCGAAAAGTCATATTTAAATATAGTGCCCAGTTATTCAGTATTGGGGAGGCCAAAGGGGACAGGCACATCTCAGGTGCACCCAAGCTGATAACCCTGCATACAACAGCTGTCAAGAGGGAAATGAAACCCTGTACAGAGATACTTTAGGAATGGATGCAACATGCTATTGGAGAAGCTGTCCATGGGACATCAATAGACACTTCAGAAATTGCACAGAAAAACACTTTGGGCCTGTATTCTGTTTTGCACATAAGTTAAATACTGACTTTTTTCATGTAGCACACAAATATCAACTTTAAATTTCAGTGTACAAATAAGCTATCAAGTATGTGTGTGCTACATGAAAAAACAGTCAGTATTTAACTTATGTGCAAAACTGAATACTAATTTGCACCCCCTGTATTGTAACATGGTTTTGTCCAGGAGACTTAAATAAGAAGTTTCTTAAGTTAAGATCCTTAATGAATCAGGCCCTTTAATCTAAAACTCACATGAAATCTTGCCTAATCAGAAAGCATGTGAGCAGAGATAGACTCTTTGGGCTGATTAGACTAAGGGGTAAATTTATCAAGCTGCGTGTTTGCAAAAGTGGAGATGTTGCCTATAGCAACCAATCAGATTCTAGCTGTCATTTTGTAGAATGTTCTAAATAAATGATAACTAGATTCTGATTGGTTGCTATAGGCAACATCTCCTCTTTTCAAACCTGCAGTTTAGTAAATATACCCCCAGGAGTGAATATTCTACCTCAATGCTTGGTGCTACATTTGTCACTAACCTAACATTGCGCATTATCCCAGGAACATTATCCCTACTATAAAGCATAGAGGTGGAAGTATAATGCTATAATGACTTTCTTCTGCGTCAGGGACTGGAAGATTTGAAGGGCAAAATAGGTCAAGCAAAAATATAGCCAAATCTTAGAGGTAAATCTGCCACAGTCTGCAAGAGACCTGCAGGGACCCGAGAGAAGTATTATATTCCAGGACGATGATGACCCCAATGCATGCAGCAAAGGCACACTGGACTGGCTGGAATGTAAAAAACAAAATCAATGTCCAGAAGTCAAAGCTTCGACCTCAATCCCATCAGGAATGTAAGGAATGATTTGAAGACTGCTCTTCCCTATCCAGCTCTATGGAACAGGAGCAAAATTGCAAAAACTGCACAGTCCAGATGTGAAAAATGATGTGATCAGTTAATGTATGTTTTTACTTGTACACAATAGTTTGTACATGTAATTTGTGTTGTTCTGTGGCAAGAATGCCCATAAAAAGTCCTTGTTGATTTTATAATAATAAAAGAACATATATGTGAAAAAATGTCAGAGTGAACACTATTTATAGTCACTGTATGTACATCTCTCAACATACAGATTATTCCCATGTCACATCTACACACATTCATGTCAGCTGAAAGTTTGTGATAACGATCTCGGTAATTGATACTAATTGGTGAGTCAAGTGAGATAAATTGTGCAATACCATCTGCTGTTCTTCATTATTACTAATACATTTCTTGGGTAATTATCTGCCCCTGAACCTTCGATACAATTAAAACCAAGGGTGGAAAATCAGTATCAATTAGAGGTTTATATTGACTTAGGGGTGCCTTGAAAAAATTTTGGAGACCCTAAGGGTGCCTTGAACTGAAAAGGTTTGGAACCCACTGCTACAGGGGGTTTATTAGAACTATGCCTACCAGATGTTGGAACTTATTTTGTTTTTAATTTCTTTTTTACTTTCAATTAGTTTATTACTTTACTCATACTTCCTTTTGCCAGTGTGCTTTATCATCTGCCTTTTAACCTGTTGCAGTTCACCTACTGTATATATATATATATATATATATATATATATATAGAGAGAGAGAGAGAGAGAGAGAGAGAGAGAGAGAGAGAGAGAGAGAGACAGAGAGAGAGAGAGAGACAGAGAGAGAGAGAGAGAGAGACAGAGAGAGAGAGAGAGAGAAGGAAAGAGAGAGAGAGAGAAAGAGAGAGAGAGAGAGAAAGAGACACAGAGCGAGAGAGAAAGAGAGAGAGAAAGAAAGAGAGAGAGAAGGAGAGAGACAGAGAGAGAGAGAAGGAGAGAGACAGAGAGAGAGAAGGAGAGAGAAAGGGACAGACATAGACAGAGAGAGAGAGAGAGAAAGAGAGAGTACAACTCCAATGTGCTACTAAATGAAGCCCTATCTCCTTTGAAACAAATATTTACAATGCAAAGTTAGTCCTGCTGAAGTCAACACAGCACAAAACATAGGTAGTTTCCACCTTAATGACCTAAAAAAAAATTAAGGTCACGGATTTACTTGGTTTCTCTAACTTGGGATCATACACCGATCAGCCACAACATTAAAACCACTGACAATTCCCCCCGAAGCAGCGCAGCGTTAAACCTACTACCGTTTATTAGAGTAAATTTAACCCAGCTTTCTGCTCCAAGCCGAAGTTAAATCTATCGCGATAACGGTATTTAAACGCACTATTAACACAATAATGTGCACAGGCTGCGTTACTTTTTACTTTTTAAACGCAGCTGCAGCCAATTGAATTCCCCCCTATAAGTATATTCAGATGTCATCAGTCCAAACGGTTTCAAAGGTGGAACCCAATAGCATACCACGCCCCAAAAAATTAAATTTGGGAATCAAGACATTTTATACCATACCCATGATCCACTCAGACCATGTCATGAGTTGCCCACATTTCACTTCCGAATCGCAAATCAATCATGAAGCCAGAACCTTTCTGCCAAGATTAGGACTATCTGGGGTTATACACAAGAGGAGAGGACTATATCTGAAGGTCTCATTGAGTACTCATGTTACACTGCCAGTATTATCATGGAAACTGGCAGTTGACCACTGATAGACCTGCTCCCATTCAATCATAAAATCACCATAAACATAACAAAAATGATATAAAACCATAAGATTAAATGTATGCATAATAATTTAAAAAAGTAATTGTGTCATTAGCTGTTAAATGAAGATATCCAATTCTTTAACAAGTAAGATTAAAAGCCTCATAAATGAAGAATCGGGTACAATGTATCTATCAAGATTTAATGAAGTGTAAAATAAACACAAAAAATATATAAAATATTTTTTATCCATATACAGTAAGTTATGAGCTAATTACAAACACTATCGTTGGGTAAAACGAGCACAGAAACTCTGCCTATTTGTGTGTTTCGATCCCATGGTTTGTAGAAAGCATTGTTGTGTAAATTGTCTTAGTTACTGTTTGACGTTCGTTAGCATTGAGACTAGCATACATTAATGAGACATGCCTAACAAATTACCTAACCAACACATGTGTATTTATTTAAAATATAATATGTACTTGTAAACAGTGTTACCGGAGAAAACACAAGTGCAATGACTGTAAATGTTTAAATGAAAGAAAAAAAAGTTCTAGGATATTACTGGAAAGTTTTCATAGACATAGTCTCTGTTTACTGTTGTCCTCGTCTACCGAAAATACATGATATTTCCACATAAACTTTCAGTTGGAATAGAGAAATCATTAAAAATACATTACAGCCATCTGCAAAGAAAAGAAACATGCATTTCAGCTAAGTAAAAGCCCTGACCAACAGGTTAAATACTAAATTTATTGACTGTATTGTGTATACAGTATGTCACTCAACAGATGGATACAGGTATATGGAAATCTGCAGATGGTGAAGGAATTTAAGGAGAAAACTAAGGACAAATTATTATATTTTGGCTAAACTTTTACAAAACTTTGCGGAATGTACAAATTATTCTCTCACACCTGAAAATACCCCAAGCCTCTATGATTTCCATGCATAACGTGAGAATTCCATATATTATAGGTTCACTAAATTATATATTTAAGATAGTTGTTAGCGGAATAATAACATTCTTGTTGGTAAATCTATTAATTATTCATTCTAGCAAATCGCCAATATTCGGCTACTTTGCCGGCATAATATAAAGTGGGAATGTATTTAAAGGCAAGTTTGCTGGCAAAGTTGTCCAAATATCATCGATTTGCTAGATTCGCGAGTTAATGCATTTACCCATTGGTATACAAATGGTAGTTCTGATTACTTGTTATATTTTCACTGACCTGCTCTTTCCCCTTAGGATATCCTCACAAAGAACTAAGGCTCAAACAGAGTTTGAGGTTACCATAGGATAGAAAATGAGCAGACTAGATGGGCCAAGCGGTTCTTATCTGCTGTTAAATTTTATGTTTCTATTTTACTCAAATTTGCCCATCTGTGGCCCAGTGGCAGATCCAGGGGGGGCGATCGGGGCATTCGCCCCCCCTAGCAGCAAAAAGCTAGGTCCCAGCCGCCGATTAAAATGGGAGGGGCTAACCACGAGCGGGGGGCGGGGCTAAATGTGGGCCAGCCAATCAGAGTGGTCCCAGTCGGCGACCACAACGGGAGGGGCGGGGCCAATCGTGGGCGGAAGGCGGGGTTAACGCAGGCCAGCTAATCAGAGCAAAGGAGGGGCGTGATTATGCAAAATCGCCCCCCCTAAACATAAAGTCTAGATCCGCCCCTGCTGTGGCCAGAAGGTGCGGTGTTTATTTGTCTCAATTTCCTTCTTAAAAATGTTAGTTCCACTTTTTCAAACATAGAGTCCCCAAGTTTCATCATCATCATCACCATCATTATTTATTTAAATAGCGCCACCAATTCCGCAGCACCCACCTCAGTCCCTGTCCCAATAGAGCTTACAGTCTAAATTCCCTAACACACAGAGACTAGTCTCAATTTAATAGCAGTCAATTAACCTATTAGCATGCTTTTGGATTGTGGGAGGAAACCGAAGCAAGCACGGGGAGAACATACAAACTCCAGACAGATAAGGCCATGGTCGGGAATCGAACTTATGACCCCAGTGCTGTGAGGCAGAAGTGCTAACCACTAAGCCTCCATGCTTCCTCAGTCTCACGACCAATTTAAGACATAAATGAAACTGAACGGAGCAGTAGTTTATAAGGAAAACAGATTATTATTGATAGTACTTGACAGTAGGAAACAGTTGTTCAAAATGGCTTCACCTTTACCTTGTATAAGTGTTTTCATGGAAAAGATTGAACACCATTTAACAAAAAAAGACAAAGTAATTCTTCCACATTCATATACTGTGCTCATTTTTATATATTAGGTTTTCCGGCAAGCATACCCATGCTAGGACGTCAAATGCTTTTCCTGTTATCCACCAAAACTGCAGTATGATCATGTTAGCCGTCTGGTTTACCTTGTTTATTTTTTGAGGTCTACTCCACCCTGCTCATTCCACACACATAAGATGAAATTCCATCTGTATTTTAGCTATGTATGGAAAAAATATGTTGTCATCTCCTTTGTTTGGTTGCTTAAACACAACACAAGGAATGCCAAGACATAGAGATGGGATACTTGCACTGTGTAGTGTACATTAAGCATGCCCTATTATGGCTTGTGATGAGTCTACATGATGTCTACAAGAGAATGTTCCTCCAAGGTTGTTGCATGATAACAGCCAGATCTACACATGGAAAATGTCTTATCTGGGACAAAAAAAGGGACTGTCTGTTCTTGTTTCATTCGCCTGCAGCATTTGCACAATATTCCCAAGTTTTCTCTTGCTCGCCGTTCCCTACAATCAACTAAGAAGCATCAGCATTTATTTTTGTTATTACAAAATATAAAAATAAGTTTAATGGTTACCAGATTTCAAAATTGAATTATTATTATTATTACATATGATCTTCAGTATTCCAGAAAAATGCCTAATCCCTCTCAAATCTCCTGCTCAAATATTGAGCCAAACAGAATATTGGATATTATAAAGTTTGGAATAAAATATAGAAATACAGAAATAAGTCAAAGTAAGAAAAAACAAAAACCGTTAACTGGGAAGCAGATATAAATATCTCAGTTGTGGCTGAATCTATATGGTGTATTGGGACCTGAATTCACCTCCATGCTGAATAAGTCACTTTACTGTATACTTGCCTCCTGCATTGTGAAGTGGGCGGGGGTTTGATCACAGGCCCGGTCTGAACTGTGCGAGGACGCAATGTGCATCGTTGCGCAGGGGTGGGCCGTGTGCAGGGCCTGATTAATCCGATATCTAACTGGGCTACAGCCCATGGGCCTCGGGCATCCAGGGGGCCCTTGAAAGTGCTCAGCAGCAGTATTGATCGGTGCTGGGGCGCCCCCGGCCCGATCAATGCTGCTGAACCTGTCACTGTAGTCCTTCCCCGGCGCTCAGTAATCTCCTTACTGAGAAGATCTCATGAGAGTGAGACTATGAGTTTCCTCAGTAAGGAGCTTACAGCGCACCGCGGAAGGACTACAATGACAGGAGAAGGAGGTAAGCGCTTGTAGGGGGGGCGGCTCACAGGTGGGGCCTTAAGGGGGGGGTGGCTCACAGGGGGGGGGGCTTCACAGGGGAATGGAGGCCCCTTTAGCCCAGGGGCCTCCATTTCCTCAATCTGGCCCTGGCGGTGCCACGAGAGTCATGTCATCGTGGCACCGTCGTCCCTTGATGCCTGATGGCGACAACTGCATCATTGAGCAGCAAAGGGTGGGCCGTGATGGCACGAATCGCATTACACCCTGCCCACCGCTGTGCAATGATGCATATAAGACCTCCTCAAGGGAAAGTCCAAAGAGTAGACAAGTACGATATACTGTGTATACATATCAACTAACAAAAAAGCCCCTTGGACACTTTGCTGCTGAGCTGATGCATGTAAGGATGCCATGCGCAGGTCAATCTCACGGACCTTGGTGCACTACAAGCCCCATCATAACATATTTATGGAACGTGATATTTTCAGTAAGAGCAAATAGATGAGGATTGCTTTCATTGGCCGACTTGGCCAACATCAGAAAATAGGAATATTTCCAGGGACTGGCAAGGCTGCAAACCCTGTGACTACCCTGTGACTATCCCTGGAAATCAAGGAGTTGGTAACTGTGTATCTAGGGCAGTGTTAGCTAACCTGTGACACTCCAGGTGTTGTGAAACTACAAGTTCCAGCATGCTTTGTCAATATATAGCAGCTTATTGCTGGAAGGGTATGCTGGGACTTGTAGTTTCACAATGCCTGGAGTGTCACAGGTTAGCTAACATTGATCTAGGGCAACAATATGTTTTATAACGAAACCAAAGAAAAAACAAGCCAGTGCTCGGTATATCCCATATTATATATTGGTACCAGCTGCATGGCAAGAAGCCTGTATTCAGCGACTCTGCAGAATCCGCTGCTTGATACATTTACCCCCAGGATTAGAGGTATCATTGGATTTCAGCTACAGAGCGGATGGTTATTTCAGCAAGTGTTGGCGTTAACTTCATGATTATTTATGGTTGACAAGACACTACTCCGTCCAGTTTAATGTCTATGAATTGTTTCTGCCACTAAAATCAGTAATTATGTTTACATGTGAACCATCTGCAACATCTGTTCAAACAACACCATCTTTATTTTACGAACTGTTTCTGAATTCATATCCTGAATTATGTTAAGGAACATTTTCGACAAACAAAAAAAGATGCAAAACTGGATTTATTTAATCTGTTATATCTGGAACATGAAAGGAAATGGTTTCTAACCAGGACTATGTCCCTACATGTTCTACCTGACTTGTACAACTGATAAAAAAAAAGTGAAAATAATGTAAATACAAAAACGTACTGTTATCTCTACTGTGCTCACTGATAGTGGAATCTCTCCCCCAGTCTTCATTCTCTTATGCTGGTTGTCTTAGGGATCATTTTCAGCTACTTGTTCTTTAAGCTGAAGATATCTTAAAAAACTTTTTAAGATGAAGAACTGTATCACTCATACATGCCAGCTCTCATGGAATGTCTGGGAGACTCATGAATTCCGGGTAGGTCTCCCGGAATTCCGAGAGAGGCTGGCATTTCTCCCGCATCAGAGCCGGCATGGAGTTGTCTATTTTGGCCCCACCCCCAGTGACGTGATGCCTGCTTTGGGTCTTTTTACCAGTGTAAAAAAACAGGCATTACGTCACTGGGGGCGGGGCCAAAATGACGCGATTCTCAACGCCCCGTCCCCTTTCACCCATCCCCTACACCCCTCTTCAGTGATCTCCCAGAGGGAGCCAGCCAAAAGTAGGCAAGTATGGTATCTCTGACATCAACCAGCAAAACAGTACATAATATTTTAGGTCTTATTTAGATATAATGACTTAATCAATTTCACAAACCACTGTAGCTTGGTCTGAAAACAAGCACACAAACCTCAAAATAGACAACGAATCAGCATTCAACAGATTAAGAATGTCAATTAGTACACAGAGGGCCTAATTTATAAAGGGACGCAAAGTGAACTCAATTTGCGTTTTTCTAAATTACACGGAAATTGCATGCATGTACGCCCGTATTTAAGTGCAAGCGTATCTGAAGAAACATTTCTAGTTGAATACGGCAACCACCCTTTACAGACAGACAGGACACACTGCAGAATATGCACAATGCATGTATATATAAAATCCCACAGGAACACACACATAAAAAAAATATTAAATACATTAACAACGATTAACAATATAATCATTAATAAAAATCTTCTTTTTAAAAAAAATTGTTTAGCCTGAAATACATTTATCAGGATTTCATTAATGTCTACTGTACATAAAATTTATTTTTACAGTTGAACTTAATTGCAAACACATGTTCTAGCATGCTATAAGTCATATACCCAAGAGATGCCCAGCGATTGAATCGGACAGGTACATCCTTACTGTACATTGTTTACGTGCATACGCCCCTTCTCTCCCCGGCTCCGCCATTGAAATTGTCGACAGTTGGAAGTGTCCTTTGCGTTTGAAGTTTAATTGCGTGCACTTGCGGTTCAGTGGCGTATAGTCTGTTTTCTGAGGCTGTACGCTAAATGCGGCACGTAACAGAATTTACGTTCCTTACTGGACCAGGCCATTAGAGAGAGCTGGCACATGGCAGCTTGGGGAGGGAAGGCGCCTGCAAATGGAGACCGAGTACAGTAAGGGTGTGTTTGTGTTATTGGAACTGAGTCAGACCCGCATATGTGAGACTACTTGTATTCCTGTATTCCTAAATGGAACAACCTCATTTTTATATAAACACAACGGGCCTGATTCATTAAAGAAAGAAAGGAAAAAAAATGAGTAAGTTCTCTCCTGGACAAAACCATGTTACAATGCAAGGGATGCAAATTAGTTTATTATTTTGCACATAAGATTGAATCTGCTACTCATCAGGATGGCCACTGTCTTGATCTTGTTTTCTCTAGACTATGCTCAGTTTCTAATTTCCTTAACACTCCTTTTCCCCTCTCGGATCATCACCTTATTAGCTACGTGCTCACCCCCAGTTCTTTACCCTCCCTGGTGTCAAACTCTTCCAAGCCTCCTCGTACCCGCAGGAATATCAACGCTATTGATTTTCAACAGTTTTCCACCTCTCTCCAACACCTTCTCTCCCCAATTTCTACATTCTCCTCCCCTGATCGGGCAGTACCCCATTTTCATCAAACCCTAGAAACTGCTCTGGATCAAGTGGCTCCAGCGACACTACATACTTCGCGTAGAATTTGTTGCCAACCATGGCACACTACAGTAACACGAACTAATGATTTCATCACATATACTGATATCTACCACTCCTACAGAAATGCTCTGGACACTGCTAAACAAGCATATTACCGATCTCTCATCTATGCTCAGGCTTCTAACCCCAAACGACTCTTTAACACATTTAACTCTCTTCTGAATCCTCCCGCCCCAAATCCTCCAACTAACATCAGTGCACAGGATCTTGCTTCCTATTTCAAGGACAAAATAGATAAGACCAGGCTTGAAATGGTATCTCCCTTGAAAAGCAATCTGCTCAATTCCTTTGTAGCACCCTCTGACACTCTATCTTCATTTGATCCCACAAATGAAGAGGAAGTTTCTACTCTCTTCTCATCTTCCTACTCTACCTCGTGTCCTCTTGATCCCATTCCCTCACAAATGGGTATGTCCCTGTCTCCTGTGCTCATTCCCCCTCTAACTAAAATCTGTAATCTATCTCTTTCTACTGGTATTTTTCCATCTATATTCAAGCATGCAGTGATTACTCCCATTTTAAAAAAACAGAATGTGACCCTAACTCTCTCATAAATTACCGCCCCATCTCCCATGCCCCTCCAAGCTTCTCGAGAGAGTTGCCTACACACGCCTCACACACTTTCTTTTAGCAAACAACCTATTGGATCCTCTTCAGTCAGGCTTTCGCTCTCAACACTCCACAGAGACGGCGCTATATATATATATATATATATATGTGTGTGTTTTTCCATTTTTAGCTTTATTATATATTTCACGGACAACTGCTTGGCAGAGTTGCTTGAGTACATAAAGCCAGATGGACAGATAAGATAAGAACAATCGGTAATCCTTGACTTTGGCAAACCATAACTAAAAACAATGAACAATTGACCGATCATTTTACATGTCTTGGAATCCCTTTTTCCTGCCAGCAGAGTGATCACATTAGGAAAAAGAGAGAAGATTCGCACCAAGCAATATATTTGTGCATCTCTGTATCTCTGTGCTACATGAAAAAACAGACAGTATTCAACTTATGTGCAAAACAGAATACTAATTTGCACCCCTTGCATTGTAACATGGTTTTGTCCAGGAGACTGAAATATTTCTCAAGGTAAGATCCTTAATGAATCAGGCTTATAATCTTTATTTTCTAGATTTAAAATTGTATCAAGAGTATTTCCAGCAAAAAAAGCTAGCGAAATATAAAAAGAAGAGAAAAGTGAATTAAAATTGCTAATCAACTGCAAATGTCTCTGTCTACCTGATATTTATTTCTATTATTGTTGCACCAGTTAATCTAACATCATAGTCAGCGGCGCACGGAGGATTGTCGGGGGGGGTTTCCCCCCGCCGACCCAAAAAAACCCCCCAAAAAAACCCCAGAGAGAGCGCTCCGTTTCACCAGCGCTGTCCTATACAGCAGCCACGGCGCTGTCTATGAAGCGTCTGTGGCGGTGCTGTATACAATACAGCACCGCCGTGGACGCTTCTTTGACAGCGCCGCAGCTGCTGTATAGAACAGTGGCCACTTAGTTAGCGCAGGGGGGGGTTTCTAGAGACTCAGAAACCCCCCCTACATGCGCCACTGATAGTTCAGGTGTCAATTATTCAATATAAGATCACACCTAAGCTAAGTAGTTTTGAAAAAGGGGCACTAATAAAGAATATAATACATATGCCCGCCTCCCCTGAAATTCCTTCCACCTAATATACTCCATCTGAATAAAACTCTGATAGAGGTCTTAATCTATTGTCTGGTAATGGTGTTTATGGAGTCCTAATTACAATGACAGCAGGTGGTTAAGGAGGATAGTAACTTGCACATTGATATAAGTGCTGCGTATCTAGGTTTATTTCTAGAGGTAGTAAGAGCAACTATCTATTAGTTCAATTCGGGTAAGGCTAATGGTACCAAATCCAATAAGATCAATATTAGGATGCGAATCAGGTAGAACAGAGCAAACGCCGATGCACGTTTTGCTTAGGAAGCTTTGTCAAGGTGATCAGTAAACATTACTGTTAAAAATATATCCTGTTATATAAATCCATTCTATAGGGTTGCGCTGAACAGCAGATCCTCACTACAGCCTCACTGGCTAGAGTTCTCATTACATTATTAACTCTGTACTTTCCAGATTGTCCATCGTAGAAGGAACATAGTCTCCAAGTAGCAGATGCTTACAATAAAAACAACTTGCTTAGCCTTGATAGTGCAATGTGAGAATGCGACTGATGGGAGAATTCAACTGTTAAAGAAAGTTTCAATCAGCCCAACTTACTTAAAAATATGGCTTATGATATGAAATCTGTCAAAACAGAAGTACTGCAGCCAACAAAAATCTACCAGATGTCTGGTGGTGTTTTGAGAGTTGATATTTACAGACAGTGCAGTGTTAACATGTAATGTACTCACAGGAACATACACTGCGAATCACTGTGATGTGAAGATAACAGGCAATCCAGTCTCACAGCATCGCACCAGCAAAAGTCATTCTTCTGCACCAAGTTCCGGAACACCCATTATTTAATAAAATGGCACTGCGTGATTAGCTGTCAGCATAAGTAAACATGTTCATTTACGGTTACCAAATAGTCACTTTGTGTCCGTGCAGAACCGTGGAACTATATAAACACCTCTGAACAGTCACTTCCTATTGTACATTACTAGAAGTGCCAGTCATACAATGTTGTGGCAGTTTTTTCATCAGACCAGCTTATAAACACAAACGAAAAAAAGATCAAACATCATTAGTCTGGTGGATCATTTTCAATTAATAGTGAGTCAAATAAAGGGTTTATTGTACAGGGCTTAGACAAAACAACATGTCATTAATACATATGAAAGTACTAGTATTACATGTACTAGTAGAATTGAGTTTATGGTTCCTGGGGTGGGATTCAGCAACTGCTACTGAGAAATAGATTTTTGAAAGAGGAGTTTGAATTTCTGCGGCTACTAAGAATATATTTTATTACTAGAAAAATTAGCTGACACTGTGCTGAAGAGAGGAGAACACAGGAATGAAGATGTTACCATACGACACATAAAGGGTTACTTTGTATATTTTAGGTATGTAGAATGTTCCTGAGCAAAACATATAATCTGGATGCAGTTAATCTTATGGGTCAAATGTGTCTTTTAAAAATTCACAGATGCAAAGAGAAAAACATTTATTTTCTTAAGATGTTAGATCATCATGTTATATCTCATAAAGGGCCCCAATAACTTGCTTTTCTGCTGAGTTTGGAAGTGCATTGATTTTCGAATGGTTTGTCAGCCAAACCTCTACGGCCATGTCATTTTGCCAGGCTAATGCTGTTTGAATTTACAGTCTGAATTGTTAGTCATCTAAGTTCTAAAACATAAAAAGAGATCTCAGCGCTGTCCCTAGTGGCCACTAGTAACCATAGCAGTGTTAAACATCCAAACCGCAGTAAAAGAATTGATAGAACTCAGCACTATACCCACAATGACAAGCCACTCACATTCTAGCAGGTATCAAAGAGTATAAAACAATAATAATATGTTCCAAGTACATGGCGTTTTTTTACGTGCTCTGCATATGTGTGTATAAATAAATAATAATAATAATAATAATAATAATAATAATAATAATAATAATAGCAAGTGCCCCATACAATATAACAATACATGAAGTTACAGTATGCATTCACACGGAACAATGCTGCTCTACAACAAGATCGTATAGTGAAAAACTGTGGCAGGGTTTATTTATATGCTACTGACCTTACACAGCGACACAACTGGGATGTTGTCACAATACTACACCTTCTCCTTTATACAAACTGTCAGTGTAGTTTTATATCATGTTATGTAATAGATAGATAGATAGATAGATAGATAGATAGATAGATAGATAGATAGATAGATAATTATTAGATAGATAGATAGATAGATAGATAGATAGATAGATAGATAGATAGACATGAGAAAAAACGATAGAGATAGTTATGAAAGTTGATAGATAGATAGATAGATAGATAGATAGATAGATAGATAGATAGATAGATAGATAGACATGAGAAAAAACGAGGGAGAGAGATAGTTATGAAAGTTGATAGATAGATAGATAGATAGATAGATAGATAGATAGATAGATAGATAGATAATAATTAGATAGATAGATAATTATTATATAAATAGATAATTATTAGATAGATAGATAGATAGATGGGTAGATAGATAGACATGAGAAAAAACGAGAGAGAGAAAGATAGTTATGAAAGTTATTAGATAGATAGATAGATAGATAGATAGATAGATAGATAGATAGATAGATAGGCGGGTAGATAGATAGATAGATAATTATTAGATAGATAGATAGATAGATAGATAGATAGATAGATAGATAGATAGATAGATGGGTAAATAGATAGACATGAGAAAAAACGAGAGAGAGAGATAGTTATGAAAGTTATTAGATAGATAGATAGATAGATAGATAGATAGATAGATAGATAGATAGAAAGATAGGCGGGTAGATAGATTGATAATTATTAGATAGATAGATAATTATTAGATAGATAGATAGATAGATATAGATAGATAGATAGATAATTATTAGATAGATAGATAGATAGATAGATAGATAGATAGATAGATAGATAGATAGATAGATAGATAGACGGGTTGATAGATAGACATGAGAAAAAAATGAGAGAGAGAGAGAGAGAGATAGTTATGAAAGTTATTAGATAGATAGATAGATAGATAGATAGATAGATAGATAGATAGAGGGGAGGGTAGGCAAGACTCAACTTTGCAGCCTTTTAGGAACATTTTAAAGGAAGAGAAATCTAAGTGACCCAGTGACCCGCCTAAGGTAGCCCACTATGGGACCAACCTGGAGGGGGTAGATACCCGCAATCCCCCAGCCTAGCCTGCACATGGATAGATAGATAGATAGATAGATAGATAGATAGATAGATAGATAGATAAATAGATAGATAGACAGAGAGATATGATATAGATAACAGGATATGAGTAGGATATCATTGTAAACTATAAAAAATATTCTTACTGACAATTTTCCCCCAAAAAATCACAGACACTTTACATTTTAATGACATATTATTAGGAGATCAAAATTAGGCCAGAAATTAAAGTGAATTAGAACTATAAAATGTGTTAATCAAAATCATTGATGTAACACAACTTCATATCATATATTGTACTTCCTTCGTTTGTGACCAATATTGAGGCCAAGAAGAGTTTAATGATTATATTTAGTGGTCAGTTCTTGAATTAAATCATGTTGCTTTATCAATGAAGTCACGAAAATACAGAAACATATGTAAAAATACTCATTCCTTTCATCCATACCCTGTAAACATTATGTGAATATAGCACAGTAATCTCCATATTAACCAGAAAAGCATATAATAGCATATAATAGTCTGCAACAATAAGATAAACAACATTAGTTAGTTATATAAACCTATTTATTTGCATACTAGAGTTAAATTGCTTCTGTATTGTACAATTAGTTATAACAGTAATATTAAACACATACCAGGAACACTGTACAGTTTGCTGTACTGATTACATGTGAGAAGAGTTCATTCAGTTCCCCACATGAAGACAGTGTGTTCAAACTTTTGAATATATTAGTTTCTAGAAAGGTTAGATCGCTGACTGATTATAGTTCCCAGGTATGTTTGGTGACATTTGCTCTGGATAGCTCCTCTATAAATAGATGTTAGGTTTTAGCACATTATTAATAATCCATCCACTTCGTGAGCAAGGCTGAAGTCAATTATAGTGCATACTTTCTAAAAGAAGTGTTAATAAGATACACAGTAACCGTGAAGTGAAACAGTAAACCGGCAAAGAACTAAAACAAACTTGTAACACTGCTATTCTGTATCCACATTGCATTCTGCACTGCACATTCTAGAATGCACTATTATTGGATAAATGAAACACTGCACTCTAAATAGAAACCAACCCACATAGGTTTTGATAGACAACGGGGGTCTCACAGTTTGGTTTAGAAAGCCAACACTTACTTTTTGCAGCCACTGAGTGTAATTTTCCATCACATGTTCCAGATGTTGGATTTTCTGGGAAGGAAAATCCTGATCCAATTGCGGAGCATCCCTCTGCAGAGCATTGGCGTTGTACTGGTCTGTCGTGGCTGTGCCCTCACGACAATTCCCATCTTGCTCAGGAAGAATAAAAGTGTATGTGCACTGCCCATGTTGGATCCGATGCAATCTTCTGCTGTTACTGTCCGCCGCTTTCCTCAGTCCATTGCACTCTACGCTCATCATTAGCGCAGCGCAAACCGCAAGTAAAAAGCGCGATGTCATGTTGTTTTCTTGTATTTAAACTTGCAAGAGAAACAAATAAAACACTGCAGGTTCTCTATCAGTGGTTCACTAATACAATAGTAGAAAGTTTATAGAACAACGACTGAACACTTTAAAAAAATAAATCCTACAGCTGCACACGTTTTATTTCCCCCCCGTGATATCTTCAGCTCCAATAGATATATTTAGTGCATGGCAGCCAGCATCTATTGTCTGCTCTCATTTGCAATCCAAAGATTAAGCCAGTCCGCTGCACATGCAAAGCCTGGTCCCTTCCCCGCACCCTGGCTGCAGTAGAACTGTTACTTCCACTCAGACCCTGGTGAGTTTTATTAAGGCTGCACATTCAGGCTGGAAGCAGCCCCAGAGATGGCTTGACAGGAATGTTGTGTATGAGAGCGCCCCTATGCAAGCATGGCTGGTGGCTTAGTAGAGAGGGATCAGTTTACAAAGTGGCTGCATGCATGACCTCAATCAAGCTTATTTCTACATAACAACTAACAGCCATAAGACAAGCTCAAGAAAAGGCAGTTTGTCCTTGTCAAGGCATTAATAGTGAAGAGCTCATTAAATTACAGTTGTTGTACATGTTTTTTTTTTCTTTTCTATAAATCAATATACGGGTACCCAGCTAACCGGGTATAAAACAGGAAACAATGGATTATAGCTGTCACCTTTATTGGCTTATTGACTAAAGAGCAAAGCTTTCTAGAGCACTATGAAATTTTCACCTTTGCATGTTTACTACATTGGGTTTTGTTTAACACGTCAATACATTACTATGTGTCTATTAGACTGTTAAACAATGACAGGGATACATAATACTTTGATTAAATATAGGTCATGGTCATTCACCACTCAACAGACAGGTGCTTTAGAAATAATTGGCTACATTCTAAATAAGGGTCATCTTCCAAGATTGCTCAAATGTGCAAATCTACACTAATCCCATAACAACCAGCCAAACATTTGTTTCCATCTAATTTGCATTAAACAGATACAACTGTTGATTGGATCTAGTACAGATATGCGCCTCTAGTACGTACATCATTGGAGTCGTACTTAGGAGGAGGGTGGTCCAATTGCTGACAACTCCATACCTATGGGGTGTTTCACAGCTGGCCTCTCCCTCAGGATCAGCTACCTTATTGCATGACATCATATCACATGTGGGCTGCGCATCACAAGCGTGCCTTACACATGTGCAGGTAGCAAGAGAGGAAAATACAACACAAGATGGAAGAAAGTAAGTGTGAAAGGGAGGAATTGCTCTTCATGTAATGAGGATGGGGATGTGGGCTATTAATGTAATGGTGGGGTGAGAGTAGGAGCTATTTATTTGATAGTGGAGGAAATTTAACATAATAGTGGTGTCATGGTGGTGCCTATTAATTTAAGGTGGGTTGATGGGATTATTAATTTAATAATGGGGTAGCTTGGGGGCTATTAATTGAATGTAAATGCAAATAATTTAATGTTGGGGCTGTTTAGGGGAAATAAGTTTATTTATAAAATGTGACTACTATTAATATAATGTTGGGGCAGCTGGGGAGGAAATATGTCTATTTATTAAATGAGAGCACTACTAATTTAATTAGTGCATGCAGCATCTCTCGTGCATTCAAAGGGAATGAGAAGGGGATGGAGAGTGTCATAGCGCTGTCTGTATACTGCTTGCTTTCTGATCTTACCCACTATGGCATTGTAGAGGAGGAAAGCCCTCTAAAAATCCCGTTCATGCCTCTCAATGTGCTCCTCTCTTTGCACCTTAACAAAAAACTTCTAATGCATATAAAAATGACTACATAATGTTACTGAATATGTTTTGCACGTTACTATACACAATATTTACCAATTATAATATATCTTTGGAAATATGCAGTGAATGCTACAGATCACTTCACAGTTGTGATGAAAAGAAGGAACTAACTATTAGGGGCAGATCCAGAAGTTAATTGTAACGGGGCGATTTAGGGGGGGCGATTTAGCCCCGCCCCCTTTTTGACACCTAAGGCTGCTGACGGCTGCACACTATGTGCAGATCCGTTCAGCAAAGAAAGTTAGGGAGAGAGTCCTACCCGGCTGCTCTGATTGTGTCAATCAGAGCAGCCGGGCAGGACATTCTCCCTAACTCTCTCTGCTGAACGGATCTGCACATAGTGTGCAGCCGCCGGCAGCAAGCCCCTGCTGGATCCGCCACTGCTAACTATAGCCCAGAGCCCTGGAAGCATGGTGGTATGTGTGCCTTTTAGGTTCACTGCACGCACCCGATATATGTGCCTACCTGCCACCATGTTCGGTGTGCCAATGCCTGGCAATGATAGTGGCAGGATCTTCCATTAGTCATGAAGATGGGGTTCAGGTGGCTCCGACTGATGATGAGAAGAAGGCATTTGTTGCACACTGGCATCCACACTCTTCCACTAGAGCAGAGCAGCATTGGTATTACCAGATACGCTGCCACCACCATTTTATCCTACCACAAAGAGGACCCCTGACTCACCAGTTGCAGTTTATCCAGGTATATTGGATAATCATCGTCAGTTATTTATATAGCATTACTAATTCCACAGCGCTCAAAAATAGCCCCTCACATCAGTCCCTGCCCCATTGGAGCTTACAGTCTAAATTCCCTAATATAGACACACACTCAAACACAGACAGCGAGGGAGAGACTAGGGTCAATTTTGATAGCAGCCAAGCACCTGGAGGAAACCGACACAAACACGGGGAGAACATACAAACTCCTCACAGATAAGACCGTGGTCGGGAATCGAACTCATGACCCCAGTGCTGTGAGGCAGAAGTGCTAACCACTCAGCCATCGTGGATAATGTTAATTAAGGAGCATTTCACAGTGTTCAAGCTAGGGTACACACTGGTCTCTGCTTTATTCTGTCCTGTTTCTCATTGAGTAACTGAAAACTCAGCCAAAAGGCGATGCTAAATAGAGTAAAGATTAATTTCTCATTACTCCCCTGGATGAAATAGTAGTAAGTCACAATTCTGGTGCAACTCTAAAGGGCCTATTTACTATTAATCACAATTTTGCTCTGTTAATTATGATTTGTCGTTGCTGTGATGACAGATGAATTAACAGGGGAATTTACTGTTATAGTCATATCAGGACAGTGCATCCGATAGAAGGCTGTGCTGGTGATGACCCCTTTACTAAAGACAACTGTGGGTCCTAATACGGTGTCTTTACTGCGCATTGTTGCGCAAAAGTAATTTTTTGTTAAACAGCCCAGAGGAGAGCAGGAAGGGGGCAGGGACGGATCCAAAGATCCCTCTCCGGCGATGCTCTTCGCATAGCATTGAATGGCTAACACCGTCTTCCGATTAGACTTTTCGGACCTTGATAAATTTGCCCACACCGCAGGCCCCACTGAGTATAATGGGATTTACGGAATTGTGCGGTAATTTGCCTAATGCAGCAGATAACTCAGATATCTCCTATGTTAGACTTTTCTTAAATGGCCTCTTCACTACTTAAAACCCCTAAACCATGCTGAAAAAGCCATTTCTGCATCGTTTGGGGCTTGATAAATAAGTGCTTACTTGCTGGGGTTGCTCACAGCCGTAACTTAGAATTCTAGCGCCTGGGCGAGAAAGACAAATGCCGCCCCCCCAGCCCATATTTTTAACCAAATTTGCCTAAAATATTCCTAAATTGCGCCCCCCCTTCAGCATTGCGCCCTGGGCGGTCGCCCCTGTCGCACAGCCCTAGTTACGGCTCTGGGTTGCATTAACACTAGTGACACTGAATGCCAAAAAACAATGTTGAAAAACACAAACACTTCCAACTGCAAATTCAAATGCTATGGATTGATAAATTCAATGTGGTATGGAATCATTGGAACCAATAGGTTGGATTTCCATATCCATTTACATACTTTTACAAGCGTTAAAATGCTAATAAAAGCATGTAGTTTAACACCAGTGAGTAAGAGTCCTAAATAGTAGAATAAATAGCTAACATCATTTACTTAGCATAGCAAAAAGCCCAAAATGAACTGTTCGAGATGAAAGATACTTATACAACAGATGCTTTGGTTCGGTCGCTGCGCGTCATTACTTTAGCACTTATCCTGCAAAATGTACTGTACAACCATGTATTTCAGTACTCAGTAACTTGTTGTTTTTCTGTATCCATAGCCATAAAGCTTGTGCACAATACAAATGGGGTCATTTTTAACACCTGGGGGTAAATGTATTAACCTCCGGATTCTTGAACTCCCGCGAGTTCGCCGTCTTCAGCCCTTAAATTTAAAGCGGCGCTGCCTTGTAAAGGGAACTTTCCCTTTACAAGGCAGCGCCGCTTTAAATTTAAGCGCTGTAGACGGCGAACTCGCGGGAGTTCAACAATCCGGAGGTTAATACATTTACCCCCTGGTATTACCAGTAAATGAAAACTAGAAATCCTTTAGGTTCAATGCAATCTCAGCGTCCATTACACTCAGATGTATGAACGAAGCAGCAAATTAGTAAAACTTAGACATACAGATATGTTTATACTCATGAGCAGTTTAGATCATTATGTAACCACATTCATGGTGCTTTTAACATATGCAATGGACCCAGCTTGTGAGTTTTGCAGAGGTTAATGATAAATCACTCTGGAGTACATTGCCTTACACATGAACAAAGTGCATTCATTTTATTCCACTCCTTACACCAGGGGTTTAATGTAAGTATAAGTTTAAACAAGCATCGCAACTTTCATACAGAAGTAATGTTCATTTAACCCTTTACAGAGGAAAGTTGCTGGTTTTTTTTACACTTGTATGGTTTACAGTGGTCATTAACCTCCATGGGACTTTAGTTTTTCTATGGCTTGTACAGTTCTTACTAATACATTGGGTTTATATTTTCTGTTTCTTTTGCTGTTTTTCAGCCATAACTTTAAATCTTCCAGCAGAACCATTTATTTTAGTAGATTATGGATATCTGTGTATTACACTTTGTGACAGATCTGGGCCTTATATTGGGAATATTGTGCCAACCCTGTCTGTCCTCAGTGGGCCAATTGAACAACCGTGAGCCTACTCTGTTATTAAATGCCGCCCGGTGGCCAGATCTGTTATTGTTGTGGTGTCCGGAGAGGGAGGGGGGAGGCAGCTCACAGGAAGTGTGAAACAGCTGTGGACCCTGTGACATAAAAAACAGTGGAAGGGGTTAAAAAGAGGAGGATCAGGACATTATCTAAAATCAGGAGGTGGACTCTGCCTGTTTGCTAACTATTGTTCCAGCAACTCTTCAACACAGTCCGAATGGCACCATCACCGCAAGTGGGAGACCACTGATGTCATGCTCTACTTCCACCCCTGTTACCACCCAAATTCTTCACACCACCAATCACAAGGGGACAATGAGTGGGGAGTTGACCCAAGTAGGTCAAGAATCAGGATCGAGTGTCTGGTGAAAATGAACAAAAAGGAAATGTCTGGGGGAGGGGAGGTTGTTGTTGGAGAATCTTGAGAGAGCAAGGACTTGGACTGATTGAGAGTAACCGTATTCACTCAGGGCCAGAAAGGAATGCTTGAAGCAGGAGCTTCTTGAGAGGGATCGGACTTTATGGATCAGAACCCCTGGCCCACTTGAATTGTCAACTGTGGATTTTATTACCAGGAGTTTGGGCCTACTAAGACTGTGCTGGGAGGTAACCTGCTGGGGACTTTGTAGGGGAGTTTTTACTTGCACTGGTGATTTTCTGACACTTGTTATATTTGGTGGGGGAGCAAGTTTCTCCTTGGGGAGCACTGTTGTATTTTACTAAGTGTGTGCACTTTGCTTAATAAAAATGATTATTTTCTCTTTCCTGTCTCCTTACCTGTGTGACCTGTGAACCTAGAGGACCCGGGTATCTAGTGAACTTTGGTTCCATGCTGGTGTCCTCACACACTTGCTAA
Organism: Mixophyes fleayi; assembly: GCF_038048845.1. NCBI lineage: Eukaryota > Metazoa > Chordata > Amphibia > Anura > Limnodynastidae > Mixophyes > Mixophyes fleayi. The sequence goes on from NC_134406.1 coordinate 255,206,746, forward strand.
ACATTGGAAGCACGCAGTGTGTTGGAGGGGTCTATCATGTAATATGATCCTTGTATTTATATGACCAATGTAATCAGGGCCGGTGCTAGGGTTCGTGGCGCCCTAGGCACATTTTCAAAATTGGCGCCCCCACCCTGCACACTTACAAAATAGTGTGTAAGTGTGCAGGGTGGGGGCGCCGATTTTGAAAATGTGCGTCTTTTCTTACCTGCTTCTAACTTGCCTCCTCTCTGCTCCGTCTGCTCCCCTCCACTCAAGGACACTGTCGGGCCGTGATGATGATGTCACGGCCCTACAGTCAGTCGGTGAGTGGAGGGGAGGAGACGGAGCAGAGAGGCGGCAGTGGTGATGATCAATAGTCCCTCTCCCCCTCCCTGTGGATGTATGTGAAGCTGTGCGGCAGCCGTGAAACGTATGGTCAGCAGTCGCCGCACAGTTTTAAAGAAATTTTTAATCTGTGGCTCCTGGTGCCCTAGGCAAGTGCCTAACCTTGCCTAATGGGAGTGCCGGGCCTGAATGTAATACACAGCCAACGTCTTCACCTATGGTGTCCAGTACAGCAGGGGCAGAACAATACATCACCAGGCCCCATATCAAAATTTAGGTAGGGAGTCAGCGATGTCATTCTTGTCCTCCCGGGCCCCTCGATCAGCTCTCAACACGTCTGTGCTTTTTTGAGAGGGGAGAGTGTGCGTAGGAGGGGGAAAGTTGACCTGGCATTGCCCTGTAGACACCAGGCCACCTGCACCCCATACACCGCTGCAGACCAGAATATACATTAGAGCTGGGTCGTAAAATGGGGCAGCACAATGATACACAAAGATTTGTCTCTCCCATTTCCCAGAACTAGTAGGGTCGGTGCAATATGGATCTCTTAGTAACATTCAAAGCAGGTTACTAATAAATCTATTTACATGTTATCTAATCTATTAGAGTTGATAATGGAATCCCCAGTCTCCTCTGCCCTTCTCTGGCTTCTCCTCCAATAGGTCAATCTTTATTGAGGTCACTAAGGACTTTCGATTCTACTGCAGACATGTCTAGTACTTGTGTACTAGCTGTATATAGTGTTCAGTATGAAATGAAGAGAACAATCCCTGAATGCCAATGGCAACTGAGGTGCCTAAGAACACAGCCATGAATAAAGAATGGTACCAAGACATCCTCCAAGAGCAACTTCTCCCAACCATTCAAGAACAGTTTGGTGATGAACAATGCTTTTTCCAGCATGATGGAACACCTTACCATAAGGCAAAAGTGATAACTAAGTGACTCTGGGATCAAAACATAAAAATGTTGGGTCCATGGCCAGGAAACTCCCCAGACCTTAATCCCATTGAGAACTTGTGGTCAATCCTCAAGAGGCGGGTGGACAAACAAAAACCCACAAATTCTGACAAACTTCAAGCATTGATTAGGCAAGAATGGGCGGCCATCAGTCAGTATGTGCTCAGAAGTTGATTGACAGCATGCCAGGGCGAATTGCAGGGGTCTGAAAAAAGAAGGGTCAACACTGCAAATATTGATTCTTTGCATAAACTTAATGTTATTGTCAATAAAAGCCTTTGACACTTATGAAATGCTTGTAATTTTACTTCAGTATACCATAGCAACATCTGACAAAAAGTTCTAAAAACACTGAAGCAGCAAACTTTGTGAAAACCAATATTTGTGTCATTCGCAAAACTTTTGGTCATGATATATATATATATATATATATATATATAGATAGATACATCTCTATCAATCCCTTCATTTGCACGCAAATTTTATACGCAGCACAGCGAAACATACTAGCTGCATCTAAAATATATGCATATGCCCTTCAAAGTTTTCTTCAATGTCAGGAAATTCTGCGGCTGACCCACGTTAGTGTCAGTGTCAATGTTTACAAAGCTCTTAACCAAATCCAATGTTGTCTCAAAAAAAAGTGATTTGCAAACTGTCTAAAATAACTCGCCACCAAGTGATTTTTCACTCATGGGAAGCAATTAATCTCCCACAATTTAAATGACACCGTTAAGCAAATATGCCCCGTTGTGTCTGTAAATTGCTCTGCATAACATATAAATGCTGTTTTGGTTTTTAAGTTAATGAGTGAATATGTAGAGCTGGGATTTCCGAAACAAATGCGTGTTCTTGTAATTCTCCTTGGTCTGTTTGTTTAGTGGCAGATCTGTGGCTTATGTCCCATGAAAGCTGACAATCCTTTTTTGTCCGAATCTCAAGCAATCAGTTTAGCAACAGATGATAAATGAGAATGCTGCAGTGTATTGAGTAATTGTGAGGAAAGCTATTACAGGAGACCCCCTTGTGGCGTTTTACAGGAAAACAACCCAGCTCTTCGCTATTTCCTTTCTATTTTAAACCTGACACAGGACGTGCTTGTCTGTCTTTACCGGGAAACACAGGATTGGTCTTGCTCTGGGACCTTAAACTCTTAAACTCATTCATCACTGGCCATGAAAGCAACAAAGCAAATTACTGAAATAATTAGCCATCAATTGAAAGAAAGTAATGTCATTGGAGCTAAGGCTGTACCCTCCACTTGGAACTAGAATCAGTTGACCTTATTGTAAATAATGGTGACCTGCTATTGGACAGAGATTTGTAGAACTATTCAAAATATCAATCATGTAGTTAATGTCACCAAGAGGGAAGTTGGAATAGCTCTTAAATATGCTTTGTTTTATTGCACACAGTTATCTTTGAAAAGATATAAGAGATTTTGGGGTAGATTTAGTAAATCGTCTTTAAAAGTAAAGTGGAGGTGTTGCCCATAGCAACCAATCAGATACTAGCTATTATTTATCTAGTGAATTCTAGAAAATGATCGTTAACATCTGATTGGTTGCCATGGGCAACACCTGCACTTTTCCTTTTTCCAAGGTTTAGTAAATCCACTCCTTTGTATTAATACTGTGTCATAGCCTCCAGCACTTTACACAAGGTATATGTAGACAGGGGATTAACAATTGTTGTAGCAACCCATGCAGCTGCTACGGGGGCCCTATGGCACAAGGGGCCCAGTGAGACTAAGGCTAACAGCGCCCATGTATTAGTCTGGAGAAGTCTGCACTGTTTCCTTGCACATATCAAGCTGCATAAGGGTTAAATTACTGACACATAAGCATTGCGTTACTCTGTCAATGAAGCTGTCAGCATTCAAAGAACAAACCAGTGTTTGTATGTCAGGAACTCAGAGCTTGCCCTGAATACTATGTGCAGGAAAATAGTATATATAGTCACTTGGACTAAAGAACACGGCTGCGGAAAGTTTCCCATTATCCTACCCACGGAGCAGTGTCGTGTGGGGAGGTTCGCAGATCCCAAAGACAAGAGCAAGCTCAGGATTTTTAGAGAGGGGTTTCCAAATACTTAATTTCAAGAAAAAAATAAAACAAAAACATTTGCTGCAATAGTAATAAAATTAAAAAAGTACAATGTATATAAATGTAATAACGTTTGTTCAAAAAAAAGAAAGTGAGGCATAACTTAAGCTGTACATTAAAACCCTGCATTAATTTTAATCTCCTTTTTATAAATTATTCTTGACATCTTACCAAAATAACATAATGTAATACCTTGTAAAGGAATACACCAAAATGAATACTAATCACCCACTCACATCCAACCAGAATATAACCATTATTAATTATTATTATTGTTAATTTTTATTTATAAGGTGCCACAAGGCGTCTGCAGCGCCGTTAACACCATTGGTGTTATAGTTAATCGCTTAGTGCTTCACATCACTCTCAGCCACCAAAAAACTGTGGAGTATAACAAGTAACTTAATCTTGCTGCATTTTTTTGCTATCTAAAGTCACAGAAACACTGGATACAGAAGTGAGAACAATCGTGGTGGCCATTTTGTTGAAGCCAATGTTCATTAAAACATAGACAGATCTCCAGAAAAATGGGATTTAGAGTTATAGTTTTATTTAATGCAGACAAGAGAAGGAGGTTCTTAGAAGGGATTTTCTGCTTCTAAACCCCAGTATGGTTGTGATTCAAGTGTAGTGGGGTTTCTGGAAACTGAAAGCCCCCTAAGGGCAACACTGAGAGATGACAGATGACAGAAGATGACTTGTAGCAATGACAGTACAACCTTTACAGAGCAATATGATTTGTACACTTTACCAAGGCAGGAAACATGTCTGTTTATAAATATTGTATATTTATGACTATAGAAAAAATATGAACATTTTTGAGACAGATGGAGGTACAGTAGATTCTGTCGTATGAAGATCCTCTGCGGGGAGGGAAAATAAAAAAACATTGGCTCAACATTAGTTTTTTTCAAAACTGGTCAGAACAGGTTATTATTTTTATGGGAGTACTATCAGCAATTCCAGCATGAAAGTGTTTTTTGTTTGTATACTTTTATTTTTGTTTATTTTTATTACTGTTTATTGTTTCATACAAAAAGCAGAAAATATACCTACACAGGATTATTATTGTATTGTCCCCATACCTTCAGTTTAAATTGTGTGTGTGGAGTGGGGGGGAAAGGGGTGCTCTTCCAAATGCATATAGCAAATATCTATAGCAGAAAAAAAAACAAGGTCAAGAGTATTCAGATGTGGAGGCACTCTGGTTCCAACTTTATACTAAATCAATATTGAAATTCCAGATTGCATTATTATTATTATTATTATTTGTTAACTGATCAATATTCTTGTGCAAATATTACACTTTTGATTAATTAAAATATAGTGTTTTATATAAAGTAAGAACAAAAACAAAAAAATACATGATTAAAAAATAAATGTAAAAGAAAGTAAGCATTTCCTGCTTTTTCTTTACAATGTTTAAGAAAATTCTCTTATATTTTACGTGAGTCCAATTGTTTATTCCAATATTTATGGACCCAAACTTATTGTTTCAAACTGTGTTCTTTTTGTACCAGGAGGATAACCCAGTATAATATATGATTCAGGTATACTCACTGAATAAATTCAGGATTTATTCATTGCGGGCAGGTGTGATGGTTAGATACTGTATTGTGAGGTGTATCTTGCAGATTCCAATTCCAATGAGCACAATTCTGATTATATTATGTCCCAATATTATTTCAAAAAAAGTTTTAATCAATGTTTCATCCATTACATATTTTTTTTTAATCTGTGAGTGGTGTCCTGAATTATTAGTTATTACAATAACCATACAATTGCCAGGTTATTCAATCCTTCTTATATCCAGGCCCGGCGCTCCCATTAGGCAAGGTTAGGCACTTGCCTAGGGCGCCGGGCTCTGGAGGGCGCCACAGAATGGTAAATGACTTTAAAACTGTGCGGCGACCGCTGACCATACCTGTCATGGCCGCCGCACAGCATTCAGATGCACGGGGGAGGGGGGGGGAAGAGGCTATTGCTCACCACCACCGCCTCTCTGCTCCGTCTCCTCCCCTCCACTTACTAGTGTCAGTGAGTCGAGGGGAGGAGACGGAGCAGAGAGACGGCGGTGGTGAGGGTGAGGTGAGGTGAGTCAAGGTAAGGAAAGACGGGGTGAGGGGGGAGGAGGGAGGAGGGCGCCGATTTTTGCAGGGGAGAGCCGATTTTGTAAAGATGCCTCGGGCGCCATGGACCCTAGCACCGGCCCTGCTTATATCATAGAAATAAATCAGTATCTGATTCAGGTGTGCTTCCTAAGTGAACTCAGAGATCACTGACTGTTGACATTCCCATAATCCTGCAATATCAGGTGTGTCATACACAGGAGTTTACATCCCTAAAAATTTATCAGTGTGTCACATATTAAGCTTCAAATTTATTGTGAGTCTGCACCTTAATATATAGTGCCTCATTTAGAGTTAGGAGCCAATCAAATAAAAGGAGCAACTTTGCACCAGCACAAACCATGTTACAATACAAGGGGTACAAATTGGCTTATTTTCTTGCATGCAAGGAAATTACTGGCTGTTTTTTCATGTAGGATACAAATATTTGATAGCTTTATTTTTACACTGAAATTAAAATTGATCTATGACATGCTGTATTCCAACTAAAAAAATTTGTCCCTACATTTTAAATTTACCTCTCTCTCCAATGCAACATGGTTTTGCCAAGGTGCAAATTTGCTCCTTTAATTTGCTTTGCTCAAAATCAGGCCCTTAGTGTATTATCCACTGTGCTATGTGTCACTTCCTAGAAATACTATTCTCATAATATCATCCTAAATTTTTGATAGTTCAATTCGACTGTCTTTCCAACTATAACTATGGCATATATACTGATTTGTTACTAGATCTCTTTTCAAATGGGAGTCCTTATAACAGTATAATTCTGTTCAAAACACAGCCAGAATCAGTTGTCATAAGTCTGTAAGCTGCACAAGTAAAGTCCTAGTATTAGGTATGTGATTTAAGTGTGACCAATGACTGATTATAACCTTTCCCATTCACATGTTGTTTGTACCCCTGATAATTGCTGAGTGGTTTCACTTAAATCTGCCTGTCAGTATAGCTTTAAACTGATATCTAATGTATAACTGTCTGATATATTCATTTCAAAATAGCAGCAGGTCCCCTAATATTTAATACTCTATAATCAAATAGAATTAGATGTACAAGTATCCTCACTAAGCCCTATGTACCGTATGTTTTGCCGTTTTGCTTTTTCAAGGGCTAAAAGCTTTTTGTTCTTTTAGTTCTCTGCCCTGTCTTCCTTCTTTTTTAGGGTACATTTTGACTTTGGTCTGAAACAGAGAAACCTTAAGCGGACAATAAGTGCAGTGATATTGGTGTTCTTATCAGAAAATTGGCCTTATATGGGGGCATGGTCAAGAATGATCTATTCGCAATGGACAGGATCATTTTCATTCGTGTTTGTACATGCGGTCAGTCTGTATGCGTGCTCACGTGCTGACTGGCTAACAGACAGCCTGTATGTGTGCTCACGTGCTGACTGGCTAACAGATAGCCTGCAGTCAGTATGTGTGCTCACATGCTGACTGGCTAACAGATAGCCCGCAGCCTGTATGTGTGCTCACGTGCTGACTGGCTAACAGATAGTCTGTATGTGTGCTCACGTGCTGATTGGCTAACAGATAACCTGTATGTGTGCTCACTGGCTAACAGACAGCCATATTATCTGACCACTTGGCCAAAGCAACAAATGCAGAATCTCATCCAATTTGAATATGTCATCAAATGAAATTATGATTCTGTTGCTTGGTGCATGGGCCATGGGCCATGGGACATGTGGGGTCAGTTTAGGGAAATACTGCGGGAAAAAAAATTGTGGAAGTGTAAATACTGTACACCCAGATATGTTTACAAGTAAAAGGGCTATAGTGGAATATGTAGGGATGTAACATTTTCACGTCACGTCCTTGACATCTACACTGGGAGATTGTGCCCCGCCTGGGTATTAGAGATAGGAAGTAGATTCAATTCTAAAAGCAACTCCCCACCCCTCCCTGTTACTTCATTCATGCCTGTACTCAGGAAGGACAAGGATAGAAAAGCCCCTCTTAAGTCTTTTTTTAGTTTGCACTTTTTATGGCCCCCCTATACAGGGGGCAGGTTTCCAGTACCCGGCTTCACTTGGATGTATGTATCTGGTCATCCAGGTACAGGTATAAGATTACTGGGTACAAAGGGTGATATAGCCAGGATGAGGATAGCAGCTAGTGGCTTCTGGTACCTGATGACCAAACATGCAGGTGGCAAGATCCCCAGGCATTGATCTGGGCCTCAGGCCATTCCCATGAGGCCACACTTTGGCCACAATAGAGTCTCAAGCAGTCATAACCAAGTACTACCATTGAGCATGCAATCTGAATAAGGGTTCTCAGGATCTGAGGTTTGATTGGCGGACCGGTAAGGAAAACATTCTTTAAGTCACCACAGGATACGTTTCCACTCTGTGGTGGTCACTGGTATGGATTCCCAGGGAGATGTAATAAGAAGAGAGGAACTCGTCTTGTTCAACAAGTCACACTCCTGCTATTAAGCCTGTCTTGTCAGGGGACTGATAGATGTTAATAATAATTATCTCCCATATTTATCCTCATGAACTAAGACACCACAAATACCTCATGGGAAGCCATAGTCAATTTGCCGGAGGGAACTTTCAGACACATGTAAAAAAAACAATGACATAGCTGTACTAAACAGACGGTAAAGGAGGGAGGTCTAGCAGCAATGAATAACTTGAAGAACGAAGAAGCTGGATGAAGATTGTTTCTCATCTTTCATAAATCTCATATTCATACAGTGCATTTCATGGAAACAGGATAAGGGCCTAATAACTGATACCAGGGGCTACATATACTAAAGGGTGATTTGATGAAACTGAAAGTTATGGGCATTTTTTCAGATTTACTAAAGACCAAACCACCAGTTAATAGGCTTTACTTTACAAATTGCCATCCCTATTTTAAACATAATCAAAATCCAAACAGCTTAATAAAGCTGCTGTTCAACAAACCGCCTTGAAAATCACCAGCAAAACAGCCAAAACAAAAGAGGTGGCTGTGAGAGGCGAGATTGATCACACTGCATGCTGTTTGAGCTATCTGGCCATTATAAGAGGACGCACCATTGACATAAATTATGGGGGCAATCATTATTTATTGATTTAAGGGGCAATATTAATTTATAGTTAACTTATGGGGGCAAATTTTTTTTCCCATTATATTATAGAGACAAATAATATTGTATAATATTATGGGGTGGAAATATGAATAAATAATTAAATGGGCAATACTATTTGATTGCTAATGGGTGCTATAATTATTTATAATGCACGCATGTAGCACTACATAGTGCCACAATAATTTAATAATACAATAATACTGCCCCCTTAATATAAGGAAAAATAAAATTTGCCCCATAAGTTAATTATAAATTAATGTTGCGCCTTAATCAATAAATATGATTGCCCTCATAATTCAATGATGCCTCCTCTTATGTTCTAAATGGCAAATTGAAAGCATGTTTTTATTTTTTAGTTACAGCAGATACACAGAAAACACAACCAATAAGTACAAAATGCATAACTGAACAAATTGGTTATATTAAGAAATGTATTTGCATTATGCACTTCATTTAGATTTAGGAGCAAATCCAGCTAACAGGTGCAAAATTATACCTAGACAAACCATGTTGCGATGCAAGGGGCAATTTGTATTTGCATGCAGGGAAAATTCTGGCTGCTTTTACATGTAGCGGACGAATACCACGTAGCTTTATTTTTATACTGCAATTTACAGTTTTGCTAGGGTGCTCCACTCTCCAACCTGTAAGTCTGTTATTTATCACCGCGATTTACCATTATATTATCGCTGTGGCAGCTGAGCAAAAAACTTTCAGGGTTATTTATGGATCTGGGGGACCCAGATCAGCTCTACTGAGCTAAAACATTTATATATATAAAAATAAGGTATATCTAGATATAATATTAAAGTTATATTAGATCTAATTTTCACCCATCAGAAGATAATACTTATTTTCTGGAGGTGAGGCAATATTGTTTGATGCAATAAATAATTGTTCTCAGTTTTTCTGTTAATGCCATCCTGAGATTTCGTTTACAGAACAGGTATCGCAAAATGGGCGAAACTTACTGCCGGCCGTGTTATCGCCAGTGATACCGATGTTCTCTGCTACATCACATAATGGATATATTAAATCTGTCCCTTTATGCTGTAAACTAACTAATTATTCACTGATATTTTACATGTTTTTCTTAAGTATAATAGATTATTTCCTTCCATATTCCATATTTCCAGTTGCTTATTTCTTTTTTAGCACTGAGCAGTTTAGTGATGATCTCATCCTCTCTTCTAAAGTTCATCAGACAATTTTTCTTCTTCACACTTAAAGCTTGAAGTTTTGCAATGTCACAGGTTGGCGTGTGTCTTCCTTCTCTGACACTAAGGGGTATCTGATTCAATCCCATAAGGGTATCAGATCGCATTCCCTATTGCTTCTCTACAGTTATGACTTTTCATATATCAGATGTCAGCGGTGTCAGTACTAGCAGATGTGACATTCGCAGAAAGTCTAGAGAGAGAAAATACAACTCGTTCATTATAATCTATACATACAATACAGGCAGCATGACAGATGAATAAGGTTCTTCTATGTGTGCTGGGAGAATGCTGGTGACAGGACATACATTGCTAGTAATTAATTCATTATAATTATTTATACTGTGAGTTCTATCGGGGACCCTCCTCCTTCTGCATGACTCTCGTTACTAATTTCTGCCATAATAACCACTTATTACAAGTCTAAAGTAGCCACATTTGTATAGTATTAGAAGATATCACATGAATAAAAAAATAATAATCCACATTTGTGTTATGGTTGGCATAAGAGGGGAGTTGATTATTGGGACCACCATAATCATCTTGGTCCATTCACTCTTGGGGGGAGATTAAGTTCAGCGCGATGTGTCTCAGGAATATCCAGGGAGACATCCCGCCAATGTTATCGCAGGAATCTCTGCTCATTTTATCCGGCACCCCATTACATTGCCGTAATGGCTGCCAACGTGCCCAGGCAAATATTGTGGTGATGTCTGGGCAGCACTTGCCCAGCAATTGACTATTAGAAGTAACAAAACAGATACCACCACAACAAATACCTCAGGGTTACAAGGGTTAATACACTTGACTTTTATCGGAGACTATCTGGGTGTTCTACAAACATGGGGTTCTCCACCTATTGATCCTATTAAGAAGTGATACTTAGCTGTCCTTAGCAGTCTACAGGGAACCATCACAATACCATCTAGCCACTCCATGCACCTGGGCAATCACTTGAAGCTTCCATGATAAATGTTTATGACATATTAGCATCGGGGGGTTTGTTAGTGGCTGCTGTGTAGGTTAGAGAGGTTTGGTAGGTGCGACATGAGAAGGATTTGTGAATAGGACGTTGGAGGGACTAGTGGGGTGTTAATAAAGTTCAACATTGTTTAAAGACGCATCCAGAGAACAGCTGGAGATGCAGAAGCAATGAGCTGGGATAACACTGTCTGTAAACTTCATATTGAACAGTCCAGGTGGAGTAAATTTCACACTACTGTACATACCGACGTTTCATGTGTGTTTTACAGAGTTGGGCATAAATATGGATTTATGTACTGAGCATGGGTACCATCTTTAAATGATAAAAATGTCATTTAATTTGAATAACATTTAGAGTTGGGTTATCTTAGATTTGCGGCCCCTTACTCCAGGAGAGGCGGAATGCGACAACCAAGCTTAAGTTGAATACAGCGAGGATGCGTACACGTAGGTATAAGTAAGTGCAGCACACTTCCTCTAGATGGCCTAATTAGACTTGGCTGCATCGCCAGAAATTCTTCTTCGCAGTGTCAAAGTCAAAAGATTGGATAAAGTAAACCAAATTGATTAATATTGTTTTACCGTGCGATTGCGGTTAATACGCCACGTGTTATGATGCAATCGCACGGGTTCATAACACACACATTTACATTCGCACTTACACTTGTAAATAATACACATTTATTAAAGTTCCAATCCACATTTATTTATTAGCAAAATGTATTAGATTGTTTATTTATGCATAGATAATACTCTAGTAAAGGTATTTATGGTTCAGGTGTTTTAAAAGGCAAAGAGTTTGGTCTCATATTAAAACTTATTTCACCCGCATTAACCTGGTTTGGACAGAGTAGCGATCGCATCTGGCGATCGCAAGATATAAGCAATATGAGATTAATACTCAAAAGAATTTTGTGTGTGGGTCAGTTTGAACTGGTTATTCAGAGTAAAGACACGTAGACAACAGTTGGGGGAAGTTGCCCCTCACCCTTTGAAAGGATCAAATGAATTCACCTATGACCAGCAGGCTACTGGAATTTCATTAACCCTGGACCAATGAAGACCTCACTAAGTGTTATCTGTATAGATAGTGACATCATCAGTGTTTTATACTTTCCTGCTTTATTGTAACATATTTAATGCGTAAAAATGGCTTGCTGTAAATCATGCTATATTTTGCAATTAAATATCTTTGTGCTTTGGAACCACAACAATCGCATTGGACAATGTTTTATTGGTAAGCGATAAAATGACTTTAATAGGAGGTATCTTTGCCAGATACCTGAGACCTGATGTAAAGATACGTGATGGTGGTGGTGATGATGATGATGACACCATCTAGCCGCTTCTGATTGTAATTCATTCATTAGAACTGCAGCTATATTATGTCAGGTTGTGGCCATTTATTCGGATTTCTTCGTTGTAATTTCCACTGAAGGAAAGAAGATCCTCGTTGAATTTATAAAGTGCAATGTTTGTATTTAATTATATTTTCTATGGAAAGCGCAGTTTTCACATTTATTAGTAACGCTGTTAAAACAGTATTTTCTCTTGTGTATATGACACTTTATTAGTACAGAGGCATATTTATTACATAAGCACTTTTAGCATTTTCACTATTATTTTATCTACTCACCAGTCAACGGTCACCGATGGCCGTAATGGCAGATTGTTTCTTGTGTGTGTACGTACGGCAGTCAACTGGCCTCGATTTCTCACTGCTTGCCTATAGATTCCAATGCATCCTCATGACAATAAGTGACCAATGTCCCGCAGCTGGATTGTCATCCAACCCATTAGTCTAGAGAAGCCGAAAATGTTAATATTTCCCCGTCAGACGCATTACAACACTGTAATTCAGACACCATGGAACTATTATTGGTAACATTCTGCAGATGCAAAATTCCGTGAGCATCTTGATCTATTATTTATATATAGATTTCAAATCATCTACTTCCAATGGCTCACCTAATAGCTCTTCCCGGACATTAATAATTTGCAAATGAGAGTCTGTGGAATGTAGCAGCAAACTGTTTTGTGTTTCCGACAGCGTAGATCTCTTGTTTGGCACTGTATAGATTCATTTTTCATATGGGATTCCCACAAACATCCTTACATGACCTTCTGCAATATAAAACAGGCCCTGTTCTAATGCATTGTTGTGGGTCATATTTAGTGCAAAATGTCTAGGTCGAGAAATGTAGTAATCAATAGTCAAATGTTTGATGGTGATTTTGTGTTTTTATATTTTTATGTTTTCATTACCCTATTTATATAGGTATAAAAATCTGGTTTATTGCTATATTCATTTGTTACTTGCAAGAGTTAAAGGGGCCGTCCACTTTTGGACAGATGCACTCTGAGTACAGTAATGGTGTGTTTGTGTAATTGCGACTGAGACAGACCCACACGGAGATGCATATGCATCTGTCTGTATCCACATCACCTGCGGATGCCTGAGGACAGGTGTATATATACACTGATGATAATAACAGTTGCTAGCACTAGCTAGTCACTTCTCATTGGCTGATTGCAGTTGGACCTATGAAAGTGATTGGTGCTTTCTTCATTGCTTGTGCCTATGTTATAGGACCTAGTGGGCGTATTTTAGAATTAATTTCTTGCTTTCATTTATACAAGAGAAGGAAAGTTATACCTGATGTAGTAAAGAAGGTTTTTTTTTATTACGTCAATCCTAATAGCGAACGTGTTTTTCCATATCAGATTAAGGACTACATTTACTAAACTGCGAGTTTGAAAAAATGGGGATGTTGCCTATAGCAACCAATCAGATTCTAGCTGTCATTTTGTAGAAAGTACTAAATAAATAAAAGCTAGAATCCGATTGGTTGGTATAGGCAACATCCCCACTTTTTGAAAGTGAGGAACCCGCAGTTTAGTAAATATATTCCTAAATGTAATTCTAGTGCTTATGACCTGGCAGGTTGTAAGTGTATCTAATCTATACCTGAAAGAAACGTCGCACAGATCTATATGCATCTTGTAACGTGTCGGACTTAGCACACAGGAGTGTTTTTAGAGCTTTTGAATACCTAGGGGTAAATTTATCAAGCTGCGAGTTTCTGGCGGGTATGAAAAGTAGGGATGTTGCCTATTGCAACCAATCAGATTCTAGTTGTCATTTTGTATAATGTTCTAAATAAATGATAACTAGAATCTGATTGGTTGCTATAGGCAACATCCCCACTTTTCATACCCGCCAGAAATTTGCAGCTTGATAAATTTACCCCCTAAAGTATTTAGTATAATTAACAAATTCCATTTCCTTTGTGAGAGCTACATTTCGATTGAGAGGTTTTAATTCCATGTTAGATCCAATGTGGCCTCAATCACTAGAAAGGGTTCACCACATCATTTTGTGATAATTGTATTAAACTTTCAGCCAGTTTTAAGATGTGACGCCAAGGTAATTATTCTGCCAATTACAATGGTGCAATGCTGACTCGTCAAGTGTTTTAAATATTAAGGTTTAAATACTTTTTTTGCTGCATAGCTTTGATGTTTGTAGGAAACGTGCAAAATTAATGGCTTGTTGGCAGCGGATTCCTGTTTATAGCAGTCATTTACTCCGTCTATGACAAATAATGGTTAGACCACATAGCTGTTAATTGGGAATTTAGATCTATTTTTGTTTTTCATTGCTGAATAAATGGCTGTAATTTTTATATTGTGTTATTTTGATTGTAAAAATAAAACATTACCAGTGTAACATGTAATGTTAATGAAAGTTGCAATTGCAATTTTGTCGTAGAGCTGCCGAGCATTAAAGAGATTTTCAACGTTAGAGAGTCAGGTGGGTGAAATTCATGCAACCCACCTCTTCCACTCAGTGGTGGAATAGGATGCTCATGGGTCTTGGCTATTTGCATTGAATGGGACCCCCCTCATGAAAGTTTCAACTACATGTCAAATATATATTAAGGGTGCGGTAAACATGGAAAGTACATGGCATGCCACAAAATGTACATTTGACATGTACTCGAGACTCACATAGTTCTGCTGGACAGATCAGAGATCACAATATGCTCCCTCACCTCCCCTTTTCAAACATTACTCCTCAATCCCTCCCTTCCCTTGCAACACATGCCCCCCCACCCCACGCTACACTTGTTACCAGAGCCGTATTAACCTAATGGTCTTTGTGGGCTATAGCCCAGGGGTTTCGGGCAGCTGGGGGGGTCCTAACAAATATTTTTATGTAATATTGCCGGCAATCGGGTAGGGGGCAGCCTCCCATTCATTCTAGGCAGGCGCAGCTAACAGCAAATCTGATGCTGTTAGCTGCCCTGCTGTCTGTGTGGCTGCGGTGCACATCGCTCCACTAGAGAGAAGGTCTCGTGAGACTATGACTCATAGTCACGTGAGAACTCCTCACTAAGCAGCGTCCTGCCCATCGCGCCCACATGGACAGCAGGATAAGAAGAGAGAAGAGGAGCCTGCAGGCTGCAGCGAGAGAGGAAGATCAGGTAAGTGCTGTATATATATGAGGGGGGGGGCTCACAGTACCCTTAGCCCGGGGGCCTCCATTGCCTTAGTCTGACCCTGCATGTTGAACATGACACTTACACTCCCATCTCTTGTCAGTTATGATCTCCAACGTTCATCTCTCATGAAGCCTAACTTCCTTTTTTTGTCACATGTATGTAATATACGGTCAATGTTAACATTAGCAAACCTACGCAGTTGCCTAGGGAGACAGTGTTTAGGGGGCCTAAAACACTGAATGAGTGACATAAGGTTACTTATCTAATGTTTTTAATGCTCCCGCGACACCTCCACACAGAGTGCCAGTCGCTGACAGGAAGCAGCTTCTTACCCGTGAAGCGGTGGCTCCTCCTCAAAGTCCATGTTACGCTGGGAGTTTGGAGCTTAGTTATGATGTCACAGCCAGGGGCCATACTCCAGGCCCCAGGAACAGGGGGCGCCTCCCCCTACTCCCTCTTGCTAAGGTAAGAAGCAGAGGGGTCAGGGCGTAAAGCCCAAGTGAGGAGATGGGGGTTCTCGGGCACCCCAAAGGCTTGTACCAACTCTGATAAATATGTGAATGGGAGAGTGGTTAAAGCATATACAATATATTCCCCTTGTCTCCTACCTGGTAACTATTTTTAACACCAGATTCTTAAATATAGGTCAGTATTTTGAGAGCTGGGGGTAAATGTATTAAACTCCGGTTTCTTCAACCCCCGCGAGTTCGGCGTTTTCGGCGCTTAAATTTAAAGCGGCGCTGCCTTGTAAAGGGAAGTTTCCCTTTACAAGGCAGCGCCGTTTTAAATTTAAGCGCCGAAGACGCCGAACTCGGATGGGTTGAAGAAACCGGAGGTTAATACATTTACCCCCTGGTCTTAAATAATGTAATTTCTGAGGTAAAATTGTTAAAAAGTGTAAAAATGTCATAATTTTGTAGGAAAGTTTACTTTCTAGTGTAACACATTTAAGACATACTCTAGATATGCAGCTTTTAATCTCTCCATTTAAATAACTTTAATAATCAATCTGAATATTCACATGACCACTTATACATTAATAATACATAATGTTTTCAGTACTTTAAGAATATGCTGCCCCTGGTTTGCATCTGGCATAGTAATCACGGCAAAACAGCACCTTTCCAAACAGTTGAATAAATAGGGTAGTGTGGACCATACCCGTTAATCCCCCTATTTGTTCTTTCAAGGCTTCCCCTGTTTCCCAGGGGACATCAGATCCCTCAGCCAGACAGACACTGCACAGGTCTGCGTCTTAGCAGAATCTTTCAGCAAATGTCAACACAATTTAAAAATTCCAAGTGAATAACTTAACATGCTGGGGCAATAAATATGTATGGTTTACTGTAAAAAAAAATTGGATATATCCTTTAAATTCATGCATGGACTTGACTTTGACGATACCAAGGATTCCACTGGTGGGCCCCAAGCCTGTGTGGGCTCTATGTAATGATTACATAAAGACGACAATGGAAAAATTACCTCACTGTACCTGAATGTTCTTAATCTGTTTCAAAACCAATTCTATAGTGTATTCTATTGTGTGTTTAGGGAACACAATGCATGTGCTCTAGATGTTAATTCTGATTTCATAGGAGGCTCACATAGTTTGGTTTCTTGGTGGGTGGGCATGCTCCGGTCAGATACTCAGTAAGACTCGACAATAAATATGTAGGATATACTGGTGAAAAGATCCTCAGTATGACAACGCTTTCCCTGTGCACCAGGACAGAATTATTGAAGTGCATGCTCTGTTGGTACCAGCTCAGGACTCCTGACAATGACACTTACAGCCCAGGTATAGAACAGATGAGAGCATAGCTATAAGGAAATTATGAATGAAGTTAGGTAAATAGAGAGAGATTGGTGATAAGCTGCTGGCACAGGGAGAGAGAAGTTGTTAGAAAGCATACTTAAAGATAATGAGGGAAAGGAAGGAATGCAAAAAAAATAGAGCAGATGGATAGAGAGGGAAAACTGGGATTAGAGAATGAAGGTGGATTAAGGGTTAGATTTCTGAAACCTTCTAAAAAGGAAAGTGAAGATGTTTCCCATAGCAACCAATCAGATTCTAGTTATCATTTATGTAGTACATTCTATTGGTGTACTAGATTTGTTGCTATGGGCAACACCTCCACTTTCCCTTTTAGAAGGTTTGATAAATCTTCTGTCAGCATTCCTAAGTTAAAAGAATAAAAACAGGCAACTCTTGGCTATAGCCATTTGCTCCACAACCTCAAATTTTCTTTAATCAGGTCCCATATGTATTCCTCAATTTTTTGCTTTTGATAAAATGGGCCAAAAAAAGGATCATTGGAGGGACATAGTATATAGGACAACAGTGGACAACAAGGTGCTGCCTGCTGCACGTCTAACCTTTGCTTGCGGCCCCCCAACCGGCTGTTCCCAATCTGATTAGAGTGGGACAGCCAACTCCCGCGTGATCTCACGTGACGTAGGGAGGTCATGCTGCACAGCAGAGGTAGAGGGAGTGCTGTGTGCTCTCTCCTTCGTCCTCAGTGTGACCCTGTGGAATATTGGAGGGACGCAAATGTCACCCTCCGAGAAAGCAGGGTTGCCCATCACCGTTATAGGAGATAAGGGAATCTAGAATTTGGGGGACAATTAGCCACAGTAACCAAAGTTGTTTCATATTTTTTCCCATAATATATGTTTTATGTAAATATCTGCAGCTATATAGGTAGCTTATTGTTTTATCGATTTCAAAAGTAACTTAGCTTTTATATTGAAGGGAATTTCACTGTGGAAATGTAATGTTACTCATAGAAAGCCATAAGTGGTGGATACATATTGGAACCACCAAACAAATCACAACATGGACTTCAATAGGTATAAATACACCATTTTTTTTATACATGTATTATAGTGACAGAATGGATGAAGCAGACATTTTTAGTTAATAAAACACTTGAGAATATCATGTTAACACTATCCTGTGACCCTACAACAATACCCTGTGACCCTACAAAACTACCATGTGACCCTACAATACTACCCTGTGACCCTACAACACTACCCTGTGACCCTACAATACTACCCTGTGACCCTACAACACTACCCTGTGACCCTACAACACTACCCTGTGACCCTACAATACTACCCTGTGACCCTACAACACTACCCTGTGACCCTACAATACTACCCTGTGACCCTACAATACTACCCTGTGACCCTACAACACTACCCTGTGACCCTACAATACTAGCTTGTGACTCTACAATACTACTCTGTGACCCTACAATACTACCCTGTGATGCTACAATACTACCCTGTGACCCTACAATACTACCCTGTGACTCTACAATACTAGCCTGTGACACTATAATACTACCCTGTGACCCTACAACACTACCCTGTGACCCTACAACACTATTCTGTGACTCTACATTACTACCCTGTGACCCTACAATACTACCCTGTGACCCTACAACACTATCCTGTGACTCTACAATACTAGCCTGTGACACTATAATACTACCCTGTGACCCTACAACACTACCCTGTGACCCTACAATACTAGCCTGTGACCTTACGGTATGTGAAAGTTTCATGTTTGTTCTTGAGAACATATCAAACATAATCCATCCTTTTCTTTATAAGAATAGAATGTGTTAATGATCTTTTAAGGTCTAAGAGTGCCCATGCATAGCTCTGTCCACACATGGGACAAATCTTTTTGACACTCAGGCTGAATGGCCAGTTGCCATGGGGCACATCTAGTGTGCTCAAGTTATAACTGCACACATGTTGAGATAGCAGTGCATCAGGCCAGTGATCCATCAGTCACACTGGCAATGTCTTTGTGCTTTCATACCCTGCAACTTGCACTTAATCAGGTATAAAACAGCATAATTGACTATAAAAATTGCATTGACACCTTAGAAGTTTCTAGATTTTTGAATGATACTAGTCATTAGGGACATTATTCCATCGCAGTTTATGGACGAAATTTATCTACCAGTTTCCCCTTATATAATACAGCAAACATGCAAATGAAGAATGTTCTCTGTGCTAAATTATATATATCCATATGTTAAACTGAATTTTCCGAAGTCCTACATATCAATTACATTATATGCATATTCCCTTTAACATCTAAGCTGCTTTAAGATGGACCATACCATTTTACCATATATAGGTATGTTTTGCTTTCCATGACTGTTAGAGCTGCTGTTGACAATAGGGCATTTGACAGAGAGCCAAGTTCAGGTGCATTATTAAGTTCCTGGGTACACAGTAACTCCTTGTACAGAGTTAACGCTGCACACTTGATACAGGACACTATTTTCTGTGTTGGGTTTGCTATGGAAAACCATTGTCATCAATTTATCGTCACCGGGACTTAAAAATAGAAACTTTATTCCAGGTGAATTCTCTTTTTGTCATGAAAAAGTGAAAACCCTTCAGTCAATAAGTTACTAATACAAAGAAAGGACAGTAATGTCAGAGAAAAGCATCAGAGACTCAACATTTCAGATTGGAGATGAGATCATGGCCAATTGGATTGTAACATGGTGATTCAGGAACCTGGCCTGGGCGGATTATAGTTGTAGAAATATTTAACCAATTTTTTTTTTCTATTAGAAGTGTTGGGAGGTATTGAAATGCAGCAACAAAAATTGTGTCAAACGTGATTGTGGAGAAAAATTATGGAAAATTCATTGAAATACAAGCTTCTGAAATGTTTATGCAATTTTAGAACAAAAACACATTATGGTTATTGAGAGTATGTATAGTTTCACTTTGTTCAGCATCAGTGGTGATAACTTATGCAACTGCCCAAGAACCTGCAGACAGGATATTACTTGTAAAGAGTTGGAGACAGATGCAATTGTCACACATGTACCGCCAATCAGCTTTGTCAGCAGTTTCAACGCTGAGCAACCTGCTGACATTAATTAGTAACATATTTCCCATGTAGAACATAAAGCTGAGGTTTGAAATTGTTTCCGTTTTAAATATGAGCCAAAATATAATGTTGGCTTCATAAAATACTATATCGTTCTATATTTTAATTTAGGAAGGTTAATCAATTGGTAGAAAGTACTTCAAAATACTTTATTAAAATAGTTTTTATTTAAATCATCAATTATAAAAATACAGCTTGCATCAACAATACTCTCTATTTCCTATAATAACATATAACTGACAAGTTGGGTGAAGTTATTTTAAAAATAATTAAGAAACGTTATAGGACAGAGAATGAGCGTAGATGTTTTATATGGTAAAAAAAATGTCAGATATTTTGTTAATGTTTGAACAAAAGCAACTATTTTCCCAGGGGTCCAAATCATTTTTTAGTTCTTTTTTTACTTTTGATCAATCAAAATGAGTCTTATTGTCCATATTGTAAATAAATGTTGGTCAAAACTTCCTTCCATCTAATAATAGGTTGTCTCTAATGTGTATCTATTACTTGTAGAGTAGCCATAAAAAATAATATTAATTAATCTTGTGGAGTCTTGTTTTGGTCTAATGATGAACTCTTTCTCCCTAATAAACATATTCACTTATTAAATGTAATTTCTGGAGTAAAGCCACGCAAAATAACTTTTAACATATCGATCACCTACAAAATGCTATAGAATAAAATGAATATGATTGTTAGGTGTCATTTCCACTTTCTCTTTTTGCCGCGTGGATGGACACCTGCAGTGCTCCTGCTGAACGGCCATTGCCTAGAAACAGGATGCGACTTCCGGTTCCTGGCTGGCCTGTTTGTTATGTTTGTACTGTTTTTTTTTATCTCTTGTTGCCGACTAGCTTATTCCTGACTTTCTTCTGCTTAGCGATTCTGGTTCCGTTTGATTCTTGGTTCGACATCAGCTACCCTGACTACTCTTCTGCTCATCGATTCTTGTCCTGTTTGGATTCCTGGTTTGACTTCAGCTACCTAGACCATTCTTCTGCTTCCCCTTCTGGCTTCATTTGGATCTCCTGGTCCTGACCCAGCTTGTTCACTACGCTCTGTTCGTGATCTAGCTACTGACTATGAGAGACGCTGCCTGCACGTCCCACTCAGCTATGGGTCCCTGGTGGACACGGGACACTGTTAGACTCCGCGCCTCTTAGCTCAGTAGCGCCAACTACTAGCAAGAGTATGTCCACTTTCTCAGGGTTATCGTGACAAACATTTTACCAACATTGAGAAGTTAAAGGGACTTATGTAATCTGAAAACAAAAACTTCAAATAAATCAATGGTCATTCTTGTAATAGTTTTTCAAAAGTTAAACATCGTTGACAGAAACTAAACAGCAACTTCAGAATTGCAATCCAAAAGGATGTAGATGAGCCCTTTGTTCATTCATACACCTAACCCTAAGGTTTCTTAACTTGGACTAAGCTTTTTTAAAAGGAGGAAAGGGAATGGGTCAATCACACTTTAGACGAAAAGAGGTTTTATAATAAATACCAAGAAATAGTAAGCAACACTGTATCTTTATGTCCATTATCTGGTAACAAGGACATCCTCATGAATGAAATTAGGTCATGAAGTTTGTTGCAGTTAATCCTGATACTTTAGTGAGGGGTATCCAGCAGAGAACCCTTATAACTTTGCATAACTCCACAATAACCAATACCACAATAAATCAAAGCCATGTCACAAATAAAATCCAGGGTAATGCAAGGTAACAGAGATCAGGTGAAGCAGGGAATATAAACAAACATTCAGGTGTGGTTGGATAACAAGTAAATGGTAATGAATACAACACAGCATGTACAGGTAACTTAGCTGAACAGTGATTAACAGCAAGGACCAGGAATTCACAGGAACTGTAAATTGCAGTATGTCCAAAGCACAAGACAGCTTTAAGGTAAATATCCAGGTGACTGGGTACAGGTGAGTAGTAATTGGTTACCAAACAGCACGTACAAGTAACTTAAATGAACAATGGTGCAGGCAGGAGGAAGGATTTCACAGGAACAGAATGAAGCATTACAGGAAGTCCAAGGGTAAAACAAACAATGACCAGCAAGGTGGGGAGGAACAGGCATAAATAATCAGTGAGGCAGGTGTGGCAATTAACAAGGAACAGAAGATTAACTCCTGCCAGCGAGCGGAAAAATGTGCAATGGTAGTACAGATCCCCGTATAGTTAATAATATAAACCTTACCTTGTATGACAATAACCCTGATACACTTAATCTATCAAGTAATGTGTACTATTTATCATCAAATATCATTATCTTATATGTATCAAAGAGTGTATAGAATCTGTTATATAGAAATGAAAGTGAGATATAAAGCATTTGAAGAAATACTGAGTTAAGAAGTGAAATACTGATCAGTTGTTATAAAATTGTATATTCATTTAGGAAAACTGCTGTAAAAGTTATTCAGCATAAAAAGTTACAAGTTTGATGCTTGATTTGGTGTTGGTAGCGGGATAAGCGCTGAAAACAAGGCTGCAAGAGGAGCTTGAATAAATTTTTCAGTGTATCCTTATGCAAATGATGCTGAAACAGAGACTGAACCTTGATTGCAGCAGGATATGAGAAGGTAATTAGGGTGATAGTCATAATCCTGAATCCTGAAATATTTGTGGAAGTTGAAAATGTGCAGTACAGCTTTTATTAGATGTGGTTCATTAGGACTTTTGCAAGTCACTTGCCCTTTGAAAACAACTTATATGAATAAGCTTGGGTCTCCTAAACCTGTACCTACAGTAATTCAGAACACATCAAATTCTACTACTTTTAAGAGCAAAAAGTGGGAACTTTGACTACAATTGTGGAAGTGAACACCCTTAAAAATTCAGAACAGTATACACTGAGTAGACTGAGGCAAGCTAGCCAAATCATGACCAGTTGTGACAAGTCTCTTTAAAGTAAAAACTTATGAGTGGTTCACAACTCTCTCTGTAAAGCATTGCTATACTCGTGAGCGAGGAAAGGAGGTCATTGCCGGAGCAGCTGGCCTGGGAGTACCAGAGGTGTCTGCTACAGTTTACATCATTTTCAGCTGGACTACAAATGACTTGTGTTAGTTGCTAATATTAGTTGCAGTTAGTGGTGATTGGTATTTCCTTTGCAGTGAGAGACAATTTTGAATATCTTCTGTTTATAGTTCTGTATTTTGCAGAACATCACTGTCCTTTCACTCCAGTAAAGCTGTGAGATAAGTTACTATCCTACGTCAACAAGGACAATGTTGGAAGAATCTGCAATCAAATCCCCTGGTCAACCACTGGGTTATAAATCCAGAATAGCTAAGATAGCATAAAAAAGCTATTAAAAAAAATTCCAAAACAAAATGTCTTAATGCCTAATACATTCATGTTTAAGGTCCATTTCTGCACATTGTAACTCATCCAGAAAAGTCAATTAGAATTCCATCTTTAGTTCCATATTCAGTGGAGCAGTTGCACCTTGAACATCTGTTTTAGCTGTTGAAAGGTTAACCAAGTAAGTTTAATATTACAGTCACGATGCAACGACAACATGAAGGGTGCACGTGTACCCCCAGGTGGTATATAGTGATCATCGATACCCATTGCCATCAGTTTTTTTCATTAACTGATTAAGTAAGTACAATATTTCATATGAATACATTTTGATTATATGAAGTACTGTTCAATAATAAAAATTAAAATAAGAATAGTATACAGTATGTCAGAAAAGTAAAAATAAAATAATTTGTTTAAACTCATAAGCATCATGCACAATAGTCTATTCATTATTTTCAACATAACTGATACATTTTGACTTGATGGACACTCTTTAAGGTTTAAGATCAACTTGTGTTATTATTATTTTTGTGGAAGACCTAAAAAAGTAATATCCCCCTGGAAATATTAGATGATATCAGGCGATAACTTCCCTAACAGCTGGAGCTCACCAACCGGAAGTTACATATTGTATATTTACTTTACTAGTATCATTGCCTGCCATTCATGAAAAAGACAAGCTTGAAAAGCAATTATTATTTCCAATTTTCGACAACAGATTACGAAGAAGCCGTCTCTAAATAACAGGATTGCAATGTGTTGTGGGGAGTTTAGAAATACTTTGACATTCCAAACTAATCAATTTTACTGAAGAAGAAACAAATGGAAAAAAGGTACGTAGTGATCAATTATGTCCTGTTTAATTATTAGAGCTTCAATTCATTATTTAAGAATTTAATCTAGCTATGGAACCTGACCTAGACTCTCAATTCTATAACATTTTCACTGAAAGAGCAGGCTGTAATATGAGAACTGTTTCCTACAGAGAACTGATACATTTTAATGTAAGACTTTTGGGCATAGTTTTAAAGCCCCATATAATTCAGTGTAATATTTAATGTTTTTAGACTGCACCATGAAAGTATCTCCCAACATATTTACCAAGCCCTGCAATGCACCTTCCCTCAGTATGCTAACTAATTCTAACATTCAGGACCAATATTATGTCAGTGCTAGTCAGAGCAAGGCTGATGTTCACTGCTTATAGTCCAGTTGGTCAGTGCAGGGCTGAGCTATGCTGCATATAGTCCAGTAGGTCAGTGCAGGACTGAGGTACACTGAATATAGTCCAGTTGGTCAGTGCAGGGCTGATGTATGATGCATATAGTCCAGATGGTCAGTGCATGTATGATGCATATAGTCCAGTTGGTCAGTGCAGGGCTGAGGTACACTGCAAACAGTCCAGCTGTTCAGTGCAGGGCTGAGGGATGATGCATATAGTCCAGTTGGTCAGTGTAGGCCCAAGGAATGATGCATACAGTCCAGTTGGTCAGTGAATGGCTGATGTATGATGCATATTGTCCAGTTGGTCAGTGCAGGGCTGAGGTATGCTGCATAGAGTCCAGATGGTCAGTGTAGGCCTGAGGTATGATGCATATAGTCCAGTTGGTCAGTGTAGGCCCAAGGTATGATGCATACAGTCCAGTTGGTCAGTGAATGGCTGATGTATGATGCATATGGTCCAGTTGGTCAGTGCAGGGCTGAGGTATGCTGCATACAGTCCAGTTGGTCAGTGAATGGCTGATGTATGATGCATATAGTCCAGTTGGTCAGTGCAGGGCTGAGGTATGCTGCATAGAGTGCAATTGGTCAGTGTAGGGCTGAGGTATGTGCAAACAAAGGGGTGTGAGGGTCCACGCTCCCTTAATGTAAAGTGTGCAAAGGGAATAAAGGCTGCCCGGGGGGACCAAAGTGAGCAAAGGGAAGTTCCAACCCTTAAATAAATGGATATCTTGGAAATAGTAGTCCCCTAGGTGCAAAGGTAATCAAAAGGTAATGTCATTATATGCTGAATACCATTCATACAAAACTTGCAATTTTAATACTAGTATAAATACACATATAGATGTGAATAAACAAAGGTTGCAACCTTTAGTGGGTAGAATTATAAAATCTAAACAGAGGCATTCTGTATCACATAGTAAATATACAATCAATAAAGCCAGTGGGTGACCATCATAAGTCCAATATGGCAGTCCTCTGGTCAGAGCCCGGATCGATAGTATTCAAATAATTCCTCTATTAGGGATGATGGTTATAGTCAGTTATAGAAAATTCAGATCGTTCAAAATCAACCAGACATGCGATGCCTGCTGTCCAATGTAGCAGTCTCTGATTGGACATATAGGTATAGATCCTGTACTGGCAAGGGGTAGGAGTGTCCAAAATGTACGTTAAATCCCAGTGGGGCAAATGAAGGATTAGTTTTGAGGGCGTCTCCTCCGTCCATATGTTGAAATTGAACAGATACAGTCAGTCTGAGTGGTGCAGTAGCAGGACGCTATAGGAGAAGAGACTAACCCTGTATAGGGCTATGGTGATGTTTTCTCTTCCAGAGTCCCTCCCATCTGAGTCCCCGCAATAAAACGCTTTACGGGTAGTCAAGGTGATGAACAAGTCGCGGCCGCGGCTTTGCCCGGTCTGCGCATGCGGTAAAATGAAATAACCGATGTTCCTTCATGAGCTCCAACCTGTAGCGCGTTTAGGGAAGAGCTATTGTAGCACAAATTGCTGGAAAAATTAATGCTGGCTATGATAGAATGATTTTCACTGTCAGCAATCACAATGTTGTTGTTTTTTTTCCGTGTCGGTGAATTTTACATAATAGCATTTAGCCTGTCGGGATTTTCACATCTGTATTATTTCCATCTAAATTTTGTACCCAACCCCCAGGATGCAGTATGGGAAGAAGGCAAGCCGGCTGAGGCAGTGCGATGCTCTGGGCAATGTTCTATTTGGAAACCTTGAGTCCTGCCATTCATGTGGATGTTACTTTGACACGTACCAACTTCCTAAACATTGTTGCAGACCAAGTACACCCCTTCATGGCAGTGGTATTCCCTGATAGCAGTGGCCTCTTTCAGCAGGATAATGCACCCTGCCACTCTGCAAAAATTATTCAGGAATGGTTTGAGGACGATGACAAAGAGTTCAAGGTGTTGACTTGGCCTCCAAATTCCCCAGATCCCAATACAATCGAGCATCTGTGGGATGTGCTGGAAAAACCGGTCCGTGCCATGGAGGCCCCACCTCACAACTTACAGGACTTAAAGGATCTGCTGCTAACGTTGTGATGCCAGATACCACTGGACACCTTCAGAGGTCTTGTGGAGTCCATGCCTCGATGGGTCAGAGCTGGTTTGGTGGCACAAGTGGGACCTACACATTAGGCAGGTGGTTTTAATCTTGTGGCTGATCGGTGCCACTGTAAAACCATACTTCTAGACAGGCAAGCCTGAGGCAGGTTTGCAAAAGATTGATATTAATTACCATACATATATTAAGCAGCTGCAGGGGGAGACTGTTCAATTAACACACAGATAAAGGCCCCTAATTATCATGGAGTGACGACAGCATAGATTTTCTATCGCTGCTTATCAAAATCTCCTATTGTTGCTATTTACCATTGCTCAGCTCCCCAGCGTTACTGGCTGGCAGTGATAAGAGGACTCTTACAACTGCACCAGCCAGTCTTCAGTGTCTGCATGGGATGAGGCAATCAGTGCAGAGGAGAGCCGACGGTCATTGGCCGAGCGCTGGGAACTGGCGGGAGTGTGAATGAAGAGGAGGTTAGAGATATATATGGGGCCGTGGGAAGGGAGAGGGCCTTGTATGTGAGAGGAAGGCGTTTAAAGAGGATTCTGTAGGTGAAAGGGAGGCTTTGTAAGGCAAGGCAGAGAGGGGAGGCAGAGGAGGAGCGTCGTGAATGAGCAGCCGCGTTGAGAATAGAGCGAAGTGAATCAGATGGGAGATGGGAGGCTGGTGACGAGAAGGTTTCAGCAATCAAGACAGGAAATTATAAGTGCGTGAACAATGGTTTTGGTGGCATCCTAAGAGAGTGAGAGAGGAAGGGCCAGATGCGGACAATATTCCATAGTTGGAAGCGAAAGGATTGGGCAAGAGATTGAATGTCGGGGGCAAAAGAGAAGGAGGAGTCGAGGGTAACACCCAGGCAGTGGAGTTAGGAAAAGGAGAGATGGATGAGATGGGTTGTTTTTTATTATTAGTACAACAGCGACCATCTTCTGTACAAATAAAAGCAGCTAATAAGTTCTGCATATGGGCACATGCATAAGCTCTTTTTTGTGGGCATGCACAGTACAAATTTGAGCATTTTATACTAAACAAACGGACGTGCGCCCAACTCGGGATAAGACCCATAGTGATTATTTTGTTATCCATATTTTCCCATAATAATTTAATGGATAATTAGACAGTATTGTGCTCCTTCAATAAATGTACACATCATAGTTTTTCCAGAAGCTGTAAACCAACATTGCTCATACAAGATAGAACAAATTCCATTTGTGTAATTCGCCATCTGTTGACCATGCTTATTTTTGCCTTTGGTCTAATTGCACTACGATTACACTTGGCATAGGGCTTAGGCACGCCTTAGGGAGCCTAATCTTTCGTGCATTTTGTGTGTCTTGCATCATGCCAGAAGTCTAAAAGAAATGTGTTACTTTTGTATTTTTTCACCAGAAAAGAGCAAAAAGATGTGTGCTTTTTCTAGTAGTTTAGTTTAGTGATGCAATCCATCATTATACTGTGAACTGCAGAAGGAGTATTGTAATATATTATGCTCGGATATGCCAATAGCTACATCACCCCTATAATGCTCATCATTAATTGTTACTTCATCTTCAATGTTTGGTGAACCCCCCTAACCCTCCCACAGGGAAAGGTGGGATTCTGTTCAGTTAAGATCCTGGAAGAAAGTCTGGAATTACAAAACCAAACTGTGCAGGTAGTTCCAGAATGGCTGGTTTATATGGCAATATGTATTGGTCCAAGAGGGGAGTGTTGAAGGGTCCTTTAATGCTCCTACAAGCCAAGTATATGCAGCGTAATTGTCATCCCTATGTTTGTGGACACATTTCAATTGTATGAATTACAGAAAATATCTTGGGTCAGCGAGAGAGCTTGTTTGTTTTAAATGTGTCGGTATTGTCAGGATGAGTTGAGAACCTCGGTAGACCGCCTACATAGTAGTAGGTAGTTCAAAGCATTCTGTAGTAGCTTAGTTTTGTATATGATTCTAAACATGTTTATAGAGCTACATGATAGAACTTTTGAGAAATTGTGATGGATTGTTTTACTTCGGGAGCATTGGTTGGGATTAACAGTTCTAAGCTTCTGATCATATGGGTACAAGTGCCAAAGAAGACAATCTCCACGGGCTTCAGTTTTCTCAAGTACTTAAGAAAATATTGAGCAATGAGGTACAGCTAACCAGAATGCAACAGAACAAAACATCTCTTGCACACCAATTCAATGACCTTTGAGGGATGTTGGAGATGGGGTTGCCTTGTATATGTGCATTAAGGAATTCCTTTATGTCGTAGCAGAACCAGAGATAGTGACATGGGTAGTGGTGGGGCTGGATGACACAGTTTGTGGCAGATTTTGCCATTGTGGTGTCTGGCCCCCAAGAACCTATCACCAGGACCTCCACTCTGTGATCTCGCTGGGCTGATGGCTGTGTCCTCCAATAAGGATTAAGCCTTCACAGCAGTGAACACCAATGTTCTCTTGTTTCAGTGAAGCAAATGCCCTTATATTATACACTTTTTCCCTTATCGGTAAGTTGCAGTGTTGTAAGACACTGAATACACCATGTATAAATAAACTAAACATACATACATACATAGTTTTTTCGGGACAGATATAGATTACTTTGTTTTAGGATAAATTACTTCTATTTAAAGAGCATTGCATAGAGAAAAACAAGAAAAATTATAAAACAAAATGTTTGCCCCCATAATTCTTCCCTTAATTACTTTTACCCATTTGGTGCAGTGCAACCCTAGAAAGGTACCCCCTTCAAAATAATTTCTAGTTCTCCTGAGTATAGGGATATGTCAAAGACCCATACAAATAAGTCATGCTGTGTTAAACAAGTGTTACATTTCACTAGATAGAATCAAGAATGAACTTTACTACTAAATGCTTAACATATTTTAATTATCTCTTTCAAAGCACATTTAATCAACTGTTAAGATGATTCATGGTTATCAAATTATTGCATAAAGAAAAACAAAAAAGTAGCAAAATGTCACTGTGGGCGTACTTACTAAACTTAATCCAAGCTAATGTCTAAACTGTCTTTTAAAAAAATGACTGTAATTACTCATAAACACCATAAAGTATGTATTGTTTCTGCTAAAAATATCATGTAAAGAGTAAAGAGAGCATCTTTGCCCCCTCTTTGTCTCCAATTTGCTTGTACCTTTTATGTTTCATGCTGCAATTTTCTTTATTAATTGTTGTTTTACTATGTTCCACTTCTATGTACGGAATCCATACTTGTTCTGTGTTGTTTGTCATTGCACCTGTGACGCTCATACTTGTATTTCTAGAACGTGTATTGTTATTATTATTAATTTGTGCTCATGTATTTGATTGCTGACTGTCCAGCACTGCAGACTCGTGGCTTCTTACAAATAAATGATGATAATGATGATGATAATAGGTAAAAAGAAATAGCAATGACAGCCAAGTTTTGGGTAAACATGTGACTTGCCTAAAATTTGTCACATTGGGCCTGTAAAACAACTTGTGGCCCAGTTGAGCGTACCTCATACTTGTGGCTCCTTGCTCATGGAGAGACGAGGCATGGGTCTTCATGTGTAAATTCAGTAGAGTAGAGTCGTTGAGAAGCAAGTCAACCACACCCATTAGAGATGTATACAGTTGTGACTTACACATATCTTTAAGAATACACCTTTTAGGAGCCATAGCTTTGTGCATCCCATAATCCTGGGGCAAGTATTTCGATTTGTTGGCACTGGTGGCCATATTTTGGCACTGTGCAGTATCTTTATGCGAGATTTACAGATGTATGTATCTTAAGATGCGTACACACTGATTGTTAAGGTTACCGGATGATGCAGTGAGCGCAGCCTCAATGGGATCTCTCAGCTCTTTTGGTAAAATTAAAAGAGGTGGAATTGTTTTGCTCCTCATGTCTGATCCCTGGTATGTCACTTTATTTACTGTTTAAATGTATGTGTCACATATTTGGTTGATTTAGGCTCCAAATGGGTTTTATAGCAGGATTTCCTGGTGGGCTCTTCATATTCAACACTAGAATGCATATGTGTCAGAAGTATCTATTTTGACGGAACTGTCCCGATTTGTACATCCTCAAAAGGGTGGGACTAACTGGAGAGTAGGCATGGCACCAATTATATGTGGGTGGGGTTAGGTGAATCGGAGGTGGATTTTTGGACGAATGTGTCTGGAGCAAATATGTGTCACTCATCAACTGGGGTGCTGGAAGGTAGGAGAATATCAATAATCATTGGTTTTATGTGATCTAGAAGTGACAGAGTTAAAACAGAAGCCCTACCTAAATGGACAATCCTTTAATGTCATCCTTCAGGGTAAAGTTCTCATCATTCATTATAAGATTATTCAACTTAGAGCAGGAGTTCTTAACTTGTCCATTAACTTTCTATTCATTATATTTATTAATAATAGACTTTTCAAGTCACTATCACACGGGGGCCCTCGTTTTATCTTTCCGTCAGACTATTCCAAAATACATAAGAGCCGTGAGAACAGAGAAAAGAACGTGCCTTTTCCCTAGCAATCAATAAAGTAACATGTTTATACACAAGAACAGAACATTGACTTATCTCTAGGTTTTGCCAGGTGAGCAGTTTCTCTTGCTTTCCAAATGGAAAGCAAAATAAAGAAAATCAATTTTAAAATAGCAATGCCTAGAAGTTACTTGATCTTCATGCTGTGTAGCCTGTGTTGTCCGCACTGATGGTAAGAATGGCAATGAAATCGGCCATGTAATTTATCACTGTGTTTGGAGAGCACACACTCCATACTATGGAGATAACAGAGCTGTAGTTTTCTCTGTTTTACCTATGGTTCTGTTAAATCAATATCGGATGGAATTATAAACCTCTAGAACCTTCTTCTTGGGGTCTCCACCTATAGCACCCCCTTTTCCAAGAAACAAAGTATGCTCCAAAAGTACTCGGTAGCCCCCAGGTCTTAACTTATGGTAGTAGGGTTGTGAGGAACCCAAGGATCCAGCTAATGGACTGTTATAGCCCTGGTTCTGCTCCACCACTACTATTGGACTTTGATTACAGTGATACCTCTAAGCTCAGGACATTTGGGAGCTACTAGCGCCCATGTTATCCAGCGGTTCAATGTGATTTAATACTGTGTTTTAAAGTTGTATCGCCAATGTTCCTATATATTATGAAAATACAGTATGCAAATGTTGTGATATATTTCTAAGGTAAACCTATGTTATTATTAACACAGTTATGTACTTGACAATATGTATTTAATACTTTGCTAGTGTATGTCACCTGTAGTTTAAATGGTAAAGTGTGCTGGTTGCAATCTGCAAATAGATATAATCTAGGCACATTGACTTTCTATGAGTAAGACACCATTGTATTAAGATTGTAACCTGTTATTTATGTTTATATCTATTGTTAATGTATCACTGTGTGAGGATTGTCATAGGTAATAAGATTACGCTTTGGAGGCCAGGTCAGGAGATATTGCAATAATGGGTAATAGGGTATTGTTCACACTTAACTTTAGGGCAAGCCAGTCTTTGCACCTCTAGTTATATGTTAATTAGTCTATTGTGAGCAGTATCTGATTATATTGTCTAGGACAAGGTCTAAATCAAACAACCTTGCGTGTTCCTGTGATATGTGAATGTTATTTAAAATACAACATTAATAATTTAATTGTACAACATTTATTATATTGTGTGTGTATTGAAGTGATGTCATGTATTTGCAGGGAGATGTGATTTAAGTATAAAAGGAAAAAGTGAAGTTAATGTTAGGTAGAATGTAATTTCCGGAGAGCTTGAGTGAAGAAGATCTGGGGGTATATGTATCAAGCTGAAAGATTTCCGGCGGGTTTGAAAAATCAATCAGATTCTAGCTATCATTTATTTAGTACATTCTACAAAATGATAGCTAGAATCTGATTGGTTGCTATAGGCAACATCTTCACTTTTCAAACCCACCGGAAAACTCTCAGCTTGATACATTTACCCTCTGATGTTAGTTGGTTAGTCAGACTTTGGCTAAGTGGTGATACTCTGCCCAGGGACTTTGTGAATCGCATCTGTGCTTCCTATGTGGAATTGCTCTTCAGCTCCTGTGTGGATTTACTTCATAATTATTCCCTGCATGGATTTATTGTGTGGACCTCTACCCTATTCACGGACTTTGCCATCACATATCCAGAGATACTGACCTGTAAGACGTTGTTGCTCACCTGGCCATTGTGTATGGTATTTTTGGAAAGTTGCTCTTTTGGTGTGCTGTATTAAAGTACACCTTCAGTACTAATAAAATGGTGCTGCACCTGTTGAGTGATCTAAAGGGCCCTGTATCCTGACAAGGGGGGTTGCTGGTGGGGTGGACAGGACATGGAAGGAGATAACAGACAGCAGCAAGTGCCGCAGGATAGAGCCCAAAATAGAGGTCAGGACAGGCCGAGTTCTAAAGCAAGGTCAGAAGACAAGCTAAGGTCAGGACTGGTGCGTTCAATAGAATAAATGGTAGTACAGGCTGAGCTCAATGCTAAAGCCACTTAACAGGCAAACTATAGGACAGGGAGATGTTAATAGCAGATCCAGAAATCAGGCAGTGCTCAGGGAAAGGGGAAAACGGTGATATCCAAGCAATACAGAACAGCTTCAAAAATACATTAGTTCAGTATAAACTAGGACCAGCACAGATGGTAGGAAGGTTTTTTTAAATAAATTGCTTAACCACCAATGAGAGCTGGCTCAGCTAATTACTACACGAGGGCTATTAATGAAAGAAGAAAGCTTTGCAGTGCCCGAATTTGTCATTATTCAGCAACCAACTGTATAAGAGGTAGAACCTGTCGCTTCTCTTACGAGGTTCTAACTTGTGTTCCCATTTGGAAAGCAACAAGAGAAACTGCTCGTCTCAATGAGCTCTTAGGGACCAGTGATCACCATGGCTGTAAAGCATTAGGACAGTGAATGGCAGGCAGTAAAATAAATAAATAAAAAACTTAATTAAAGAAATAAATCCTTAAAAATATGACATTCCACTATGTTACTACACTTCCAAGAAGAAGACAGCAAAAAAAACAAAAAAAAAAACATTATCTTCTTTCATACATCAAGCACATAAAGGCATTTTCAAAGTTGAGACATTTGGATTAATGTTAGAAAGTGTTTATTTAAAGGGCCAAATATATCTTAAAACTGAATCTCTGCCTCTCAGATCCAATTGAAGAAGATTTTGTTCTGCTGTGGAGTTTATCAAGTCCCTCACAGAATCCGAGGCCATAAGGAACGATGGAGGGGGACACTTGGCCTGTATACTATGTGCTGGCCTAGGATGAGGTAGAGGTCTCTGGTCTTTGGGGTACTTCAAACTGTTGTGAATGAATTCAAAAGTGCTACAATTTATGTGTCAGATGTTGAACTTATTGGTTTGTACATTGATTCTAGAGCTATTGTTGATGGTGGAAATTTAATTTCTGCTTCATAGAAAGACAAAGCAGTAAGCGGTCTCTGCTCTAACAGCTATCAATTAACCACAAAATGTGCATGACACAAAGAAATATTTTAGTCGTTTATTGCAGTCATGCTGTGACCTGGTTTCCAGGATATTAGATCCTTTGCTATGTCCTACATTAGGTGTTAAGCGTTTCTAAGATTCCGAGACATAGATATAAAAAGAATAAGTAACAAATCATTTTTTTCCCCCACTCCTGCGCCAATCCTATAGTCTAAGCCTTCATATAAATTAGTTCCATGAGTCTTGGCAACTCTACAGAGACAAATCTTGTCTTTGCAAATAACTCACTGGCTCTGGGTCAACTTCCTCTGCAAGACATAAGCCTTTCTGGAACCCTTGGTTTAATGTAGAACTTTCACATTGAAACAATGTATATCTTTTACAGGAATTACTGTAAATAATCCTAGGACACTGACTTTATTATCATTTGTTACATATTTCAATTATAAACGAACAGATGTTGAGAATACACAGGATCCTGAGTTGTTTGGAGAGTTTCCTCATCTTGTGAAGTCAAAATATTTTCTAATTTTATTAGTCTTGTTCCGCTTACAGGACATAACATGGCAAATGAAAAATGAAGGACAAAAATTAAGGAAAAACAGCAGAGAGTGTGGCAAAAATCATACAAAGTAATTAAATAGACAAGAAAGTAAAAATAAGATACAAAAAAAATACAAGATACAATATGCAAAATGCAGATATACTGCATGTTGTGGGACATTTATGGAATCAGGTACACAGGAAAAAAAGTAATAGCATGATGGTTAGCATTGCTGTCTTTAAGAGATGGGGTCAAGAGTTTTGTTACGGCCATGAACTGTTGAGTTTGCATGTTCCCCCTGTGTTTGCGTCGGTTTTCTCCCACAGTCCAAAAACCTACTGGTAGGTTAATTGATTCATGACAAAATGAACCCCACCAGCATGGTGGCTTAGTGGTTAGCACTTCTGCCTCAAAGCTCTGGGGTCATGAGTTCAATTCCCGACCATGGTCTTATCTGTTTGGAGTTTGTATGTTCTCCCCGTGTTTGTGTGGGTTTCCTCCAGGTGCTCCGGTTTCCTCCCACACTCCAAAAAAACCCCATACTAGTAGGTTAATTGCTCCGGTGCTCCGGTTTCCTCCCACACTCCAAAAAAAACCACCATACTAGTAGGTTAATTGTCTGCTATCAAAATTGACCCTAGTCTCTCTCTGTATGTGTATGTTAGGGAATTTAGACTGTAAGCCCCAATGGGGCAGAGACTGATGTGAGTGAGTTCTCTGTACAGCGCTGCGGAATCAGTGGCGATATATAAATAAATGGTGATGTATGTGCTTGATATAGGAACTTTAGATTGTAAGCTTCAATGGGGGCAGGGACTGAAGTGAATGACTGCATATCATCTGTATCATCTGTGTCATATGATTGGCACTATATAAATAAATGCTAATTTAAAAAAAAAAAAATTCATTTTCTAAGCTCTGGTTGGTCACCATAGGCAACACGAACTGTCTCCTTTGCTGTGGTTATAAATGCCCCCTACTGTTTAACAAAAAGTGAACTTTTTAATAATCGCCCAGTTAAAAACTAGCGTTTCTTTTTGACATTGACGCTTTTATATGCAATAATTGGTGTATGTATAATAGTGTTCTTTATTTTCACCTCTGCAAGTAAAATAATCCTATGTTTTGCTATCCATCTTGTGAAAAAAACAATACATTTGTTTGTGCCTATTTTCTACTGATTCTACAATGTTTCTTTTATTATTATGAGAATATAACAATTTATATTATCTGCTTACATTTTTTCCTCTCTTTGTAGATGTTGTAATTTCCATCATATGCTGATGCTGGTTCCAATTTTTATAATGTAATTCTGATTTTGTGTCCTCTGTAGCTATACATTGAAGAGTCTATGGGGTATATTTACTAAACTGCGGGATTGAAAAGTGGAGATGTTGGCTACAGCAACCAATCAGATTGTAGTTATCATTTATTTAGTACAGTCTACAAAACGACAGCTAGAATCTGATTGGTTGCTGTAGGCAACATCTCAACTTTTTCAAACCACAGTTTTGTAAATATACCCTTATGTCATCTTCTTTAACGTGGAGGTTCTTGAAATTAGCTAAAGAAGTCCATTGTAAGGATAATGGGAAGGGCGTCTTTTGCCTAAACACATTAAGGTTCATTTGAATGAATTCCTGCACAGCCTTTTTTTTTTTTTTTTGCGCACTTGCACTTAATTGTCCGCTCAGCACCCTTCAGGGAGCACTTTCCTTTTTGTCTGCTGGGTGGAAAATGTTGATTAAATGTACAGGACGAGGCCTGGTTTACACAACTTCTCAGCCAGTGGAGAAATAAGTTCCTTATGAGGGGATAAAAATGTTATGCCCATTCATAAAACTGGGAGTGCAGAAATGTGTCTTCTCCACCTACAGATGGTTTGGGGTTTGTAGAGGCCATGGGTAGCTGACATGTGGGGGCCACTGCCAGTGGGATAGCCTGTGGTGAGATTGGGGTCACCTCCATCATGCCAGTTGGTCATGGTGAATGTCAGCCGTAGGGTGGCTGGTGGTCTGGCTGCACTGGTGCTGATGCATTTAGTTGGCCACCCCATCTGCCCTGCATGCTAGGATAGTGTGGATTTGTATTTCATCTGAGTACTGCATGCATGCAGTGGGGGGAGGGTCCATCACTTTTTGTCATTTTAATAGAGGATTGGGGGCTAGGCTGCAGGGCCAGAGTGCATTGGCAACACATCAGAGAGAGGAGTAATTGGCTATGGGGAAAATTTGTGGGGTCCCCAGGGTTATTTTTCCAGTTGTGCACACTCATTTCCTACCATTGCCAACTGCAGATGCTGGCATTTTCAGCTTGCATTTCCAAAAATTGGGCACTCCTACACAAAAGTAGGCACATAGTGGAAATTAAGGAGATTAATTATTCAGATATACACCACTGCAATGTCATAAAGGATTCTTAGTAGAGACAGCCACTGTGTAGGTGAGCCAATGAGCCAAAATTCATAAAAAATCAGCCTTTCAATTCACATCTCAATGAGACTTAGTGATGTCTATAGTGAATTTTTTTTGTTATATTCTCATAAACATTGGTAAAATCTACAATGTGGCTCCCACAACTGGGTGGCGAAAATGGGCACATTTTAAGAGGATGGTCCTAGTAAGTAATTGTGCTGTTACCATATTCATGCAAGCACAGGGAGTGCCAGGTGTGTCCAGGCACACCCTAATATCAGACCATACGTTGATTGGGGCCTGAGTTTAGAGATGCCACCTGATGCACTTAGGGGGGGGGGTTCCAGTAGCCGGAAATAACATATAACACCCCTAACACACATAGGGCACTCACCACATGAGATGCGTGTGCAGGTAATGAGAGACAGACACATTAGTCTGATTCTCCAATGCAGAGCACCGGGTGGAAATAGGTAAGTGATGGGAGAGGTAGGTCTCTTACTGTAATGGGGATGGTGACTAGGTATTAATTTAATGATGAGGTGGGTGATAATCATTTAGTGGTGGGTGAGAGATATTAATTTATTTATGGGGCAACTTTTTGATGGTGAGGACTATTTTATTTACTAGTGGGATAATATTAATGCCTATTAATTTGAGGTGGGGTTATGACACTATTTAGTGCTGCGCTGGTTTGGGGGCTAGTAATTGAATGCGGAGCTGAATTTATGGAGAAGTAGTGTTATTTTTTTAAATGTTAATATTAATTATTTAATGCTGGAGCAGTTTGGATGGAATTAGGTTTAATCATTAAATATGGATACCAATTTTCTAACATGGGGGCTGTTTGATGGGTAAATATGTGTATTTGTCACTTATGAGTACTATTACTGTAATGTCAGGGCATGTTGGGGGGGAATCGGTATATTGATTATTTTTGAATTCTATTAATTTAAAGTTGGGTCTAATTGATGGGAAATATGTATATTTGATAAATGTGACTGATATTAATTTAATATCGGGGCTAGTTGCAGGTAGGCAGGCCTAATTATTAGATGTGGGTGCTATTGATTGAATGTTGTGCCTTGTTTGGAGTAGAGAGGCCTAGAGGATTCACTCAATACTAGACTTTCCATATTTCATTCTCCTCTCCTATTTTCCAAACAGGGCCCCAACATTCCAGGATCCAGACTGAGCTTAAGACACGAGCAGCAAAAGGTGAAAGCCTCAAAGACGGGTAGAACTGAGCAGGGCAGTCTGCCAACTGTCCTGATTCTGCTGGAGCAGTCCCAATTGGTGTGTAACTTTCCTACAAAGTAAGGGCTCTGTCCCAACTTCAAGGACAGTTGAGAGGTATTGCCCACTTCACACTACAATGGTCGTGAAGGGGGAGCTGCGTGCACCTATCAGTAGTGTACATGGCATTTAATGTGTGTTTGGTGGGGTTGGTTAAACGTTGGAGAGCCGTACTGTCTCAAATTATAGCCTTGCCACTTACATGCTTGTCATGCCCATTCTGGCAGAATGGCATGGAAATCCCCCCTGCATGTACCCCTGTGATGGTGCAAACTTCAATGACTAGCTTTTGAGGGGTGCCATCAGAGAACACTCGGCCCTTGACCATGCACTATATGCATGTACGAGCGGTCCCAATATGCAGGAGATAAAAGAAGAAGAAGTCTTCATGCTTTTCAGTAAAGTAACTTATAGCAGATGACTGAAGCTGCACCTGCACTCACACTGGGCCTGATTCATTATGGAAAGTAAAGCAAAAAAAAAATGAGTAACTTTGCACCTTGGCAAAACCATGTTGATAGTTGATGG
Organism: Mixophyes fleayi; assembly: GCF_038048845.1. Taxonomy (NCBI): domain Eukaryota; kingdom Metazoa; phylum Chordata; class Amphibia; order Anura; family Limnodynastidae; genus Mixophyes; species Mixophyes fleayi. Next base: position 255,245,864 of record NC_134406.1, read on the forward strand.
AGAGTGATGGGAATAAATTGTTATGTTGGGGAGGGGATAGCTAATTGGTTGAAATATCATGGGTGCACACCCGACTACAGCAATCAGATATTGTTTTTTATCAATTTGGTTTACAGCAGAATGTGGAAAGCAAATGTGTGATTGATCGGTAAAGATCACAGTAAATTTGTTCTGCAGAAACCAAATGATTAATATTAAATAAAGCCTGCAGAGTTCCTCTTTAGTGAGCTCGTCACCGACGACTGGAACTACAGTAGCGTCATATCCACCCCTGGCCCAGACATGCCGCTCCTTACCTGTTAGGGCGAGCCTCTTCCTACAGCTCGCCCACCACTACAAACCTTCAGCCGTGTCGTGTCTGCTTCCCTGCATTGCCTAGCAACAATTGACAGGGGTTCTGAGCATGTGCAGATCTTTATATTCATTTTCCCTCATTCTGAACGTTTCCAGCTGAGGTCATCAAGAAGCACCTACAGGTACTATTAAAGAGACCCTCTGTCATGCAGTCATCATTACTAGGTAATTGTGTAAATATCCAGCCTCTGTATCTGATACTTACTTCTGTGTTTTGACCTTGCTTTTGGACTTTTTGGACCAGCTACTATAAAAGCCCTTGGAACCTTCCTTACTGAAAAGAAAAAAAAAAAAAAAAAAAAGAGGGTACCACTGCACTAGGTATCGCTATTCCAGTATCAAAATATAATAATAAAGGTTGGAATAATTTACTGACTTTTTTTGCCTTGAAAAAGCATGTAGCGAAACGCGCGTTGGCGTTTACCCAGCTATTGCAAACATTCACTCCTTGCTACCTTTATTAACAATAAGTAACCTAGCTATTACCCACCCTCATATGGGTCATTTAATAACCTAAATGTGTGTGTGTATGTATGATTGCCAAACGGCACTACCGCTATTTAGTAGGTGAACTAACAGACATATCAGGCGCCTGATTGGTAGCAGTATACTAAGTGTGTGTATGCATGACTGCACAAACGGCACCATTGATATTAGTAGGAGATCTACAGACATATCAAGTGCCTGATTGTTAGCAGTTCAGTATCTATTTAAGAAGATTACAGGGACAAAGGATTACTAGATTATACAACCTAATAAATACTAGTCAGAGTTCCTTTTAGCCCCAGTAATACTACTTAATATTATATAATAATACTCAACTTGGTGTGAGCTTATATAAACATGAATGTTTATTGATGTGATTATATATGGGGCATACTTATATAATAAAGCGCTCCTTACAGTCAAATAATCATCAGAGGTCTGAGTCAACATATAAGCTCATTACCTTATAAATTGTGTCAACTATAATCACATGACTATTGGTTCCAATCAAGGTGACCATAGTACACACAGCATACATTTTCAGTTGCAATGGTATCTTAGGTAGTTTAATATAATTATAATAGGAGTGATTATTATATACTGATTATCTTTATATATATTGATAATAAGTAGCAGGGCATAGCAATTTTAATTTGCTATTTTAATTCACTTTAGTCACTTCAATATTTCGCTATTCAATTAGGAGGTATATATTAATATTTTAAAGTATATCAATAAAGTAAAAGTTTTTTATTTTTAATAAGAAGATCGCTGAGTGCCTTCCAATACACAATTCTTCCTATCCTCTTTATGCTTCAAAACCTTCCTTACTGACTTGCTATACTCAGCACTGATCTGGCTCTGAATAATTGGACTTGCAACAGTTGGAACTTCGCTTTGCTAAATTGTGTACCGACCTGGCCCTGGACAATTGGACCCAAGCTTAAACCCCTTGGAAGTGTCCTGACTTGGAATCTACTCTCCTGGAACCACGGTCTCAGCAGATTCTCGGATGACTTCCCAGCCAGCTTCATCAGGAACTCCTCTCTGGTCAGCCTACTTCCATCCATCGGAATCCATCAGCCGGAGTAAGGTAACAGAATTACTTTTCTTACTGTTACCGTGACATTTAGCACATTAAGTGAGTCTGTAGCCTTTATAGAACTGAAAGAAAGAAACACAAATACATTAGGTTGCTCCCTTAGGTAGAGATAATGAAGCCCATTTTGAGTTGGACAAAAGCTCAGTTTTGTGGTACACAGTTTTTATTATTACTATTATTATTATTATTATTATTATTATTATTATTATTTATTTCTTTTTTAACACACTACAATGCAATTCATCATTATCAAGCTGATGATGATGCTTAACTCTACAATTGAGAATTGTACTTTTTCTTTAAGAACAATGATCAGAAAAATTATTAAATTCTGATCCTAATAGATACAATGACGCTGGAAGGTAACACGTTACTCCAACATATGGGGGAGTTGTGAGAAATTATTGCACAATGACAGCATAGACGCAGCCTCTGGCAGAGAATGACAGGACATGATTAATACCATCTGTGAATGGTCCACATTCTAAAATATGATAGTATTCTTTTTACTTTCATCTTTGAAACCAATACATTAACATACCTATGACAGTAAATTGAAGATTGATGTCTTTTAATGAGTCCAATGTATATCTTTACCAAGTAAATCCATCCAAGCAGCCATATGCCTAATCACTGTTTTATCAGCAATGGGACCCAGCAGGAGTTTAAAAAAGGGGGTGGCATTCCATATCATAGAATATATCACCGACTATCTCCAGCTGCTAACAATACATAGATGCAAAAATTATATATATATATTATTAATTCACATTAGCGGTGCGATGTGATATAATACGCAGGAACCGTATGGTCTTGGCCAGCATTACAATCGAGAACTACAACTCCCAGTATGCTTTTGGGGAGAAAAGGAGGAAGGAGATGACATGAGCTATCAGAGTTATTGAGTATGCAGAGTTCAGTTGTTGACATTTGATAGGAGAGAGTTGGAGCAGTGAGAGGGGACAGAGGAGTGTGGTAGAGACAGAGGATGGCTGACAAGCAGATGTGACAAGTGCAGACATTAAAAGTCAGTACCAACTAGTGTGAGAAGCAGTGTGACATAGTTGAGAGAAAAATATTAAATCCGAAGGGGATTCAGGTATACAGAAACAAATTTAAACACCAGAGATATGTGAAGAGAGACACAGGAGCAGATATCTTTATTAACTAGATACATAGATACATCAGTGGTGACAGCTAAGTATACCGGTATCAGACTCTTGTTTTACTGCAAGTGAAAGTGATGATCAAGGGCTTGATTCATTAAGGATCTTAACTTGAGAAACTTCTTATTTCAGTCTCCTGGACAAAACCATGTTACAATGCAAGGGGTGCAAATTAATTTATTTGTTTTGCACATAAGTTAAATACTGCCTGTTTTTTCATGTAGCACACAAATATCAACTTTAAATTTCAGTGTACAAATAAGCTATCTGAAATTTAAAGTTGATATTTGTGTGCTACATGAAAAAACAGTCAGTATTTAACTTATGTGCAAAACAGAATACTAATTTGCACCCCTTGCATTGTAACATGGTTTTGTCCAGGAGACTGAAATAAGAAGTTTCTCAAGTTAAGATCCTTAATGAATCTGGCCCCAAGTGTATATGTGTTTAAGGGCTAAAGATAAATAGCACTTTTACTCGACAAGAGTATAGATGTGAAGGATTTAATTACTCATATACCACAGAGACTAAATTGGATGATTATTTCGGAACTGTTTATAATTAATTCAGTGCTTACCTGTGATACATCTGTGTGCACTCCCAATCATCAACTGATAACAGGAAAGAATGAAATAGAGATACTTGGTCCTGAGAGAAAGACATCAGAAAAGTAATGTTATTCTATATGTAGATACATTTGTATAAAAGTGGTTCCAATTCAGAGAAATAATATTTGAATTAGCTGTGGGATGAAAACCAATAACATCAGTTATTCATTTGCACTACTGTGGAACACACATTTTTCCTCTGAAAGACAATATCAGTCCATGGGCCTGATTCATTAAGCATCTTAAATTAAGAGGTTTCTTATTTCAGTCTCATGGACAAAACCATGTTACAATGCAAGGGGTGAAAATTAGTTTTCTCTTTTGCACATAAATTAAATACTATCTGTTTTTTCATGTAGCACACAAATATCAACTTTAAATTTCAGTGTACAAATAAGCTATCAAGTATTTGTGTGCTACACGAAAAACAGTCAGTATTTAACTTATGTGCAAAACAGAATACTAATTATTACTCCTTGCATTGTAACATGGTCTTAAATAAGAAACTTCTTAATTTAAGATCCTTAATGAATCAGGCCCCATGTGTGGAAACTCTGTTGTAAACTTATACACTGGATAAATCCACTATGACAAGAGTTAAATCCATTTCATCATCATCATCATCATCATCATCATCATCATCAAGTGCACCAACGAATGTAACGTTCAGAAAGTTTTTGAACTTTATTTGAACAATGGAATATTGTGAAAAATCAGAGCATACAAAAATAATGTTATAGTTACTAAAATAAATACAGAAAAAGGTTAGCTATAGAAATAATTGATAGAGTTTTAGCATCAATTCAATCATATAAATTTAGGTAAATGTTGCCACTGTTAAATGTCTCTTAGTAACAATATAGTCATAACAAATAAACAAGTAAGAATTGCTAGTATTTTAACAAAGAGAAAATTCTATTAATATTAAAATAGAACCTGGATGGTAATAATAATTAGCTGGTGAATGATATTGTAAATAAACAGTTATAAGGAATCCTAATTTAAAATAATTTATTGAATAAAACTGACCATTGGATTGTCCAAAATTTCCTTTTCTCTTGAGGTATCATACAATTTGTCTATGTGTCTGGCGGCGTCTCTGCCTCTCTGCCACAGGGTGCGGTGCCGCAGAGTCCAGTGACAAGAAGATTAAATTAATAATCACCACTTGGATGTTGCAAAAATGATATATTAATATATACATAAATAGTGGCTACTTCATTAGTTGCATATGTGCTCCTTAATGCAAATCTCTAATTAGCCAATAATGTGGCAGCAACTCAGACATGAGGGTTAGGATTCTACTTCTGTTTTCTGTGTCTCTTGCTGTTTCCCCGTGTCTGAGAATTGCAATGCAGGTGTTAGGATTCTGTTGTTAGATGTCAGGTTCTGTAGTATTTCCCTGTGTATGAAGCTTTCTGCTTTCACTTAGGCTGAACTGCATTGCAGATGTGTCACCTGCGTTATCCTGAGTAGTTACCGGCATTACTTAGACTATTTTTTCTTTCTTCCTTCTTTTTTTTTTTTTTTTTTTTTTTTTTTAAGTCTCTGCGGCGGAGGCTGCCTGAACTGACAGTCACCATTACATGATCGGCAGCCCGGAAGCAAATTAGTTTGCTGTATGCTGCCTGTCAGTGTGGGTGCGTGTTCTTACCCTGGTCTGATTATCACATCATGCGAGACCAGCCTAAGTTAAGGTTAAGTCATACTCCTGAGGCCGTTATTGCTGCGCAGCAGAACATCACTTAGATGCTCTGGCAATCGGCAATATTTTATTAAAAAATGTAAGCAATCATTGATTTTCTATTGATGTGATTGGTGGTGATAGAAAATTGAACATATGGGTGTTTAGATTGAGTTACTGTTTCAGGTCTCTGTGTGTGACACAAAATATATTTACTTTGCTACCATTTGGGTGTGATCTGCAAGTGAATTTTAAATAGAACATAAAGCTCAATTTTAGCATTATCTATACCTCAAGAATCTGCTTGATAATCATCATCAATAGTTCAACTGTCAGGCTACATATATTAAGTATTAAAATTAAGATATGACCACTAGAGTACAAGGTAATTGTAAGTTAAGGCAAGTGTAGGAGCAATTATGAAACTGAAGGTGAGTCGGATTAGTAATGTGGGGAGCAGGTTAGTTGTTGTAAGGAAATGGCTTCTTTAAATGAACTAAAGTGGAACTCCAAGTAAAAGCATTAAATTAACAAACCTCCTCTTCTCAACTAGTGGAACTATAAGTCCAATATCTAGCGCCCTTGTTGAATGGCGGTGTGAAAATCAAATAATTGGATGACGTTGTTTCAAATTAATAACCATCGTTTTAATTGGCTTTATGTGAAAATATGTGAATAGTAGGCTATGCCGTGGAAGGGCTTATTACACAATAACACTATTGAACACTTCTACATACATTTACACTCACACATACATTTGTAAATAGTTCACCTAAATAAGTTCCAGCACATAGTCATTTATATTCAAGTGTAATAGATTTAATAGTTTAATATAATAATGTTAAAAAAACTTTATTGACATCTAAGGTTCAGGATATAGGAAATGTATCAAGTTTAGTGTCATACTAATCGGCTAAGCGATAGCACCCTGCATATGCCTGTTATGGGTGATAAAGAATTAATGCTCAAAATGTTATTGTATTTGGAAAGCTAATAGGCTGGTTTGAACCAGTATTTCGGCGGGCTTCTGAAGGAAGGCGCGTAGAAGGCACGTAGACAGCTGTTGGAGAGTTGACCCCCACCAGGGCCACCTTAACAACATTATGGGCCCCCGGGCAAAGCAGTGCAGCGGGGCCCCTACCTCTATATATGTGTATCATATATAGATCATCATCAACATTTATTTATATAGTGCCAGCAAATTCCGTAGCGCTTTACAATTGGGAACAAACACTGATAAGACAATACTGGGTAATACATACAGACAGAGAGGTAAGAGAACCCTGCTCGCAAGCTTACAATCTATAGGACAATGGGAGTTAGAAACACAAGGGCATGTGCTACGTCATATTGCACAATGGACCAGCTAGAACGCAAAGGTAAAAGTATTGAGTGGGCTATGTGTGTTGCAATGTTGGTCAGAGGGTTGTTGTCTTGCGTTAGCAGTGTAGAGGGTGGTAATAGGGTAATCTAGGGAAATTAAGATGGTGGTTGAGGAATATCATAACCTTGTCTGAAGAGGTGGGTTTTCAGTGAACGCTTGAAGGTTTGAAGACTAGAGGAAAGTCTTATTGTGCGTGGGAGGGAAATCCACAAATTGGGTGCAGCCCGGAAAAAATCCTGTAACCGAGAATGGGAGGATGTGATGAGAGTGGAGGAGAGACGTAGATCTTTTGCAGAACAGAGGTGTCGAGTATGGAGATATTTTGAGATAAGTGAGGAGATGTATGTCGGTGAAATTTTGTTGATGGCCTTGTATGTTAGTAGAAGAATTTTATATTGGATTTGTTGATATACAGGCAGCCAATGTAGAGACTGACAGAGTGGCTCAGCAGAGGAATAACGGTTAGTAAGGACAATCAATCTAGCCGCTGCGTGCAAAATAGATTGTAAGGGTTCAAGTCTGACTTTGGGAAGACCAGTAAGGAGGGAATTGCAATAGTCGATGCGGGAGATGATGAGTGCATGAATTAATGTTTTTGTGGTGTCTTGTGTCAGATATGTGCGTATTCTGGAAATGTTCTTTAGGTGTATGTAACATGATTTAGATATAGAGTTGATGTGGGGAATAAATGACAGTTGTGAATCAAGGATTACACCTAGGCAACGAGCTTGCGGGGTGGGATTTATGGTCATGTTATTAACAGAAATAGAAATGTCAGGCAGGAAGCTTCTGTTTTTGGGTGGGAATATTATTAATTCAGTTTTTGAAAGATTGAGTTTGAGTTGGCGAGAAGACATCCAAGATGAAATGGCAGAAAGACAGTCAGTAATGCGAGACAACACAGATGGTGAAAGATCAGGAGAGGATAGATAAATTTTGTGTATCATCCACATAGAGATGATACTGAAATCCAAAGGAGCTTATTAGTTTTCCAAGAGAAGTGGTATAGATAGTGAATAGCAGAGGACCTAGGACTGAGCCTTGTGGTGCTCCAACTGATAATGGAAGCGGAGCAGAGGTGGATCCAGAGAAATTAACACTGAAAGAGTGATTAGATAGGTAGGATGAGAACCAGGATAGGACAGTGCCTTCAAGACCTAGGGATTGTAGCGTTTGTATGAGGAGAGAGTGGTCAACAGTGTCAAATGCAGCAGAGAGATCCAGGAGAATTAGAAGAGAGTAATGGTTGTTATTTTTTGCTGTGATCAAATCATTGACAACCTTGGTCAGCGCAGTCTCTGTGGAGTGTTGAGAGCGAAAGCCTGACTGAAGAGGATCCATTAGGTTGTTTGCTGTAAGAAAGTGTGTGAGGCGAGTGTAGGCAATTCTCTCGAAAAGCTTGGAGGGGCATGGGAGGTGGGAGATGGGGCGGTAATTTACGAGAGAGTTAGGGTCAGAATTCTGTTTTTTTTAAAATGGGAGTAATCACAGCATGCTTGAATAGTGATGGAAAAATACCAGTAGAAAGAGATAGATTACAGATTTTAGTTAGAGGGGGAATGAGCACAGGAGACAGGGACATACCAATTTGTGAGGGAATGGGATCAAGAGGACAGGAGGTAGAGTAGGAAGATGAGAAGAGAGTAGAAACTTCGTTTTCATTTGTGGAATCAAATGAAGAGAGAGTATCAGAGGGTTCTACAAAGGAATAGAGCCGATTGCTTGTCAAGGGAGATGATACCATTTCAAGCCTGATCTTATCAATTTTGTCCTTGAAATAGGAAGCAAGATCCTGTGCACTGATGTTAGTTGGAGGATTTGGGGCAGGGGGATTCAGAAGAGAGTTAAATGTGTTAAAGAGGCATTTGGGGTTAGAAGCCTGAGCATAGATGAGAGATTGGAAGTATGTTTGTTTTGCAGTGTCCAGAGCATTTCTATAGGAGTGGTAGATATCAGTATATGTGATGAAATCATTAGAGGCACAAGATTTACGCCAGTGACGTTCTGCTTTACGAGAACGTTTTTGTAGAGTTCGTGTTACTGTAGTGTGCCACGGTTGGCAACGAATTCTACGCAAAGTATGTAGTATCGCTGGAGCCACTTGATCCAGGGCAGTTGCTAGGGTTTGATGAAAATGGGGTACTGCCCGATCGGGGGAGGAGAATGTAGAAATTGGGGAGAGAAGGTGTTGGAGATAGGTGGAAAACTTGAAAATCAATAGAGTTGAAATTTCTGCGGTCGTGAGGAGGCTTTCTAAGAGTTTGAAACTAGGGAGAGTAAAGAACTGGTGGTGAGCGAGTAGCTAATAAGGTGATGATCCGAGAGGGGGAAAGGAGTGTTAAGGAAATGAGAAACTGAGCATAGTCTAGAGAAAACAAGATCAAGACAGTGGCCATCCTGATGAGTAACGGATTCAATCCACTGGGAGAGGTCAAGTAAGGAGGTTAGAGAGAGTAGTTTGGAAGCAGCATTGGAACGTGGATTAGAAATAGGGATGTTGAAATCCTCCATGATGATGGTGGGGATATCAGTAGCTAAGAAGTGAGGGAGCCATGAAGAGAAGTGTTCAAGAAATTGTTGGTGTGGACCAGGGGGGCGATAGATGACAGCAACACGCATAGAGAATGGGTTAAAAATCCTAACAACTTGTACTTCAAAATATGTGAACATGAGTGATGGGACACTTGGTAGAACTGTGAACGTGCACTGTGGGGAGAGAATTAGTCCAACCCCACCTCCTTGTCTGCCTCCCGGTCTGGGGGTGTGGGTGAAATGGAGACCACTATGTGAAAGGGCTGCAGGTGAGGCAGTGTCTGATTGCGTGAGCCATGTTTCTGTTATTGCTAGAAGGTTGAGGTTGTTTGAGAGGAAGAGATCATGAATGGAGGTAAGTTTGTTACACACAGAACGTGCATTCCAAAGGGCACATTTAAAGGACTTTGGAAGAGAGGGGAGACAGGTGATGCGTTTAAGGTTTGCTGGATTTCTGTAGTGTTCAGATATATGTGTGTGGGAGAATTGAGGGGGACCTGTATTAGGTGAGATATCACCAGCTAATAGAAGCAGGGAGGAAGAAAGGTAGGTAAGATGATTGTAAGATGTGTGTTTTTTTTAGTTTCTGGTGGCATGGTGCAGCAGTTAAAGTTATTAAATTTAAATAGGAAAAGCGTTCATGAGTGTTCACTAGAGGTGAGTGAAGTAATGAAGGGGCAATGTGGACAGAGGTGTGTGTTGCATGATGGGTGAGGGATGATATAGTCCTAAAGATAATGCCATGAAAAGAGAGAAAGAAAAATATTTTGGCAAGCATTGGGATTTATGAGTCAAATAGCAAAAATGAGGGAATTAAGGAATTACCTAATTACAATGTCCAGTGTAATCAGATAAGTAGTGCAGAGCTAGGCTGCAGCAAATGTAGTTTATCCATGGATGTCTGGATAGTATAGAGTAATGATGTGGGAGCCATGTGGGGGAATGGGTGGAAGTGTTGAATGGAGAGTAATAAAGAGCAGGTGATTGAATAGATGAGTTTTTGCAGAGTCATGAGAGAGGAGAGTGGTTCAAATTCAGTATCAATTCTTCCTCCTTGTGATGGCAGACAAAGCATTTAGTAGAACTGAGAGCACAGTGATGAGATAGGGGACTGAAATAGCTGTAGCATGGGTAGGGAGTAGTTGAGCAAGTAGTACAGCAGGTTGATTAAACATAGGGGATTTTGCAGTGAAAACAAATTGACAGATCAAACAAACTTTCATGAGATGAGAAGAAAATAAGATCTGAGTCCAAAATAGTCCTCATGCTGCATGGAGCTTGAAGCCAGGGTGAGTTGAATACATCAGAGGTGGAATATGGAGTTTCAAGTGAATACTGACACTCACACATACATACATACATACATACATACATATATATATATATATATATATATATATATATCTTGTGGCAAGAGCCCGCTACTGGTGAAGCACACGCGTACAACTTCTTCCTTTTTATGGTTCTTTATTGTCAGGATGGTAATAATATTTTGATACCGTATACTTGCACAGCAATTATGGAGACCCTATACGCTTACTATACATAGTCCAGCTCTCTGTCCAGATCAGCCAGCTAGCCCAGCGTTGATCTCCCTGAACAATGAAACAAGCAGGGTTTTATACCTGACACTCCTCCCACAGGCCTAGCTTGATGGACAGGTGACACACCCACCTTCTCTTTAAAAGGAAACGCCCATCCCTGGCTCTGTTTAGACTATCAGACCCACCCTGTCTGTTTGCTAAGAGGAAGCAGCTTTTAAATCATGTAAATAAACCAATTTTAAACTACACATATGTTTTTACCTGGTTTAATCTCCACCTAGGTACATAACTGTGCCAATGTTTTACTCTACTTCCCTGCTTTCTCTGCATATTGCCAGCTAAATGCCTCATTTTGTTACAATATATATATATATATATAGAGAGATTTATATATATATATATATATATATATATAGACAGATAGATATAGATATATTTGCAGGTTGTTGTTTTTTTTTGCAGGATTATTCATTTTACTTAAGAGCCCTGTCTATGGGGCCCCCTTGCCTGTGGGGCCCCCGGGCACCTGCCCATCATACCCAATGGAAAAGATGGCCCTGACCCCCACCCTTGGAGAGCATCGTTTGAACCGACCTATGACCTACATTATACTGGACTGTCCTAAATCCTGAACCAATGGAAAAATGCCATGACATCACCGGTTTGTTATGTACCACAAATTGTATGAAAACCAAGCACTGTGACCATCATTCAGTCTACTTCTACCACAGGCTTCAGGACTGAATGACTGTTTGCTGGATCCAGTGCGCTGCGTATGTATCGGCTGTACTTTATTTTATTTAATTGTTACATCTTGCTATTAAATCTCTTTTGTGCGTTGGAACCACATTGATCGCAGCGGACAATATTTATTGATAGCAACCAAGGGAACATTACAGCGGCTACTCATTCCTGATCCCACTAGTAATTGTTGCATCTCCAGGCATAAAAGCTTTCAGAGCTTTGAAAGAACATTATCTTCATTAGACAATTACCAATGCAGCTGATTGGACATTTGTACAACTTATTCAGTCAGTTTAATGCAGTCAGTGTATAGGCTTAAAAATATGCACAGCCAATTATTATACATATCTAATATATAAATGCTTAGTGGCGTCTGTGTGTAGAAAAAAAAAACCAAGTTGCAGCGCCACCTGCTGGTCAGAGTTATACACTGACCTACTAAATTTTTAGTGTGTGTGGGAAAAAAAATTCAAAAAGGGCTGAAATTTGGTAGGGCTCAAACTCATTTTCGTGAGGTAATTTTACCTCATGAACACACATGTGTAGAGGCGTGCGTTAGTGTGTGTGTGTGTGTGTGTGTGTAAAAAACTATTTTCTCAGAAAGGGCTCATCCAATTGACCTGAAATTTGGTATACTGATATTATTTGACAAAAAAATTAGAATAGTCAAGTCAGTTAACTTCCATCATCCCCCCTTCCCCCCGTGGGAGGGGTAGTAAAGGCTAAATTTACGAGTTGAGGGGTCAAACTCATTTCCGTGAGGTAATTTTACCTCATGAACACACATTAAAAAGGGTGCTTGCGTCGGGAAGTAACGATCTTCCCCTGAGGAGGCCTGGGCTAGGCCCAAATGCATGACAAGAACTTTTTTAAGACCTTAAGTATCTTGATTTGACTAGAATGCATGAGTATCATGCACGGGTTAACTTGTATATATATATATATATATATATATATATATATATATATATATATATATATATATATACACACAAAAATATACAGGCTGCACTCAATTCCCAATCAGTGAATCAAAACTTAAAAAGATGTGCATAGTTCATGATTCAAGAAACAGGATCCATAGTTGTTCAACAAACGAACAGACCAGCACCAGCAATAAGAAACACAAAATTTAATAGAAAAAAAATAGAATGATACATCACAGTAGTATGTCCTGCCCTATATCTAACTATCTATCTATCTATCTATCTATCTATCTATCTATCTATCTATCTATCTATCTATCTATAACTAACTATAGCTTTCAAAATTGAAAGTTTCATTGGGTGTTGTATAGAATTTAGAGGACAACATTCGGATGAGAGTTAAGGAGAAGAGATTTTAGAAAGGGTTATGGAAGAGATCATTTCAAATAGATAGTAAACGTAAGACACAAATTCAGATAGGCAGAAGGTCATTTTAGAGGAATGATGGATGCAAAGTATGAATGAGAAGGTTTTAAAGAGATGGATGCAGCTTGACATTGAGAAAATTGTATGGGAATGGATTACATACCAAGAAGTTCAAACAGATCATATTCATTGTTTTCCTTACGCCATCTTGGCTAAAGTATTTACACTGACATCACTATAGCACAAAAATAAATTCTTAGAAACACTAAATTGGAGATACTTACACGTGGGTTAGCAACACTATTGGCTTATCGTGTGTGCAGAATCATGTGTTATAAAGTGTTAAGGAAATGTCTTTCTTTAATGAGATAAAATCTCACAGTTAAAATGTGCATGTCCCACATGTGGAAAAGTTATTACTTTTGAAATCGAAGCCCAGTGAGTTGTAGCTGCTATAAAACGTAAATTAAAAACATTATTGAAACGTGAATGCATGTCTTTTTATTCTGGGTTTTAACTTGTCCCTACCCTGTGATGTATTCCAAAAGGAAATATTGACAGTTACATAATCATAATACAGCTTATGTATATAGTGCAGAGCTACGGCAATAGCTCAGGGTTATTATTCCAAGACACTTCAGCTTACAGTACATGTAACCAGCTGTGGCATTTACCAGTAATGAGAGTCCACAGGTGACCATAAACACAGGGCAGGAAGTTGGGATTACGGAAATCATGGAATTTGGCTTCAGAATACATTATAAAGCCAATCCACGATTAAGAAGAAATATAGAGCTAATGTATTTTATCTTGTATACTCTACACCAATCCCCAACCTTTCACACTAAGGGCATACATAAGATTTGTAGAATGGAGTTTCCAATTTAATGCTCATTCAGACGCATCGTATGTGACCCTGATTTTCTACTATTACATTGTTTTGCATTGTTGGATCGGGTTGGGTATCAATAATGACTTACAATAAAAATGACACTTTACATAGGCGGCCGAAAGCGGAGCTTCTTACGCTACATCCCGAGTGCTGTAAATTCCGGTAATTCAAATTCAAGTCACTGCTCATAGCCGCAGTGATATGTTTGTATTTAAAGCACCAATGCCAGGACCCTACCTTGTAAATTAAATATTCAAGTGATGGGATCCTGCCATTGGTGCTTGAAATAGAAACATATCACTGCGACTATGAGCAGGGACGTGAATTTGAATTGCCGAAATTTACAGCACTCGGGATGTAGCTTAAGGAGCTCCGCTATCGGATGGCTATCTAAACTGTCATTTTTATTGTAAGTTATTATATTATTTTCTTAAGCATTCTAACAATCAGATTTTTTTTGGAGGATTGGTTGTTGTCGGTGTAGTGGTAGTCATTAATATGACTACCACCGGTTGGATCATCTCTTTATAGCTGTCAAGTGTGACGGGACTATGAGGTTTATATCTGTCCACCTGTCCCTATGGTGTCCATGTCCGCCATAGTGAGCTCACATATTGTATTTTCTTTATTTTCTGGGACTTGTGTATGTTTTAAAGTTTCTGGGTTTAGGAATATTCACAGGCTTAGACAACTGTGTAGCCAATCAAGGTGTTAGAATCTCTAGAAACACAAAACTTAACCGACAGCCAACTGCCATAGAAATATCTACAAATATATATGTGTATATATACTGTACATTGTTACCTTTGTATGGGACGTGTAAAGAAGGTTGCTGAACTATTAAGGTACCCTGAGGTATCAGTGTAAATTATTCATTTTCAGCAACCACTAAAAAGTTGATAAGTTATAAGATATTCAAATGGAACAAGAGAGAGGTCTTGAGAAGATGAAGAACTGGTCTATAAAAGTTGTGACGATATATGTGAGAAGCTAACTAGAGGTGGTAGGCAACATGGATTGGGAAGAGTGTACTATGTGGCTGAGTGAATGCTTTCAAATTAAGTTGCATTTTTACGATGGGGAAAAATCGTGGATGGTATAATACTTTGGATTTTTCCGGTAGGGGTAATGGGAACCACTGCAAGAATTGGTAGAGTGTGTCAGCTATAGGTTGTGCGTTTGGTGAAGTTAGGAGTCCTGGCAGCAATGTTGATATTAATCTGGGATGGGGACAGTATGCACAGGGAGAGGCTAGTCAACAGAGAGCAACAGGAGTGAAGTCGAAATAAAATGTCTGACATTATGTGTCAGAAAGGGGCCCATGTTTGGAGATATTGTGTAAGTGAAATGAGCAAGATTTGGCTAATGGTTGTTGGAAGGAGAGGTTACAGTAATGGATTAACCTCAGAATGTGAGTATAGGAGATAGGTGTGATGATCAGTACCTTCTAGAGATGCTCAGGCTCGGTTCCTCGAGAACCGAACACACCCAAATTTAGGGGATCCGAGTACCACTGTCACGCTCCCTCGAAATTGAAAACAAGGCAATACGTCATTGTGACGTTGTCAGATCTCAGATCAAGCGAGTTTTGGATTCCTTTTTAAGATCCAACATAACAGTGGGTTGGAGGAAGGGCAGACCCCCATTTATCTTTTCTATCACTGCTGTGTGCTAAGGTGTCCTAGATGTGCTATGTACTGCCGTGTGTTTGTGTCATTGCTCTGTTACTTACCATCCAGCCAGGTCGCTGCAGTATTTGTTTGAAAGTGTATGAAAATAATATTGTGACCTGAGAGGTGGCCTAAATTGACTGCAAATGACTTGAAATTAGTGTTATTGAGGTTAATAATAACGTAGGAACAAAAAAAGAGCAAAATTATGTGATTTTTAGCATATTTTAGGATTTTTTCAAAAAAATACAAAACCGAAGCCAAAACACACGAGGGCGGTATTGCCAAAACCAAAACACAAAGCTAATCCAGATCCAAAAATCAAAACCAAAACCAGTTCTCGGGGTCAGTGAGCATCTCTAGTACATTTAGTGTAGTGATACATACGGACAGTCTTAGGAGTCATAGGATTAATACTTCCTTAATTCCCAGTCTATCATTTTACTCAATCCTTGAGGGAGAGGAGCATACACCATTGTATGAGACGCTAAATGACATTTGAAAAGGTTAGAATAAAAACCAGGGAAGAGCTGATTCACAAAGGCTAAGAGAATGGTGAGTCTCACAAGCTGCACATCAAGCAATTCACAAACTGCATATGAAACAACAAGAAAAAACTGTCAAAACTGCACTATAGTAAATGTTTTCCCCAGTTTTGTTTCATTGTTATATTTATCCACAATTGTAAAGCCGTGCATAGCACAAATACATAATAATAAGAATATATTTTAATGCGACATGTATCAGTTTAGCGATGATATTTAGAACTACTGTACAGCAGACAGCACTGTAACTACCTTTCCTAGAAGTACAGCCACTGTAAGTGTGACTGACAATAGCCATGAGAAGCACATAGCTGCCTAGTATCCAGGTGCAGAGTATCAGTGGTCTTGATTTCCCTGTTATCACATTGAGATACAGTGAGTGTGTAACTTAGAATCTGAAAATAGCTTTGACACATCGGACAGTGATATAGTTCTTGTGAAGGTACATAAAATGCTCTTTGTTAATTTTACCCCAAGAGTGTCTTATGATATACAGCATGCAGTTCTGACAGGGCACTGAAAGGAGAGCTTTAATCAATTAAATATACATATATATATATATATATATATATATATATATATATATATATATATATATATATATATTCACAGTATATACATCTGTATCCCTGCAAATATCTGTTTGCATGTTGCTTTGTGTATACAATTTGCACACTATGGTATTTGTAAGTGACAACGGGTCCCTGCAAGTTGTAGTTGTTAGTGTAAGATAATAATAATTATAATCATAGTTTATTTCTAAAATGACAGAATCTGCAGCACAGATTATAATAATAGTCTGAAAGATTAGTTTAGTTTACTTGGTGGTAATGCATTAATTATACTGTATTTTGGTATAATTCGCTACATGCCAAATCTTGTATATTTCTAGTTTCCTGTAACAGTTATACTATGTCACCCCATGAGCCCCCTTTATACTTTACAGGTGTCAGATACAGTGCCCGTCTTATGGCATACTTGCCAACTCTCCCGGAATGTCCGGGAGACTCCCGCATTTTGCGAGAGTCTCCCGGACTCCCGGGTGAGTGTGGCAATCTCCCGAATTCTGCCCACTTCACTAGGAAGTGCCCCACTTCCTAGTGAAGTGGGCAGAATTAGATCCCAAACGCCGCGATTTTGTCTGCCCTGCCCCCTCATGCCCACCTCCACTGGCTGGCTCCCGGAAGGGAGCTGAAGAAAGTAGGTAAGTATGTCTTATGGTCCGTGCTAAGCCGTGCACACATGTGCATTCATGGTAGTGCGTGTGGGCCCTATGGTAATAGCACATATATAGATCCAGGCATAACATCATTCAGATACTTATTATAGGTTTTGATTCCTGGCCTGGGTGTTAATGGATTACTGTTGTTCACCTTTGCTTTGTTCCTGACCATCATTCTCTGCTGCCTGCCCTGACCTCATTATTTCACCTAATTTTGTACCATTTCTGTTCATTTGTGTACGACTTCTCCTACCTGACCACTCTTACCCTTTTTTGATCCCTAGTTAGCCATACCAGTGAGCGACTACAGCTATATGCACAAGACCTAAGAAACCAGAAGACCTTCAGACATCTGGGCAATTAAATACCTTTCTCAAGATTTGAATGACTATAAATACTAGTTGAACTCTAAAATCTTTATTTGTTTATGTCTTAGTTTTCCCAGATTGTGGTTCTGCAGAAAACTTCCACTCTTCCTTTATCAGTATATTTAAACCACCAGTAGATGGGGGCAGGTTTACTTCATCCACTGGCCAGAAGCCTGTTCATGGTTGTCTGAAGTCGAGGTGATTTGCACCCAAAGGAATAGGAAGTCGCAATGGTCATGGAAAGTGGGAACAGATTGGCTACTGACGGCCTATGCTCTTCACTAAGGATTCCAGCACGTGGCCTTTTTGTATGGCTGTAAAGGATTTGTTTTACATTCCTAGCCTAGTATGGATTCCCGTCTTCCTTTCAGGTCTGAAGGGGACCCTCTGCAAAGTACTGTGGGGAATAAAACGCATATGTACCACAACATTCATAGTCTGTAGGTGAGATTCAGTCTCAGGATTGGCCTCTATTGTACTCTGAATACCACTGATGACTTTTCCTGATCAGGAATTGCTCATTTGCATATTGTCACTAGAAAGTACATTACACATTCCTAACCCTAATCATTGTTTCAGTGAGAATGGCAATATTTAAGAGAGACATTTATAATGTGGTTAAGATGGACATAGACTGAGCTGTTGTGTGTAAGGCTGGACAGTGGCCTAGTGGTTAGCACTTCTGCCTCACAGCACTGGGGTCATGAGTTCAATTCCCGACCATGGCCTTATCTGTGTGGAGTTTGCATGTTCTCCCTGTGTTTGCGTGGATTTCCTCCGGGTGCTCCGGTTTCCTCCCACACTCCAAAAATATACTGGTGGGTTAATTGGCTGCTATCAAAATTGACCCTAGTCTCTCCCTCTCTGTCTGTCTGTGTCTGTGTGTGAGTGTGTGTCTATATTACGGAATTTAGACTGTTAGTCTTTCCCTCTCTGTTTGTCTGTCTCTCTCTCTGTCTGCCTGTCTCCCTGTCTGTCTGTGAGTGAGTGTGAGTGTGTCTATAATAGGGAATCTAGACTGTAAGCTCCAATGTGGCAGGGACTGATGTGAATGAGTTCTCTGTACAGCGCTGCATAATTAGTGGCGCTATATAAATAAATAATGATGATGATGATGATGTAAGGCTGGTTAAAGTCTACAAGAAAATTTCTCCCGATGTACCATCTTTAACGTCTATACCAAAAACAAAAAAACAACTACAACAAAAAAGTCCAGATTAACATGCCGATTCATGTGTACACACTAAACACGTTTTACATGATTTACCTTCAGATCTGTGCTCTTCATCTGTCATAACCATCAACTATGGACACTGCCGTTCATGAGTGCATACACACTGCAGAATTGGAACAACATCGTTCTATTGTTGAATGAGATTTTTAGTACGGTTTAAAGGTCAACTGAAATGATACAATTAGCCTTGGAATTATAATCATTGCAGCATACACACTAATGCGACATCAGGCTAAATGGTCGTTTATCGTTTGATTGGTCCGATAATCGGCTGAAAACACTGTAGCATGTACCCAGCCTAAGTCATATAAAGTTGAGACCACTAATTATGATTTAAAACAACATTAGATTTTTTTTTCATGAACTAGATAATATGTTTTAATATGGTACAGATAAGAAAACTTGACTGACAGTACTGTAGAAAAAATAGCATTTAAACAGCAAAATACATAAGTAGTAATACTAATAATAAAAGTCTAGAATATAGCATCATATTATATTTTAAAGGTCCATGCCAATCGTTAGATATTATTTAAACAGCAGGCTGTTTCATTGTATTTTTTGTTATACTTTTTCTTCTCAAATAATGTTTTAAAAGTTACTCACTGATGTTTATCATTTATATGTGCATGATAATTGTATAAAGCTGAGTGTTTCAGAATTTATGGCTATAAATCATCTAGTAGAATCCAGGTATCAGTTATCCAGGTACAATGATTTTATTGTGAATATAATGCACGTAATGTCATTATTTTATATTAAATCAAAATATGGTTGATTTTTTTTTTATTTATTTTTTTACAAAATGACTCCAAAAAGGAGATCAGCAGAGAGGCACTTATCTGCGGGAATATTTATAAAAACATAAATGGAAATGCATTAAAAGTAGAAAAGCATAAACGTGTCACTTGGGAGAATTCTAAGAGCAGCTTTATAAATCTGCAGTTTCTGAGTCTTTGGTAGGTGATGAGAGCAAAACTTATTACTGGGAGATGGTGTAGCACAGCAGAGCACACATAAGCGGTTAAAGTACACCTTCGATAAAACGCGTTGGTTTTATTTATGGTATTGCAATGCAGAAAAAAGAAAAATGTCATGTCAATGACCTGTTTATAGTTACTTTTGGACCAACTCCTTAATTAATTACAACTTTTACATTGGTTTTCTTAAATACTGCTCAATGCAGTCTCATGTATTTCTTTAAAGATAGGTTCACCTTTATACACTTTTATTTGGATTTAAAATGTGCAAACTAGACCCAACAAGTCTATTTAGCTAATATAAACCCTATTCTACCTTTAGTTATTTGCTAGATACATTCTACTAGAGAGTGTATCTAGTTGTTATCGTTTCTGCAGTCCTCAGAGGTTTGAACAGAAAAGCACAAACAACTATTCACTCTGCTCAGTTCAAATCCATTGACATTGGATTTGTGACAAGCTGGTGAGGGCCTGGCATAGACAGTGAACGCCAAGCCCACCAAATATCTAAAATCTGGAGGAGAAGTGAGTGTTAGACACACTCTACAAGAGAGTGTACATCACAAACAATTAGAAATAACATATATTTGCACCACCTCCAACAACATTCAAGTTGTTTTACAGGGATACAGGGACACAGTTACAGTACAGTGACAGTACAGGGATACAGGGACAGTACAGTGACACAGGGACAGGGACACAGGGACAGTACAGTGACACAGGGACAGGGACACAGGGACAGTACAGGGACAGTACAGGGATAGTAAAGGGACACAGGGACAGTACAGGGATAGTACAGGGACAGTACAGAGACACAGGGACAGTATAGGGACAGTACAGGGATACAGGGACAGTATAGGGACAGTACAGGGACAGTACAGGGACACAGGGACAGTACAGTAACAGAACAGGGACAGTATAGGGACAGTACAGTGACACAGGGACAGTATAGGGACAGTACAGGGACAGTACAGGGACACAGGGACAATATAGGGACAGTACAGGGACACAGGGACAGTACAGTAACAGAACAGGGACACAGATACAGTACAGTGACAGTACAGTGACAGAACAGTGGCAGTACAGGGACAGTACAGTGACATAGGGATTATACAGGGATAGTATAGGGACAGTACAGTGACACAGGGACAGTACAGTCACAGTACAGGGACACAGGGACAGTACAGTCACAGTACAGGGACACATGGACAGTACAGTGACAGCACAGGGATAGTACAGTTACAGTACAGGGACACAGTGACAGTTCAGGGAAAGTACAGTGACAGTACAGGGATACAGGGACACAGGGACAGTACAGTGACAGCACAGTGACAGAACAGTGGCAGTACAGGGACAGTACAGTCACAGTACAGGGACACAGGGACAGTACAGTCACAGTACAGGGACACATGGACAGTACAGTGACAGCACAGGGATAGTACAGTTACAGTACAGGGACACAGGGACAGTTCAGGGGAAGTACAGTGACAGTACAGGGATACAGGGACACAGGGACAGTACAGTGACAGCACAGTGACAGAACAGTGGCAGTACAGGGACACTACAATGACAGCACAGTGACAGAACAGTGGCAGTACATGGAAATTACAGGGACAGTACAGGGACAGTACAGTGACACAGGGACAGTACAGTCACAGTACAGGGATACATGGACAGTACAGTGACAACACAGGTATAAGACAGTTACAGTACAGGGACACAGTGACAGTTCAGGGAAAGTACAGTGATAGTACAGGGACAGTACAGGGATACAGGGACACAGGGACAGTACAGCGACAGTAATGAATTAGGGTGTAGCTCATTCTTTCCGATTTGTTGCCAGACGCGAATGGACCACCACAGTCACAGGGGAACCAGTACAATGCTGGACAGGACATATACAAGGTAGCCCGGTAGTCCGGGACAAAAATACTACAGTAGAATTTTTGTTCCAGTCCCCTTGTATCTTTGCTGTTTTCCACAGGCTTCCAAAAATTGCCTCATGTGGCCTTCAGGTTGTACATCAATAATCTTCTTTAAATCATCTACAACACAATTGTGTGTCTTTATTGGTTATGTGACATTGGTTTAACCAACAGTTTCTTCTTGATGTACAAATAAACCTGCAAGTGAAGAGAACAGAACGCTTGAGAAAAGCGCTTTGATTGATCTGTTTTTTCATTTTTTCTTATCCACCAGTAACCGCTCTATTCTTAAGTTGAAAGAATTTGGGATAATGTATTTGACATCTGGAAATGACCTACATATGCTGGTGATTTGCAGAGAAAATGATGAAAAACAACAAAGATGACTGGCACTGGCTGTCAGACTATATCAAATACAAGATCAAATATATGCTTCTAGTGAAAGGGCACGCCCAGTGTTAGAATAATATGAGCGCTCAGAGGGTAACTGAGATTTGCTATAATAGTAGTAAAATAAAAAAAAAGAAATGTGAAATCACAAATAAAGGTCATTGAGTACTTCATCACTGAGGGTCTGATTTTTTAAGGATCTTAAATTAAGAAGTTTCTTATCTCAGTCTCCTGGACAAAACCATGTTACAATGCAAGGGGTGCAAATAAGTATTCTGTTTTGCACATAAGTTAAATACTGACTGTTTTTTTCATGTAGCACACAAATACTTGATAGCTTATTTGTACACTGAAATTTGAAAGTTGATATTTGTGTGCTACATGAAAAAACAGTCAGTATTTAACTTATGTGCAAAACAGAAAACTAATTTGCACCCCTTGCATTGTAACATGGTTTTGTCCAGGAGACTTAAATAAAAAAAACTTCTTAATTTAAGATCCTTAATGAATCAGGCTCTCAATTTAAGAACCTTAATGAATCAGGCCCTGAGAGTCTTGGTTGGAATATTGCACTTGTCTCTGCCCAGTAGTAAATCCTTAAGATTTAAAAAAAAAATGCCAACTGCATATATATTCTATGTAATAATAATAAAAGTATACTACAATAAACAAACAAAACATTGAGGAGGTGTCTTGTGTTCTTTTTCAGTAATGTATCTATAGATCATTTTGTAAAATGCTGTTTAAATGTTCTAGACTGGAAAAGCCGTCTACAAATATCTGCATTTATAGATGACCTAACTATGCTATAAGTGCCTTGAGTTACCGTACAGAAATCCAGATGTTGTAGGCATCATTTAATAACCACCAGGTCATGACATTCCCAATTATTTTGCAACTCCCAACTCCCTGTAAAAGGATGTTTTTTTACATTGAATGGCATTCAAACTGTACACAACATGCAACAAAATTAACTGGGCTATATAGCATGACCTGTTAGCTTGCACAGTATAGAGTTGCCTGTTGCAAATGTATTTAATGTCTCAGGGCCTGATTCATTAAGGATCTTAACTTAAGAAACTTCTTATTTAAGTCTCCTGGACAAAACCATGTTACAATGCAAGGGGTGCAAATTAGCATTCTGTTTCGCACATTAGTTAAATACTGACTGTTTTTTCATGTAGCACACAAATATCAACTTTAAATTTCAGTGCACAAATAAGCTATCAAGTATTTGTGTGCTACATGAAAAAACAGTCAGTATTTAACTTATGTGCAAAACAGAATACTAATTTGCACCCCTTGCATTGTAACATGGTTTTGTCCAGGAGACTTAAATAAGAAATTTCTTAAGTTAAGATCCTTAATGAATCAGGCCCTCTGTGACTTTCTATGTAACAGGGCCTCTAGTAAAACCATGCGAAATCCACAATCCCCTGACACACTCTTGAGAATTCACAAGTATTCCAGTGATAAAAGGTTGAAAAATATAAAGTAATATTTTTTGTGCTAAAAAGATAAATAGCCATTTACTTTAAATGTGTTGGAAATGGCACGACTTCAAAGAGGAAACATTTTTTAATACATATAATATAATGTCTGGGAAGTCTCAACTTGGCTTCCCAGCTTTTTCTAAACCTCCTCCTCCTTTACCTTTCTTGTGCAGAGTCTTGTGCCAAGAAAGCTCTCAACAGACGGAATATAGCACAAAGGAATTCTTCTCCCTTCTTACAGCGCACAGCTGTCTGACACAACTTTCTCACTGAGGCTTGTAAATCCATCTTAAACCTAGTGGGAGAGAAAAGAGATGTAGGCATCACTAAGTGCACCTGATGCCAGGCACAAGCCATCCTGCAGGGATTTTTACGTATTGCATATGCACAGATGTATTTAAAAGACCTTACCACTTTAAATCTTGTTTAAAAATAAGCTATTGTAATCATGCAGGTTTTAAATTGGTGGCGTTAAGTACTATTTTAGTTGCTGGTGAAGTGTAAAGCTGTTCCATCTCGTAGTCCCAAAATATTTTAGAGATGAGCAAGCTGGCTGACCCTCGCACATTCATTATTGAAAGATAATATAAGTCATTTTTTAAATTTGAAAAGGTGACATAAATGGTATATTTAATTTCTGAAATAGAAAGTAATACCTTCTTTACCAAATTAAAAGAGACACATTGTATCAGGGTTCCCAGTATGAAGACCATGGAGAGTAGTGTAAATGAAAACAGAGTGTGTTTATTTTAAACAAGGGTAAGTCTGGTAAATACTAGAGATGCTCAGGCTCGGTTCCCCGAGAACCGAACACACCCGAACTTAGCAGATCCGAGTACCGAGCTTGCTCGACTCGGTACTTTTGCGGCGCCCTCGGAATTGAAAACGAGGCAAGACGTCATCGTTACGTCGTCGGATCTCAGATGTTGCAAGCTTTGGATTATATATGTACTGCCCTCCACGGCGATCCAGTGCCATTTCACAGAAGGGGTGGCACAGTTCTTGGCAGTCTCTAGTGCGGTTGGGCAGCATTATAGATAGAATAGAAAGAGGAGGGGTAGCAGTGTTCTTCAAAGTCTCCAGTGACATTCAGGGGAGCTCCATTGCTCCATTGCTAATTGTCATTACTGAAATAGAAATAATAGGTCTGGCAGGCTTGATCTTCTAAATCTGCAGTCTTTGTTTGAAATAGGGATGTGCACCGGCGACTTTTGAGGTCTCGTGTTTTGTGTTTTGAGTCCGGATTTTCGTTATTTTTGGGGTTCGGATTTGTCTCGCAAAACACTTGACGAAAGGTCTCGGTTCGGATTTAAGGTTTTGGATTCGGATTTTTTTTGAAAAAAACATAAAAAGTTTAAAAATCAAGTTTTTGGGCTTATTTTCACTCCTACGCTATTATTAACCTCAATAACATTCAATAACAAGCATTTCCACTAATTTACAGTGTATTCTGAACACCTCACAATATAGTTATTAGTCCAAAACGTTGCAACAAGGTATCTTTCTGGACTGCGTAGAGGAGTGGGTCACCACAATATATATTAAAAACCCTGAACTTTTATGATTCGCACCAATAAATGTACCTGGACTGCGTAGAGGAGTGGGTCACCACAATATATATTAAAAACCCTGAACTTTTATGATTCGCACCAATAAATGTACCTGGACTGCCTAGAGGAGTGGGTCACCACAATATATATAATAAGAAAACCATCAACTTGTATGATTCGCACCAATAAATGTACCTGGACTGCGTAGAGGAGTGGGTCACCACAATATATATTAAAAACCCTGAACTTTTATGAATCGCACCAATAAATGTACCTGGACTGCGTAGAGGAGTGGGTCACCACAATATATTAAAAACCCTGAACTTTTATGAATCGCACCAATAAATGTACCTGGACTGCGTAGAGGAGTGGGTCACCACAATATATTAAAAACCCTGAACTTTTATGAATCGCACCAATAAATGTACCTGGACTGCGTAGAGGAGTGGGTCACCACAATATATATAATAAGAAAACCATCAACTTGTATGATTCGCACCAATAAATGTACCTGGACTGCGTAGAGGAGTGGGTCACCACAATATATATTAAAAACCCTGAACTTTTATGAATCGCACCAATAAATGTACCTGGACTGCGTAGAGGAGTGGGTCACCACAATATATTAAAAACCCTGAACTTTTATGAATCGCACCAATAAATGTACCTGGACTGCGTAGAGGAGTGGGTCACCACAATATATTAAAAACCCTGAACTTTTATGAATCGCACCAATAAATGTACCTGGACTGCGTAGAGGAGTGGGTCACCACAATATATTAAAAACCCTGAACTTTTATGAATCGCACCAATAAATGTACCTGGACTGCGTAGAGGAGTGGGTCACCACAATATATTAAAAACCCTGAACTTTTATGATTCGCACCAATAAATGTACCTGGACTGCGTAGAGGAGTGGGTCACCACAATATATTAAAAACCCTGAACTTTTATGATTCGCACCAATAAATGTACCTGGACTGCGTAGAGGAGTGGGTCACCACAATATATTAAAAACCCTGAACTTTTATGAATCGCACCAATAAATGTACCTGGACTGCGTAGTGGAGTGGGTCACCACAATATATTAAAAACCCTGAACTTTTATGAATCGCACCAATAAATGTACCTGGACTGCGTAGAGGAGTGGGTCACCACAATATATTAAAAACCCTGAACTTTTATGAATCGCACCAATAAATGTACCTGGACTGCGTAGAGGAGTGGGTCACCACAATATATATAATAAGAAAACCATCAACTTGTATGATTCGCACCAATAAATGTACCTGGACTGCGTAGAGGAGTGGGTCACCACAATATATATTAAAAACCCTGAACTTTTATGAATCGCACCAATAAATGTACCTGGACTGCGTAGAGGAGTGGGTCACCACAATATATATTAAAAACCCTGAACTTTTATGAATCGCACCAATAAATGTACCTGGACTGCGTAGAGGAGTGGGTCACCACAATATATTAAAAACCCTGAACTTTTATGAATCGCACCAATAAATGTACCTGGACTGCGTAGAGGAGTGGGTCACCACAATATATTAAAAACCCTGAACTTTTATGAATCGCACCAATAAATGTACCTGGACTGCGTAGAGGAGTGGGTCACCACAATATATTAAAAACCCTGAACTTTTATGAATCGCACCAATAAATGTACCTGGACTGCGTAGAGGAGTGGGTCACCACAATATATTAAAAACCCTGAACTTTTATGATTCGCACCAATAAATGTACCTGGACTGCGTAGAGGAGTGGGTCACCACAATATATTAAAAACCCTGAACTTTTATGATTCGCACCAATAAATGTACCTGGACTGCGTAGAGGAGTGGGTCACCACAATATATTAAAAACCCTGAACTTTTATGAATCGCACCAATAAATGTACCTGGACTGCGTAGTGGAGTGGGTCACCACAATATATTAAAAACCCTGAACTTTTATGAATCGCACCAATAAATGTACCTGGACTGCGTAGAGGAGTGGGTCACCACAATATATTAAAAACCCTGAACTTTTATGAATCGCACCAATAAATGTACCTGGACTGCGTAGAGGAGTGGGTCACCACAATATATATAATAAGAAAACCATCAACTTGTATGATTCGCACCAATAAATGTACCTGGACTGCGTAGAGGAGTGGGTCACCACAATATATATTAAAAACCCTGAACTTTTATGAATCGCACCAATAAATGTACCTGGACTGCGTAGAGGAGTGGGTCACCACAATATATTAAAAACCCTGAACTTTTATGAATCGCACCAATAAATGTACCTGGACTGCGTAGAGGAGTGGGTCACCACAATATATTAAAAACCCTGAACTTTTATGAATCGCACCAATAAATGTACCTGGACTGCGTAGAGGAGTGGGTCACCACAATATATTAAAAACCCTGAACTTTTATGAATCGCACCAATAAATGTACCTGGACTGCGTAGAGGAGTGGGTCACCACAATATATTAAAAACCCTGAACTTTTATGATTCGCACCAATAAATGTACCTGGACTGCGTAGAGGAGTGGGTCACCACAATATATTAAAAACCCTGAACTTTTATGATTCGCACCAATAAATGTACCTGGACTGCGTAGAGGAGTGGGTCACCACAATATATTAAAAACCCTGAACTTTTATGAATCGCACCAATAAATGTACCTGGACTGCGTAGAGGAGTGGGTCACCACAATATATTAAAAACCCTGAACTTTTATGATTCGCACCAATAAATGTACCTGGACTGCGTAGAGGAGTGGGCACTGGGCACCACAATAAAATATATAAAAAACCTTCAACAGGTCTGCATTATACTACACATACGGCTGCTCCTCCATCCTCTCCTTCATATACATGTTGGAGTTTTAGCGTGTGACAACCTCTTGTTTTTGATAATGTCAGTGCATTTTGAATATTTTTCAATTTGCCCCACACCACTGAATGTACTTTATCTATGATACGCATCTATCTATCTTGACTGCGTAGTGTGGTGGCCCCGGTACACAATTTGGTACCGAGGCCACAATATAATTAAAAAACCCTCCACGTGTCAGAATTCCACCAAACAAGTATCTGGACTGCGTAGTGGGGTGGCCCCGGTACCCAATTTGATACCGGGGCCACAATAAAATAAATACACCCTCCACGTGTCAGAATTCCACCAAACAAGTATCTGGACTGCGTAGTGTGGTGGCCCCGGTACCCAATTTGATACCGGGGCCACAATAAAATAAATACACCCTCAACTGGTCTGAATTCCACCAAACAAGTATCTGGACTGCGTAGTGGGGTGGCCCCGGTACCCAATTTGATACCGGGGCCACATTACCTCCTCCAATTTCCAAGTGTAGTGTTTATAACATCTTAACATTACACTAATTCTAGCACGTCAAAACCTCTTGTTTTAAATAATGACAGGGCATTTAACTTTTGATTTAATTTATTGAATTTGTTGGCATTTTCTTTTACTTTTTGAACATGGCAAACGACTGTTGAATGGTCACATAATGCCAAAAAAAAAGTTGCAAGATGGAATTGTCCTTGGGCCCTCCCACCCACCCTTATGTTGTTGAAATAGGACATGCACACTTTAACAAACCAATCATTTCAGCGACAGGGCCTACCAAACAACTGTGGCTGAAATGATTGGTTTGTTTGGGCCCCCACACCAATAAAACAATTCATCTCTCCCTGTACAAACTAAACAGGCTCTACTGAGGAAAGATGTCGTCCTTATCCTCAACCTCTGATTCCTCTCCCCCTACAGTGTGTACTTCCTCCTCCTCACACATTATCAATTCGTCCCCGCTGGACTCCACAACCACAGTCCCTCTGTACTGTCTGGAGGGCAGTGCTGTACTTCATTGAGGAATTGATTATTCATTTTTATAAACATCATTTTTTCAACGTTGTGAGGAAGCAACCTCCTTCGCCGCTCACTGACCAGGTTCCCCGCTGCACTAAAAACTCTTTCCGAGTACACACTGGAGGGGGGACAACTCAGTTAAAAAATAGAGCCAGTTTGTACAGGGCCTTCCAAACTGCCTTTTGGAGTTCTACCACGTCACTACCTCTAGTTAATTTAGATTGCAAGGCTTGTAAATATAAATACTTTGAAGATAAAAAAAAGCAGGCTGCACAGACTGTGGAGCTAGAAAGTGAAATTAAATGGACCACGTTACTTTGGTGGCTATCTATGCCCTCCCGCCCTACACTTGTAGTTGAATATAAATAAAGCAGCCTGCATAGACTGTAGAACTAGCAATTCAAATATACAAAGAAATGGACAAAGGCAGTTTGGTATCTGTCTGCATCAGATCCCCTCTCCACTAGGAGTAAAACAGAAAACTTTTCAGCCGTTATATAATCTAGAATATAAATAGAAATTGAGAAATGCAATTTGGTATCTGTCTGCATCATAATCATCAACATCCTCCTCAGCGCCAGCTACATCAATATCCTCCTCCCGGTGTACAACATTCACACCTTCATTAGCCAAATCTGTAACTGGACTGTGGGTGATCCTTCCAGCATATGCAGAGGGCGTGCTGCAAATGCTGGATGGAGTCACCTCTTCCCGTACAGTGATGGGAAGGTCAGGGTTCACAACCAACAACACCCTTGGACTCGCCTTGGGGATTTGTGATGTCATCTGTTTAGAAGGCAGAGTTCTTTGCTGTTTTGTTGTTGTTGCTGACAGCATAACTCTCTTAAATTTTTTGTAGGGGGGGGAGGAGGGCTTAGATCCTTGGGTGAAGCTGGACCACTAGTCATGAACACGGGACAGGGCCTAAGCCGTTCCTTGCCACTACTTGTCGTAATTGGCATATTGCCAACTTTACGTTTCTCCTCAGATGATTTTAAGTTTCTTTTTTTGCTGTTTTTTGAGAACTTGGGCTTTTTGGATTTTACATGCCCTGTACTAGGAGATTGGGCAT
The DNA here is from genome assembly GCF_038048845.1 of Mixophyes fleayi. NCBI lineage: Eukaryota > Metazoa > Chordata > Amphibia > Anura > Limnodynastidae > Mixophyes > Mixophyes fleayi. Next base: position 255,276,052 of record NC_134406.1, read on the forward strand.
CGTGCTTGCCAGACGACGTTGATGGCATTTCATCGTCTATGTCATGACTAGTGGCAGCAGCTTCAGCATTAGGAGGAAGTGGGTCTTGATCTTTCCCTACTTTATCCTCCAAATTTTTGGTCTCCATTATATGTAGCACAAGATACTGCAGAATGTGTGAACTTGGTAATATTGCAGTACCAATGGACTTATACTGCTGGATTGGTTTTGCAAATTTGGTTATAATTATATTTTTTTTTTTTAATTTTTAATTTTTAATTTTTTTTTACTTTTTTTTTTTTTTTAAAAACTTGGGAATAATGGGGAAATAACTATGCCCTTAGAAGCACAGAGCACAGGACACAGCACCACTGGACTGAACAGGACATGGCACAGGACCCAGCAGCACTACGGAACTCAGCAGGACAGAGCACAGGACACAGCACCACTGGACTGATACTGCAGAATGTGTGAACTTTGTAATATTGCAGTACCACTGGACTTTTACTGCTGAATGTGTGAACTTGGTAATATTGCAGTACCAATGGGCTTATACTGCAGGATTGGTTGTGCAAATTTTGTGGTAATTAAAAAAAATTAAATTAGTTTTTGGTATTTTTTTAAATAACTTTTTTTTATTTTTTTAAACACAGGGGAATATTGGGGAAATAACTATGCCCTTAGAAGCACAGAGCACAGGACACAGCACCACTGGACTGAACAGGACACGGCACAGGACCCAGCAGCACTACGGAACTCAGCAGGACAGAGCACAGGACACAGCACCAATGGACTGATACTGCAGAATGTGTGAACTTTGTAATATTGCAGTACCAATGGACTTATACTGCTGGATTGGTTTTGCAAATTTGGTTATAATTATTATATATATTTTTTTTAATTTTTAATTTTTTATTTTTTTTTACTTTTTTTTTATTTTTTAAAAACTTGGGAATAATGGGGAAATAACTATGCCCTTAGAAGCACAGAGCACAGGACACAGCACCACTGGACTGAACAGGACACGGCACAGGACCCAGCAGCACTACGGAACTCAGCAGGACAGAGCACAGGACACAGCACCACTGGACTGATACTGCAGAATGTGTGAACTTTGTAATATTGCAGTACCACTGGACTTTTACTGCTGAATGTGTGAACTTGGTAATATTGCAGTACCAATGGGCTTATACTGCAGGATTGGTTGTGCAAATTTTGTGGTAATTAAAAAAAATTAAATTAGTTTTTGGTATTTTTTTAAATAACTTTTTTTTATTTTTTTAAACACAGGGGAATATTGGGGAAATAACTATGCCCTTAGAAGCACAGAGCACAGGACACAGCACCACTGGACTGAACAGGACACAGCACAGGACCCAGCAGCACCACTGACCTCAGAAGGACAGAGCACAGCACACAGCACCACTGGACTGATACTGCAGAACACAGCACAGCACAGCACAGCACAGAACTAAACAGCACAGCACAGAACTAAACAGCACAGCACGAGATCTACCTGGACAGAGGACCACCTAACACACCCTCCCTCTACCCTGATCAATGCCCGAGTGAAGATGGCGGCGACTAGCGGGGAATTTATAGGATCCGAGTATCGCGAGATCCGACAACGGGATTATGAGTCAGAGCCTCAGTTTCAGATTTGAATTTGGCGCCAATACCCGGATCTGTCTCGGATCCGACTCGGATCGGCAACGTTCGGGTGGGCTCGGATTTCATAAATCCGAGTGCGCTCATCCCTAGTTTGAAAGCGTATGAAAATAATATTGTGAGGTGGTCAAAATTGACTACAAATGACTTAAAATTAGTGTTTTTGAGGTTAATAATAATGTAGGGGGGGGGAATATGTGATTTTAGCAAAAAAAAACCAGGGATTTTAGAAAAAAAATCGGGATCCAAAACCAAAACCAAAACACGCAAGGGCGGTCTTGCCAAAACCAAAACCATAACACGAAGTTAATCCAGATCAAAAACAAAAAACCAGAACACGGGGTGAGTGAACATCTCTAGTAAATACTAGATGCAGGGAACGGTAACACAGTACACAGCCAGTACAAATCCATAGATATCACAGGCAACTAATGCAGCGTTCAATGAAGTTGGTAACACAGCGGCAGCAGATAATGGGAGTAGTAGTTCCAGCAGCAGCAGGATAGACACAGGTAATAGTTGATTGAATTAGGTAGTTTGTAGTAGAGTTGCACAAACACAGGTGATGGCTGAAATGCTGGGAAATCCACAGGAGGTAACAGCAGGCTCAGAATACGGCAGAATGCTCAGAGGATCAATCTAGAAATTGTGGGAGTTGTAGGCTTACTGTGTCTTGTAGAGGCTTGGTAAACACAGGGGATAGCTGGATGTACCACGGTAGGAGTACACAGGAGGATGGTCAGAGAGCCAGGGTCAGAAGCCAGCAGGTTCACAACAGTATCAGGGGACAAACAGTAGCAAGGTTAAATGAAGCCGAGGTCAGGGTCACAAGAAAAGGTGCAAAATGATTAAACAAGCAGGAGTCAGATACATGGAGATTAATCTGGTACAGAACACAAGAGTGTAGGGAGTAAGACCAGCAACAGCAAACAAATGATGCTTTGGCACCAGTCAGCTGGAAAGGCAGCCTTAATAAAGGCCAGACACAAGGTGATCCGAATCTAGATGAAATGATGAGAGCTTAACCCCTTGCAGGCAGGATCTGGTATAGGCAAAGCAGCATCCACAGGAAATTCGGGAGTCTCCTGCAAATTCCAGGAGAGTTGGCAAGTATGTTGTAACTGATTCTTGTAGACTTTTATGTGTTGAGCTTTTTTGTGTATAGGAAAAAATGCACACAGATCATAACGAAAATTACTTACTGACTAGAGCGCTCCAAATTTCAGGACTGTTGAGATACTGCAACAGACTCAAACTTAATGTTGCTTGAGTAATTACATTGGATGTACTGCAGGTGGAGCTGTTCCTAAATGTGTTACTGTGTCATCACTCTGTATTATAGTAATGTACTCTGTTGTACATGTAGTTTTAGTCTTTTTTAGTCCCTACATTTTGATTTCTACATGCAAGATGTGTTATGTCTGTATGATGAGATAAATACGCAGTTTAATATAAAAATTATTCCACAAAGAATTTTCCAGTGTGTGCCTATTGACAGAGTGAAATAAGGGTAATCTGCAACATGGAGAAGCAGCCTTATCATACCAACTGAGTGCCAACTCACTCAGAATATCACAATTCCATAAATAAACCAGGAGACAGATAGTGTGGGCTATTGGTGTAGCCACGTTTTGGAAAAAGGAAATTGGTTGGAACATGCGGTGTTGGGATTATGAATCTTGTATGTGACTTAGTTTACTACATCAATTTATTATCCCTTTTATGTAGGGTTCCTGTATGATTTGGAGGACTTTAGAGACAAAGATCCACTCACAGAAGAATATTTAGGATTCATGTGGAGCATCAACCATTGGAAAAAAAGTGGACTCTTCTCTGAACACTCTGAATAAAATGTGTGTGAATATTTTACTATTTATGAATACCCTTATGAGATAGATCTCAGCTTATTTATCTGCTCGTTTATTTATAGAACGAATAGCATAAGTGTTTCTCTTTTATTTTTATAACATTTTATTCATACCCATATGTTGCTTTCTGCTGAAGAAAATATTGAAAATGGCTTTAGGGTGTAGTTTCATATTTCTAAGCCCCTGATGCAATAACATTTACATTTTTATGGTGTAGAAAAAATGCCTCGTTTTGATTGTGTTTATTGCTTTGTTAGAAAGTCCGTCTTCTTTGTATGTATTGTGCTTTATTGTCTGTAGATGAAACTGATGACATGTTTGTTGTTATAAATAGAATTTTACATTCAGGTCTGCTTGAAAAGTAGCAAAGTGCCTTGGTATAAGTGCTCCACATACTACATTAAATAAAAAAATATTGTAACACTGTCAACAGAGTTGTTGTTACCCTCCTAACAAATAGGTTATAAAATGGCTAGGGGTTCAGGTTAACACTTGGATTTCATTTTCACTAATAGCCAATACTGGAAGTGTGCCCCAACAATGGTTTTGATCTGATATAATGATTTGAAATATATGAACAGCTTTTTTTTAAAAATCATTATTTTGGCTTAATATTTATCGTTTTATGCATATATTTAGCTGCTTATACAAATGTCATAAAATTACTTAGATATGAGACTCTTAGTTTACCTTGATTGATGTCTTACTAACAAGAATAAACTATTTTTATTATTATTATTATTATTATTATTATTATTATTATTATTATTATTATATGTAGTTTTTATTTACAGAGAGAATGTGTTTTCTGCAGCACTGTACAGTGGAAAATTACACATAGTTGAACAGCAAGCAAAATATGTAATTAACTAAATAACAAAAACAACCAAATATAAATTAATACCGAATATACATGAATAAATTACAAGTACACACATCTTGATGGGGGAAAGGAGGTCCTGCTCCCAAGAACTTACAATCTAATGGTAATAACTGCTATTTCTGCTAGCTTACTAAACAGCATTGTATAAATGGCTAGTAGCTCCCAGGAAAGAACCACTTGGCTGTGGTAGCTATCAGAGAAACACCATATCAAGTCGCTTAGTCCTGAGAGGACTGGTCGTGAGGTACAAGCTGAAGGCATAGGATTATAGAGGGTAGAATAGTGATGTACGAAGCCAAAGTCAAGGAATTGAAGAACATAGAATAGTGGAGGGCGTAGCCAAGGTCAAAGGATTGGATAAGGTAGACTAGTGATTGACGAAGCCAAAGTCAAGCGATCAGAGAAGGCAGAATAGTGATGTACGAAGCCAAAGTCAAGGAATTGAAGAACATAGAATAGTGGAGGGCGTAGCCAAGGTCAAAGGATTGGATAAGTTAGAATAGTGATGCACGAAGCCAAAGTCAAGCGATCAGAGAAGGCAGAATAGTGATGGACGAAGCCAAAGTCAAGGGATTGGAGAACGTAGAATGGTGGAGGGCGTAGGCAAGGTCTAAGGATAGAAGAAGGTAGAATCGTTTGTTGTACAGTCAAACAAAACAAGTCTTCTTCAAAGCCCTAGCAGAGAAATCTTAAACAAATGTTTGTGCCTGCACAGGTTTGATATAACTAAAGGACTTTATAAAAGTTACAAACACGTGAGATAAATTGTTCTGATTGACTTGACCTTTTCACTGAAAGGCTAATTGCAGATTACAGAAAGCTGTGCAGTAGTCCAAATGAGATGACGTGCTTGATTGCTGTTCTTAGCAAAGTTCTGTGCTGGATTTAGTGCTGTGAGTCATCACAGTGCCCCCCTTCCTGCTTTAGGAGTAGTCTCCAGATGTGACCCATTAGTCTTGACAGGATTCAGCCTGTAGAATTTGGTGAGCAGTGCAGGTGCATGAACATTGGTTGACTTAATCCAAGACCGGTCTTCAGGACTGAAGCCCCTCCAATGCACTCCACTCCCAGAACTGCGAGAGTCAAGGATCAACTGAATGATATATTCTTTGTGGCCCTCTACCACCACTGCTTGTGTGTCAGGAACTCACAATCAGAACACAGAGATGGACTGTATGGCAGAGTCCAAACTGCACTGAGCTGATTGGAATTTCAGGCAGGGAGGAAATGTTATTCTAGGGCTGTAGGAAAGGAAAGACTTGGACAATGGGAACCCTCCTGCATGTCTGACGTTCTGCATAATGGACGCGTTCGGATTAATGATCCCATATTTGTATATACAACAGTACATTACAGTAATGTACAACCACACAAATATGGACCAGCACTCATCTTATTCATTTTAAGGTGTATGCTCACTTTCCGGTCTTTAGAAACACCATCTTATAAATGGAATCTCAGCCGTCGTTTGAATGATCGTGGATACTCCAGAAAATGCTCATGATGGAGACAGAAAAAATGTCACTACAAAGTCCAAAAAATTCCCACTTTAGGACCATGCCCTTCCTTACTTTAACTCCTAACAAAATCTACTTTACCCCTGGCAGCTCATTTAAATAAATCTGCCCTGCAGGGGCGGGCTGGCCCGGGGGGCAGGGGGGCATCGGTCCCCCGGGCCACTCAGTTTACCCATTGTTAGGGCCGGCCGCCCAGCTCCGCCTCTCCCCCCCCCCGGCTGCCCTATAACTTAATTATTACCGGTGGCCACATCACATGACGGCCGCCGGTAAAAATGTCATGTGACGCGGCCGACTAAGCGCCCCCCCGGGCTGCATCTTGCCAGCCCGCGCCTGCTGCCCTGTAAAATAAAACCTCATCTTTCCATAGAGCTATGGATGGAGTGTTACATGAGTGTTTTCCTGCAGTGACATTGCAGGGAAAATTAGTGTCATTTAGCGTTAACCAGGCCCCCAAAAAGTGGAGCATGAGGATTAGGAGAACACACAATTGTAAAGACAGCTCCATCAGTGTAGACTAGATGAAGGAAAGGAATAGTTCTGATGGAACACTTATATCTATTATGTTATCATTTAAGTGTATTAGTATATTTAGGAAAGACTGTACATCTGCAATTATGTATTTGAAACATAATGTTTTATACATAATATGTATTTCATGCTTTTTTAACCCTTGCTTAAAATGATCTAACTATATATGGACTTATGAAACTACTCTATGAGGTATATTTACTAAACTGCGGGTTTGAAAAAGTGGAGATGTTGCCTATAGCAACCAAGCAGATTCTAGCTGTCATTTTGTAGAATGTACTAAATAAATGACAGCTAGAATCTGATTGGTTGCTATAGGCAACTCCTCCACTTTTTCAAACTCGCAGTTTAGTAAATATACCCCTATGTGTCTGTAAATATGTGTTTAACTGGCCTTAAAGACACACGTCCTGCATAGCACAATTGGGGCTCATCACAATTTTGAAAAATAATGGGCAGAAGGGGCATTCTAAACTAGGTGTAGTTCACATGCAGAACAGCATCTTTACACATCCTAACAGGTGACCAAGATCTGTTGGCAGCCAATGTCTCCTAACTTATTGATAGGGAGAGTAATTTCAAAATGCTTTGTTGCCTAATTGTGCCTAGCGCAATATAATGTATATGCCAGATACAGTTTTATGTTATCAAACTGTGAGGGATATAAACAAACTTAGGGTATTCTGTCTGCCACATCTCTGCCTACTCTCTATCATATTTTAAGATCTTTCTACATTTCCATATCCAATTATGTTATACCCCATCCTACTTATATCATACAAATGATTGCAATTAGTCCATGCCTATAAGCTATTACGTTGTGAGAGGATTATCAAGGGCGCATTTGTGCAAATTTTTGTAAGGCTGTAAATGACCATTGTAGAGTATTTGGCTATGGTTCTACCATATTTAAAATAAATGTATTTTATAGGCACCAAATGTAATAAGATCATAAAGGGTATATAGATTGCAAGCTTGCGAGCAGGGCCTTCTCACCTCTTTGTCTGTTTTACCCAGTTTGTTTATTAGCTTACTGTGTTTGTCCCCAATTGTAAAGCTCTACAGAATATGTTGCCGCTATATAAATAAATCATGATGATTTACTAACCTGCGGGTTTGAAAAAGTGGACATGTTGCCTATAGCAACCAATCAGATTCTAGTTATCATTTAGTAAATTCTACAAAATGATAGCTAGAATCTGATTGGTTGCTATAGACAACATCTCCACTTTTTTTCAAACCATCAGTTTAGTAAATATACCTCTAACTGTTTCTCTATTATTTTGAAAACATCCTATTCATACCCATATGTTGCTTTCTGTTGAAGAAAATATTGCAAGTTGTGTTACGGCATTATTTCGTATTTCTAAGCCCTTGATGCAATAACATTTAAATATTTTATAGTGACATTTCAATTGTGTTTATTGCTTTGCTAGAAAGTCCCTCTTCTTTTATAATATTGTGTTTTACTGACTGTAGATAAACCTGATGATATGTTTGTTGTTTCAAATAGAATTTTACAATCACATCAGCTTGAAAAGCAGAAAAGGTGGTTTGCTATAAGTATTCCACGTACTACATTAAATAAAAATCACTGTAATACTGTCAAAACAGTTGTTATCCTCCAAACAGGTTGTAAAACGTACTAAGACAAAGGATTCAGTTTAACGTCTGGATTTCCTTTTCAGTACTAGCCCATGCAGGAATGTTGCCCTGATAGTTGTAATGATCTGATATGATCAGTTGTGAAAGTGGGGTTGCCACCTCCCTGCTGCCTTCATTGCAAAACTATCAAATTCCATTTACTTAAATTTTCCATACCGCCACTTCTAAATATCCATCTTGACCACTGGATATGATTATGTTTAACTAGAGATATATAAATAGGTTTTTTTTGTTTGCTTCATTAACAGTTATAGTTTTATGCATATATTTCATACTTGCCTACTCTGCCAGAATGTCCGAGAGAGTCCCGAATTCCATGTAGGTCTCCCAGACTCCCGGGAGAACAGGCAATTCTCCCACACCCTGCCCCTGATGAGCCTCAATGATGTGATTGACCACATTGGGGAAAAAATGACGTGATTCGCCCCGCCCCAACCCCTTCCACCCTCCGGGGACAGGCTGGGGGGAGGGCAGGGGGGCATCTGTCCCCCAGGCCAGTCCCATAGTGGGCTACCTTGGGCTGGATCAATGGGCCACCTGCATTTTTTTTTTTTTAAAATAGGCTCCTGAGTCGAGTCTTGCCCACCTGAGCTGAAATTTGCCAGCCCTACCCTGCCGCCCTCCCACCACACCCTCTCCTGCTTGATCCCCCGGAAGGTTAGAACACATATATATATAATATATTTGGCTGCTTATACAAAAGTCATAAAAAGACTTGTGTGATAGCCTATTAATTTTACCTTGATTGGTGTCTGAGTAGCAAGTGGTTATTATTATTATTATTATTATTATTATGAATCAGAGATTTTACCTGCAGAGTGATATTAATGCTTTCCGGGCTGTTATCACTACTTAGTAATAGGGGCATGTTACAGTGGCAATCCAGTATATCTCACATGAGTAAGAGGTGAACAATATATTATATCTTATATTTTGCAATCAGCATTATGTTTTCTGCTGATGATTGATTTTTGTTTGCTACTTTCTTTTTATTTGATGTCATTCATATCTTAGCCAGGGGTTTTTCAGGAAGTAAACCTATTTGCAGAGATGTCTTTGAAGTGATTGATTCTTTTTGCTTGGATTAAAGGTGCTTTCCTGTGCAGATTTTTTCAATAAAGAATAAATGGATATTTTTCTACAACAACTGTGCACATTTGTAAATCCTGAAAATTCCCCCCTGTGAAACCCCAGCGGCAGCTCCATGTAAACCGCTTTTTACCAGGGCTCCATTGCTTGTCTTACAGTTCCAGCTTTAAACAAGGGCTGTGTGATAATTGGAGGGGAGAGAGGGGTTTGAGGCTTTCAATTTGGCAATGCACTCCTATGGCTAACCTGGCATGGAGCTTCAAGTGGGTTTCTTCTTTTTAGGTTTACACTGTTCCCCCCTAATGCACCCTCTAAGCAGTTTAAATCATCAGATTCTTCTGAATTGAATTAATTAACTTTATATATAGCTCAAGAACACTTCTTTTCCTCTTGTTTTTTGTTTGATCTGTATGTTCTCCCTGAACATGTTATATAATAATACCCTTGTTTTACGTTACAAACATAACACCGCAATGTGCGTGTGTACATATACATAATGGACCTAGACCAGGGCTGCCATCAGGGGGGTACGGGGGGTACTGTTGTACCGGGCCCGGGCCCACCAGGGGGCCCGGTACAACAGCTTAGCACAGACTTACCTGGGGCCCGCCGCTGGTCTCCGCTATTCTGTCTTCAGCCTGGCTGTCACCGTGACAGCCAGGCACCAGGATCCGATCGCAAAGGTGGAGGATTCATTCCTCCTGCGATCATGTGATCTGTCTCAGGCAGAGCAGCGGCGGGCCCCAGGTAAGTATGTGTTGCTCATGGGGGGGGGCGCTCATGGGGGGGGAGGCCCGCTCATGGGGGGGGCCGGGTGGCACAGGGGCCCGTACTGGGCCCGATTTTTTCTGAAGGCGGCCCTGACCTAGACAGGCAAACACACACGCAGGAAAAAGCGCATTTCCGTGCACATGTTCAGAACACATCTCAGGATGGGTCCATCTACACATCTCAGGATGGGTCCATCTACACATCACTGACATTGGCTCCAGCTACACATCACTAACATTGGCTCCAGGTGTACGTCAGGAGTAACAATAGTGTAGAGATAGAGATAGCAATGTGGCTTACCAGTGTTAGGGGCAAATGCTAAAGTCACATTACCCTATTTGTAGACAATATAATAGTGTAATGAAGTGTTATATTCACAAGAGAGAATAGTCTTGTTACTTATTAATAAATGTGAAAGATGCATGTTGCATTATATAAAATATAATTAAATACATGCACAAAATGCAAATTAAGTACAAACATCTGTTATTTTCCTCTATGAAATGTGAACAGACAGCTGTGACTTCATATAATATAGCAGCCACATTAATGATTTAAGTACTATCAGCGAGAGCGGTCAATCTGGAATCAGCCAATCAGAAGCAGCTTGCTAGTGCACCTGATCGCCATCGTCATCATTGCGTCTTGTTGCACCATCGCTCCTGCGCCTGCAAGAGATACGCTGCCTGACAGGTGAATCTGCGTCTGCTTCCAGGTCTACCTTGGTCACCATTACTGTACTTGGCCATCACTTGACCACCGCTTCTGTCATCATCATCATCACCATTTATTTATATAGCGAAACTAATACCGCAGCGCTGTACAGAGAACTCATTCACATTAGTCCCTGCCCCATTGGAGCTTACAGTCTAAATTCCCTAACACACACACACTCACTGACAGACAAAGAGGGAGACAGGCAGACAGAAAGGGAACAAACAGACAGAGGGAAAGACTAGGGTCAATTTTTGATAGCAGCCAATTAACCTACCAGTATGTTTTTGGAGTGTGGGAGGAAACCGGAGCACCCGCAGGAAACCCACGCAAACACAGGGAGAACATACAAACTCCACACAGATAAGGCCATGGTCGGGAATTGAACTCATGACCCCAGTGCTGTGAGGCAGAAGTGCTAACCACTGAGCCACCGTTCCGCCTCTCATTCCTAAGGAGTGATAAGTGTATGAAACCATAATCTGCATACGGACTTATGCGTACACATTTTGGAGGCCCTTCACATTACGGAAATGCTTCTTTTAAAAAAACATATGTAAGTCCAATTCTACATGAGACCTAATATACATATATATTATAAAAAATAATAACAGTTCCAGGTTTCCAGATGTAAATTGCAACATTCTTTTATATAACAACAGAGGGTTACTCAGGCTAATTGATTTTATCGAAACACATGATACTGTGCTGTGTGATTAACAACTGTATCCAAATTCCCTGGGTTCAGAATACAATTATAATCCTTCACAGAGAATAGCTCCATAATAAAAGAAAAATAAATGTATTTAAGGAGCCAGAAACGAAAAAACTTCAGGAAAATACCAGGAGGAAACAGACTTTTCACTTTTTAAATGGAAAATTAATTTTGGATGAATAATATTTGCTGTGCTATAGACGATCCAACGATTGGAGCGTTGAACTTACTGCGAACCAGGACTGGACCCAGCGTTGCATTTGGAAATAATCACTTAATAGGACCTGTGTATTTTATAAGCAATAAATCAGAAAATAATTGACATGTTTGAAACGAGTTATATACTAAGCTTTGAATTACCAATTGCAAGCAAATCATTACATTGATTGGTGATCTTGAAACATATTTTAGTAATAAACAATTTTATTTTATGATTTAAGTACCTAAGACATTTTACTGACATTCTGTTCTACATGGAATAAATCCACAGCCATTGTTTTATTTTTATAGTCGTAAATAAAAGTTGAGTAATGTTCTGTTTCTTGAAATCCTAGATTAGAAATTTCAACACTGATGTATGTGACTATCAGCAAGCAGTACTGTTAATCTGATATGAAATGCCAGCACAATTATTATTGTTATTTAAAAAGGAGAAAGCCTTTACGTGGGCCGAATCAATATTCACAACACTGTGGGCCTGATTTATTAAGGAACGCAAATGACGATACGTGCCGTATTTTGCGTAAAATTGCTCTGCGCATGCATAGAACCAAACTATATGCTAGAGAACGCAAGAACATCAAATTCATCTTCGAACGCAAAGGACACTTCTAAGAACTTACGATTTCATAGGCGGAACGGGCAGGGGACTGGGAATACACACATAGAAAAATACAAACATTCTCCATTAAGGTAGGTGCCATAATGGGCAATCTATTACAGCTCATGATAGCCAATGACCCTTGCCTTTATATAGCCATTACAGTGCCCACTCAACTTAAGTCATGAATCCAAGCGCCTCCCAGGAGGTTGGTTTGGGGCTCAAGGGACTTTACCAAGTCCATAGACTGTTCAATACAAGATGAGAATAGTTGGCCAATTCTGCTGCTTCGGAACTTCACAGTGAACATTAAACCCTGATTTCAAGGTCCTTCACTCTGCCCAACTGGACTTCTGTTCTAAATTGGTCCAGAAGGCAGATCGGGTTCTAAGAATCCATACAGGTTTACCAGATATTTGCCCCGGAGGTTGATCCAGCACTGGTTTTTATATAAGTAGTTCTGCCAACTGGCACTTAACAAACAAACTTCTTAAGAAAATCCAGTATAAAATTGCAGATGTTCTAGACAAAGAGGAAAGAGAAGGAACTATCTATCATTCCTTGGATTTCCTGTTAACTTTTAAGATAATCCTTTTAAAGGCAGTCTGTAGAGCTGTCATTATAGGCCAGTAATTTATTGGTGTGACCAATACCTGCAGATCCAGATGACTCTCAAAAGCTGTCTTGGTGGACGTAGCGTCTACATCATCACTTCCATCATTTACTTATTTTGGACCTGTTCTGTCCAGAAATCATATAGATAGCAAAACATTTGAAAAGGTACTTCGCAGACCTAAAAAATAATAATGTACTATCCAAGGAAAGCTTTCCATAGCTGGGTCTGTCCTCTAAGGCCAAAGGGCTAACTTATGATTCTAGAGACCAGTTCAATTCTAGGGGAGGTGGTCAGCAGCACTATTACAGCCTTAGAAGAGTTGGCTTTAATACAAGAGAGGAAGAATTACAGGTGAATGCAAATCTGACACATACTATCTTTGCTTGTCATATACAGGTTTACCAAGCCTGAGTACAGATTACTCAGTGCAAATTGTTTTTTTCCTACTTAGCCCTTTTATTCGGGAATATAGGGTGGATACACATCCCAGGAGTTAGGCCAGTTATTTATTTCCCTTAAACAAGCAAAAATGTTTTCCAAGGCCTTCCTTGAATGTAACTTCCTCCCAAATACCGCATTACCAGACACTTCTGCATGGAGGATTTGTCAGGTTTACTATTTATATTGGGGTGTTATTGTATTTAGACAGACCTAAAAGATACTCTCGTTTTTGTATCATTCAACCAAAATCACAGGCGGTTCCTAAGATCCCAATGGAAGGATCAACTGTTCCAGTGGGCAGTTATGGTACTTGGATTAGATATAGCGCCGTACACTTCCTATAACAACATGGTTTTCTCAGTCTTGCATATCTTGACAATATGCTTCTATGTCATCCAGACCTCTGCCGATTCGCAGCACACAGTGAAATCCCCTTGCACTTTTATCAGACCTGGGTTTTGGAATAAAAAATTTGAAATATGTACTCCCCTCTGCTCAGTCAGTCATATTCTTTATAGGAGGCCTAAATGATCAAAGTAATACTTCTCCTAATACAGGTTAGTGAAGACTACTGAATACATTTGTAACCTCTGAATGTAACAAAATAACATTTATCAATGATGTATACATGTCACATAAGAAATCTATAGGGTAGTATATCCCCTCCCCAGGAATCAATATAACCAAATCATTTTTCATATGTATATGTGCAAACAATTGTTTGCACTATTAGAATTAATACTGTACCTCTGCTTTTTTCAAAAGAGAGTTATAGTATATTTTTGGAAACCATTATTAGAACTGTTCTTGGATTAGTGGACAATAAATGGACTAAAAAACAACACACCTCTTTCAGAGAGATCACATAAGAGAGGTGTAGAAGGTAGGCGGATGCAAAATGTTAAAAAGTACTTGTGACGATTATGTAATATTGTTATTTTCCCTTAATATTCAGGTATGACAATGTATATTGTATGTAACCTTGTAATATAATCTCAATGTGCACTTTGCTAAATGACATGTATCTGAACCTATGCAAGTGTCAATAATCTTTTGAAATTAACCAGATCCAGGGGTAGATAAGCACCACTGAGAAGTTTTTTGTATGCAGAGGATGTGGACCTGACCAGACAAGGAGAACGAGCAGAGTTGAGAACTCAAGCCCTGTGAACATTCCAGATCTCAGGACATCCATAACTCATCTTTCTCAATTGTGTTTTCTCACACACACCAAGCCTTAACTAGTAAGTAGTGACTCTGTTTTTACTTCCTATTTTATTTCGAAAACTTATTTGTGCAGCTTATTGTATGTCTTGCTATTAACTTGTTTGTAACTAAGCCTTGGAAACATTTTTCAGATTAGATACATTTAATCTAGTGTGTTCTCCGTGATTATTTGTAAATTTACGAAGCCCAGAGTATGTGATTTAAGTGTGAAACATTAATAAGTATTTTTGGCGAACATAAGGACACCATAGTAAATCCTTTGTGCTGACAGAAAAGGTGTATTCATTGCTAAGTGACTAAGGTGACGCCACACACGGCCAGCTGTTCAGATTGCTGTATCTGGGACAGGCTGGGCGTTCGTGACAGTACTGTCACTGACACCAAACTCTACCAGCTCCCTGATTTGATAGCTTATCAAATAAATCAAACAGTCAAACAATTTATCATCTCAATTTGTCAGGAAACATCTCCTACCACCTTTACCAGTCACAAACCATACTCTGCGCACTCGTGACTTAGAAGTTTGCTGTAAGAGGACACACAGGAATCCAGCACTTGATCTTGCACTCACCTATCCCTAAGGTTACAGATCAAACTGGTCCCATCCTCAACACAGGCACCAATTTCCACACCTCTCAACTGCCACCAACTAAGTATAAGGCCTGTAGAAAACCTATACTCAATTACCCAATTGCACACACTCTGCGCTCTGATAGCTAAAAGAGTTAACACTTCCCACACTGGTATTTAAAGGATTAACACAGCAAAGCAATCAGCCTCTTCTAAATAGGTTGTGAATTTGTTTAGAGCAATAAGGATAGCACTTATTAAATTTTAGATTTAATATAAGAAAAAAGTCAATGCTTACAGATTATAAAACAATTAATAAAAGATGATATAACATACAGCAAAACATGTAGAATAAAAAGGAAAAAAAATCAAAGTATAATCTTCCATGCAAGTTGTATAATCTGTGCCAAGGGAAATTGGCTTTAAGATGGACAGTTTAATTGATTTCCCAAAAGTCTGACAATATCTTGTAAGTGGTCTCAATGTCTACAGACACTTTTCATCTTTCTCCTCCTACAGGGGTTGGTCTCCAGGGGAGGACTGTGACACAGTTTTACAACCACAATTTACATTTTTGTTGTTTAATCTCCACTGTTAAAATGTAACATTTCTTTTCTGGGGAGTGTCACTCAGACCCAAGTTTATCACTAATAAATCCAATACAAATCTATCAATCTACAGGTACCAAACAGGGATAGGTTAAGTGAAATAGTTTAGCTGATGCTCATTTTCTCTCATTGCCAGCATGACAGACAGCAGCTTTCGAAGTATGGGTTGCCCTTTATCATCCGGTTTATGAATATGTGGTTGATCCCTTATTATATTGATTTTAAGTGCTATTTTGGAAATAGAATTATATTTTCCTATATAAAATATAGAAAACTGTGGGTCACAGAGCCCATGTCTCTTTGTGTGAGAGCCCTTGCCTCTGTAGTTCCTTGATTTCTCTTTAGTTGCAAAAACCACTAAAATGCCAGGACACAGGTCACCCCATGAGGTCTTCTAAGTTGTTCAGTTTCCCCTAAAGGTGACAATGTTATCTTGTAGTTCTTGGGTCTGCTAACACCCTGCAGGGCACAGAATAAACAGAGGCCAGTATTCCTGGCCTCACATTTGCACAATATACATTAACACTGTGACAGCAGGGCTATGCTTTTAAGTCATTTCCATTACACCCTAACTTACAGAGAAACACAAATTATACATGGATTCATTTGATATACAGTAGTTACAATGCAGTCCCTTATGATTGTGCTTTATTCACCAAAGCTATGTTATGGGTTAATCCATTAAACTGTAATTAATCCCTTTTTACTACAAGTACTGAAATGATTTTGTGTATTTACAGCTTTTGGAGATCAGTCTGTTACTGAGATACAATCCAAATCTTGTAACATAGTTAACCAAGTACACAAAAGAGTACATAAGTGTAGTTCTTCCATTTTATTTGTTGTATTTTAAGATAACTGTCTTGCATTGAATTTGTTATCAATTTTTAATTTAAGGAGCAATGATACTTTTTGTCATATTAAATCCAATTTAATAATGTTCTGTCTTTGTGTTTTAAATAATTTCCATGTCAGATAGGCTTGATTTTCATAACTCTATAAGTATGTGTGGAATTGCTTGGTTTAGAATAATTCTGATTAAATTAAGTTGTTATTGCATTTTGGAATAATTTAGGAAGTAACTGTAGACTCCTTTTGAGGTAGAAGATAAAAGATAAGGGCATTATAATACATGAATTTTAAGTGAGAGGGTCAAGCTCCTGGACTTAATAGTTAAGGTTTCAAAATAATCACCAAAGTTTGAAGCCACATCAGATCAACAGGGTGTTTCTACTTTACCAACTCTCCCCCCCAAAAATGTGGCTCCCTTTTATCCATCCTTTGAGCAAGGTACAGAAATTACCACTGGATCTTTCCAAAAACTCTTTACCCCAGATCCAAAGGAAGTGTCTTTTCTGGCCTCTAACTTTGAATATAGCCTTTCAACCTCCTCTATTGAATAAATGAGATTGAACCTATGCCACACACTGGACCCTCCAGCTCACTTACTGGGGTCCATGCACAGAACTGGTCTTCTTCATCTGGCCTCCTCCTGCTGCTGATGGGTTCGCTGGTGGCCACGGGCCTATCTTTTATAATTTTCTCTACTCAGCCATTGGCTTATTACTTGCCCCTCAAACTATTTAAGGCACCTGTTTTAGGAAAAGGGTGCCAGATCTTAAAATCCTGTAGCCTGCTAAACTGCGGAAATATTTGGCTTTTCTTTATCCTGGTATCCTGTATCCATGTCTATTGGTATCCTGGTATCCTGTATCCATATTTATTCATCAGGTACTGGTGTCCCGTAGTATACTTCTCAGCTAATCCTGGAATCCTGTATCCATGTCTATTTATCAGGTACTGTTGTCCAGCGTCATATGCTTTTCAGCAATTCCTGGTAGCCTGGTATCCTGTATTTGTGCCTATTCATCAGTTTGTTCCTATTCTGATACTGGTATCTGGCACTACTTGCTTTTCAATGGATCCTGGTATCATGTGCTGTATGCTCCTCAGCTTATCCCAGTAACCTTCTTTCCAGTATCCATTCCTATCCTGATGGTCACTATTTGTTGGCTATAACATCTTCTTCTGTCAGTCTCATCTGGTACCCATCTGGAGGACCGACGACCTGTGGGGTGAAGCAGCGAAGCCCAATCCTCTTTGCGGAGGTTCCTGGTGAAAACCTTCATCTTGTTAGTCTTCGTGCCTCCATGGTGGGTGGAGGCAAATCAAGCAGACTGCAAAGAGTACAAACCGTCTCTTTGATTTTCATGACTCCCTCTCACTTATAATTTAGAACTTTACAGATAACAGACCTATTGGACCCAGATACTTATCGACTTGGAACATAGAGCTTTTTCTTAGTGCCCTACACGGTATTAATCCAAATCATAAATAACATATGTTAACTTCATTATTTTCTCTAGCCTTTGCAGCCAGGAAAGCTGAATCAGAGCAGTATCAACAGATGGAGTCCACATTATTTTGTTTGAAAAAAAATCAATTGTTGAGTTAAACTTGGTCAGAAACTCTTAGGATACATCACATGCATGATGATGTTATAGTTGTTTTTTATTCATATTCATATCTTGTCTGTTCGTCAGGACAATCCGACATTAATATAGTCAATTATTTAAAGGTTTATAAGGATTAACATTTAGCAGGAATATTGGTGATGGGATGATGAACATGTGAGTAAGGCTACAGTAACATATGTAATGTGAGTTGGGAGTTAAAGTAAATAGCTAAACTTGTGTCTGTGGTCAAAACATGTAAAAATAAGTATAGATAAAAGCACAGGTAAATCTGCACCACAATACTTAACAGTTTACAAAACAATACTTAAAAGAAAGCAAGAAACAAAAAGAAATCAGTCTAAAATCAAAGAGTGCCTAGTGAAAAGTTAAAAAAAAATCTAAGCAACATTCTGAAATGTTATGATAAAGAAAATGTAGAAGGAAAAGGTAAATAAACAATCAAGTGTATCTATATTTTAATTTAACCCATCTGATATCAATCTCTCAAGTAAGTAATTCCAGTATATTTTAGATTTTCTGAGTTTCAATATCTGTTGGGCCTAAGAGTATGAGATTTTCGACTATAAGTCATTTTAATATGATCTTAATTATGATGCATGACAAAATGTTTAGATACACTGAGTTTTTAAAGCATGTTTGAATATCTATTTATTAGTTTTGTCATAGTTTGAGTGGTATAGCTTGTGTGGTACTTATTAAAGTAGGGGCAAATTACCAGTTAAGCAATCTAGGTGAGCGCTAGGAGAGTGTGCTGAGCCCAGATAGGAGGTGCTCAGCTCATGCTCTTTTGAAAAATGGTGCTCAGGCTTAAGTGATTGAAGCTGGGTGTAAGCTGAAAGCAACGTGGAGGAATCAGAAAAGAAGAAGTTGTAATGTGGGGTGAAAAGAGAGTCATATAGGGAATAATGTGACGAGGGGGCATGTGCGAGAAGCTATTGGACAGAGGGGGGGGGGAATGTGTGAGCAGCTGGTTGGTAGAGCGGTCATGTGAGAGAAAAGATGGTGGGCAGGGGTTGGCATGTGAGGGAAAAGGTTGTAGGCAGGGGGGGCAAATAAGGGAAAAGCTGGTTGGCAGGGGGGAATGTTTGAGATAAGCTGGTGGGCAGGGTTTAACAAGTGTCAGAAAAGCTGGTGGGCAATTGGCCATTTCATTGGGGTGGCCATGTCACTGTGTGTACCAGGTATGTGATGTTGGTGTGACCTGTGTACAGTGAGCAGTGTGTACCAGGTGTGTAATGTTGGTGTGACCTGTGTACAGTGATCAGTGTGTACCAGGTATATGATGTCAGAGAGACCTGTGTACAGTGATCAGTGTGTATAGAATAAGTAAATAGAAAAGTATTGACCGATCAGATAAGGGGACCCCAACCCATTATCTTGCCTTGGGCCCCATGCTGGTCTTAATCCAGCTCTGTATTAAAGAATGGTTGAGTATTTAAGCCATGTACGTATTGCCACAAGCTATAGAAGTAAAAATGGGCCAAAAATGAACCAGAAATACAGGAAGTAATTGTTATGTGACCATATCATATTTCCAACACTGGGACATTGCAAGTCAATACTACTGAATGAAATTATTCTTACAGGGTTATAGTAACAAAAATGTAGGACCTTCTAACACTTCCTGTTCTCTTAAATATTTAGTGTCATAATTTTATATACCGGTATATATATTTGAGATGTTCACTGACCCCCGTGTTTTGGTTTTGGTTTTGGTTCTGGGTTAACTTTGTGTTTTGGTCTTGGTTTTGGCAAAACCGCCCTCACGTGCTATGGTTTTGGATCACAATTGTTTTTCAAAATCCCTATTTTTTTTGCTAAAATCACATAATTTGGCTCTTATTTTGTTCCTACATAATTATTAATCTTAATAACATTAATTTCCAGTCATTTCCCCTCAATCTTTGTCAAGTGACAAGAACACTGCTACCCCTCCTGTTTCTGTATGCGCAATGGCACTGAGCAATGTCACTGGAGACTGGAGAGTGACAAGAACACTGCTACCCCTGTTTCTGTGTGAGTAATGGCGCTAGATCTCCTGGGGAGGGAGGTATGGAATCCAAAACCAGTGAGATCGAACAATGCAACAATGACGTTTTGCCTCGATTCAGATCCGAGGATGCGCAAAAGTACCGAGCTGGCTTGTGAGCCTTCTCGGATCCCTTAGGTTTGGGTGGGTTCAGTTTTCAGAAAACCAAGCCTGAGCATCTCTAATACATATATGCACTCCATCATTGAAGTAGACCTATCAAGGAACTTTTAGTTGTTAGATCGTGTTGGGGCACTATCTCTGCTGTTAATAAGGTTTTCAAATTCCATTAATTGGATGAAATCAGATTAAACTTAAGGAGAACAAAACATAAAAATGGAGTAACTTTGCACCTGGGCAAAACCATGTTGCATTGGAGGGGGAGGTAAATTTAAAATATGGGGACAGATTTATAGTTGGCGTAGGGCATGTTCTAGGTCAACTTTAAATTTCAGTGCAAAAATAAAGCTATCCATTATTTGTGTGCTAGATGAAAAACAGCCAGTATTTAACTTATGCGCATAATAATAAACTAATTTGCACCCCTTGCATTGTAACATGGTTTGTCCCGGAGAACATTTGCTCCTTTTTTAGCCTTACTTTCCTTAAAGACTCAAGCTCAGTGATTATATCTGTAGATCTGATTTTCAAATTGGGTCAGATTCATGTGCCAACCACTGAGGAACTAAACCTCTTAGTCCATGACAATGTAAGAGATTAAATACTTCATTCAACCGAGATGTAATAAAGTGCTACAAGTCTTGGACCCCCCAAGCCAATAGGACTTGTTAATGCCATTCTAGTAGCAGCACTGATTACTTTCCCCTTATCAGATAATAAACACAAACATACACACACACACACACACACATACACACACACACACACACACACACACACACACACACACATACACACACATACACACACACACACACACATATTCACACACACACACTCACACTCACACACCTGTGCAGATATCTTTTTTTTAAAATTGGAACTCTTTCTACTTTTCACCTGGAAAGCATTGAGTGACTTTAGCTATAATCTCAGCGTCTTCAGTCACCTCCACTTACCGAACATTTTTACTACTGTTTATGAAAATAACACATTTTGTTGTCTACATTATGAGAACCGATTGTGATTGGCAAAAGGAACTGTAAGGGATTAAGGGCTTTGTCTGTCATCTCCACTGGATAGAAAGCTGATTCACAAGAGATGGTTTCCTATCCTTGTTCAAGATAAGCGTGTGGGAAAGATGGTTCTGCAAATCATTTTCATGCTACAAACCAAATATAGCAAGTGTAAGTATTAATGGGATTATATGACTTCATTAATGGAATTAAACCAAGAGGATCTGCAAGTATCGTTAACTGATAGTGCACGGAAAGAAACGGAAACGCAGACCAGTGCAGTCCAGGACAGACTGTATATCACAGGATGTAAATGAAGAATATAGGGTTTAAAAGTAGTAACAGTCTTAATATATTTTATTTTAAAGCTGGATTTTTTCCAGAGATATTTTGCATCTTAACTAATGCCAAATTAAACAGGAAAAGCCTTCAAGAAACCTTATGATCCTGACTTAGGCAAACAGTTAACATGTACATTACGAAAGTTATGTGTAATTTTTTACACTACCATTTCAAACTTTTTATACTGGTAGCAAATGCTTTCATTAAATAAACCTCATTCCATTTTATATATAATTATGGTAAATATATAATATCACAGTCGTCCTTTCACTGCCATTGCTGTGTAATTAGATGAGGCACTTGTGTTGCTGTGATTACAATAGAATGACTAGTTTAGTCTATTTTTACAAAGCCTTGCTAACGTCTGTAGATGCTGTCCTTGCAATTGTGAGTTATATTATAGTTTAGCATGAAAGGCTATGTTTGGCTTAAGATTCAGAAATTGTCAATGCTGCAAGTTTACTTTGTGTTTAAGCTAAATTCTCATAATAGAATGAAATATTATTTCTAAAGCATTTTCAGTATACATACGTGTTCATGTGGAGTTTCTCTGGGTGCTGCAGTCATCTCCAGCCACATGTACAAATATGGTATAACATCCCCTCCCGTAACGGGAAGAATGGCAGAGGCGCCAGACATGGTTTGTGACGAGTGCACTGATTGATCCAATGATGGAACAGTTACTTCTAATTCTAAGAATATCAAGATATTGTTTCAAGAATTGAATGATAGCTTTATATGCCTTATTGTCATGGTACAAAACACTCCAAAATACAGGTTTGTTGGAGTGGTTCAACCTCTCATGCCTAACAAAGTGTTTGAGAAACAGTTTACGGAAACCTATATTAAGCTATAAGCCAGAAAGATCCCTGCAGATGGCCCGTCAAGTCTCAATTACAAAATATTCCAATGGGCAGCGTTCTTGACTTACATAAGAATCTCTAATGAATTACTGAATTTCAGAATTTTTATGTAGCAGGATAATTTGCCAGTACAGAGACACTGTGATGAGATTTGGGTACCAGGTAGAATTAATTAAGGTTAAGCCTTCCTGGGAATACCTCTCATTGGTTGTAGGAAATTCAAATTTGTGGTGTTCTTAATACTCATGTGGGTAACATGAAATTTCATTAATAAAGCTTTATGTCAACCTGCCCCATAGCTTTACTGCCTATGCTATATTTTATTACACATTTTTTATGGACTGTGAATGTTTGTGTATTTTTTCCTGTTCCTACCAATTCTCCCATTAGAGATTGTATATGTCTGCACATAGCGAATGTTTTCCATTCCCTTTGATTACTCATTGCAGCCAGGTCAGCCAGCTATGACTTTGTAACTCATGTTAATGTTGTAACAGGAGATAGTGGAATAAAGATATCGCCAACCAATAATCCACACATCCTCTCGCTGGGGGCCATAGTTTGAGAATCTAGGAAAGATATAAGATTTGGAAATAGGATTGGCCTGGGTATTATGGCTCCTGCTCGCCTGGTCTACTTTGAAAGATCCCAGGAATGTAAAACTGGCACTTTATCCACAGGTTCTGTAACCGGCATGAGCTTACTGAAAGTGGGGTAACACCTGGGCAGAACCGTCGCCACACCTGCAAATAGGACATCTGAAAAATTCAGTGAACTACTTGCGAGATGCAAATTTTTACTACAAAAATCACATGCAAAGCCTCCCCTATCATTATATGTCACTGATGTGTGTGTCACTCTGCTCTGTAGTGTTACTATGTCTTAAGTTGTACTAGAAAGTGGTGATTTATGTAAGTGTACAGTTATATGAAATAATGTTGAGCTATTGGAGCTACAAAATAAGTGGGATATGGAATAATGGTGATTATTCCTACAAGACTTACCCCTTCGTCTTCACGCCGAAGGGCTCCTTCCCGATGAGGCTGCAGGACGACTGATGTGCCAATCTACTGCAAGCAATCGCGATGAATGAAGAAGCCGGCGCCACTTGATGATGTCACTGGGAACCTGGGTGTGAAGACGTCGGGGTAAGTCTTGTCGGGGTAGTCAGCATCCATGCGACCTCTACGCCATGGGGCAGACTGAGAGAGGTGAGGTATCTCTTATCCCAGAGAATTGTTATAGGGGTCATCGTGGCTTTAATATCCCCTAATTTGTTATGAGTGTGGTGTAAGTAATAGGATGCATTCTGATATGGGAGGGTACACTACCCTAAAAGTGAAAAAGCTTTTTTATACATTCCATAAAAGTGGCTGATGCAAACAGTAGTCAAACAGCCCAATTGAAGCATCCTCAGCGTTGTTGTTGTCTTTCCAGATTAGACCTGCCTAAAGGCATTTACAAACCTAATATTCCCTCATTCTTATAAATAATTTAAGTCCTATATAAGGGCTAAAGACAAGTAATTTTTAAAGAAGTAAAACAGGAAAGTATGTGAAATGTAAATGAATGAAGAAGGTAGTTCTAAAATGGTTGAAGATATAGAATTTGATTTTTACTGT
This sequence comes from Mixophyes fleayi, assembly GCF_038048845.1. Lineage (NCBI taxonomy): Eukaryota > Metazoa > Chordata > Amphibia > Anura > Limnodynastidae > Mixophyes > Mixophyes fleayi. The sequence continues at coordinate 255,300,203 of NC_134406.1, forward strand.
AAGCAGTGAGCATTACTGTGAACATTTTCTTGCACTTGCAAAGTTAGGAGCATACTGTGTTTACAACACTGTTTCTAATGGAATTATACTAAGCAGACAAGTAGGCGCACTTGCACACATAAAAAAATCATTGCGAGTCAGTAGGTTTTCCAGTTTGTAAATGACCCTTATTTTTGCTCACAGAAATGTCTGTATCCAAAGATCATCATCATCATCATTAACATTTATTTATATAGCGCCAGCAAATTCCATAGCGCTTTACAATTGGGAACAAACATTAATAATACAATACTGGGTAATACATACAGACAGAGAGGTAAGAGAACCCTGCTCGAAAGCTTACAATCTATAGGACAATGGGAGTTAGAAACACAAGGGCATGTGCTACATCATATTGCACAATGGACCAGCCAGACTGCAAAGGTAAAAGCACTGAGTGGGCTGTGTGTGTTGCAATGTTGGTCAGAAGGTTGTTGTCTTGCGTTAGCAGTGAAGAGGATGGCAATAGGGTAATCTAGGGAAATTAAGATGATGGTTGAGGAATATCATAACCTTGTCTGAAGAGGTGGGTTTTCAGTGAACGCTTGAAGGTTTGAAGACTAGAGGAAAGTCTTACTGTGCGAAGGAGGTACAACCCCAAAAAAAACCCTGTAACCGAGAATGGGAGGATGTGATGAGAGTGGAGGAGAGACGTAGATCTTGTGCAGAACAGAGGTTGCGAGTAGGGAGATATTTTGAAACAAGTGAGGAAATGTATGTCGGTGCAATTTTGTTGATGGCCTTGTATGTAAAGATAGACTGTAAAACCAGGCAGTGTTTTCACATTTACTTTCCTGCCCACAACACAAACAAAGAAACATTTTGAGGTGAGAGCCCAAGACAATTTAAGGGATATTACCATATCCCTAAGTCATACCTCCCAACTGTCCCAATTTAGGTGGGTCAGCCCCAATTTCCAGGTCAGGACAGCCTTCTCCCGTGGAACGTTGGGAGGTATCTCCCGTACATTGCAGAGCCGCAGTGAACAGGTGCAGTGCTCACCGGCTACTTGTGCGTGTGGCAATGGGCATGTGTTTGGAGGGCAGTGGAGGTGGCTAGGGAAGAGTCTAGACATACCCCCACATGACACAACCATGCCCCTGTCCCGATTCCTGATTCTAAAAAGTTGGGAGGTATGTCCTAAGTGGAGGCGTTGATCGTAGTGACCAATCAGATTCTAGCTATCATTTTTTAGAATGTACTAGATAAACGATAGCTAGAATCTGATTGGTTGCTATGGAGAACACCTCCACTTTTCCTTTTTAGAAAGCTTGCTAAATCTACCCATAAGTCTCTGTGCAAACTTGCTCTTAAAGCGTTGTATGACAAAGCAGGAAAGAGGGGAGATAGAACATGTGTATTCTGTAAGGCACTCTATTACAGAACAGAGAAGAGATGGCGGTACATATGGCTACGTGCACGTGACCATAGACTGCTGCAAAACATGTAATCTTGGACATTGCTTAAATTGCCTTGTGCAGTGATGCCTCCTGCAAGTTCTTCTCGCTCATATACTTCTGCTCATTGCAATTGCAATGGACCTTGATTATTGAGCTAACAGCGCAGAACAAAGAAACTGAAGTGTAGCGTCTCAGTGATGTCTCTTGTTCCGAGAAAACTGATTTGACTTTCAAGAATTTTGTTCATCCAACTTAATGGCCTTCTACATTGCGTGTAGGCATATTTATTTTCCAAAATCCATAATTATTTATTGTGTCTTCATGCCCATTGCTCATCCGTGACTGTATAAGATATTAAGATACAATGAATGGTTTTATCAAGCAGTTTTGGGAACATCAATGGTCAGGAGTCCTAAGTGTTCAGCAAACCTGTTAGCTGTAGTCTAAAGGCAGGAATGTGTATTTTCATCTTGCGGCAACTATATCTGGGCTTGCCTGATAATATTCATTACACACTCATAGTTAGCAAAGGTTATAGAGCTGCAATCAGCTAAAATGTTTCCAGACGTTAGGGTCACGTAGTGTGTTATCTACATACTGGAGGCTGTCCTTAAACCTACAGTGAGCAGTTAAATGCTTTAGGGATGTACTTCTGCCATTGCAATCTGTCTCCGTAAATTATTAAGCATAATAAGTTCAGAATGAAGACCATTTTTTAATCATGGCATTTGATTTTTTTTTCTTTTCTCTTAACTGAGAACAGGGATAAGGTCATGTTTTCAAAACGAAGTTGATGAGAACCACAGCATGAATCAAGGCCTAACTTTAATTTATGTGAATAGTTGTAAGGTTAAAGAGGTTGTGAAATTGCAGCAATGTATGTTTGAGAAGTGAAAATAAATGGCTGGTTTCTACTGCAAGCCCAGTGTGTTTTCTGACGAAAGGCAGCAAGATCTATACAGGAGCAATGTAGGGGCAGGTGCTAAGGGCTGTCACAACAAGAGTTGGACAATTTTGAAAATGATTAAAGTGAAATGGAGCTGATGACATTAGGGAATTAATTTTAAGGCTAAATTCATTATTTAGCAATGTAACAAAGCAATGAGGAAGGCGAGTCAGATGCTTGGTTACATAGGGAGAGGAATCAGTAGCAGAAAGAAAGAAGTAATAATGCCACTGTATAGGTCATTGGTACGGCCTCATCTACAATACTGTGTTCAGTTCTGGAGGCCATATCTACAGAAGGATATAAATACATTAGAGACTGTACAAAGAAGGGCAACTAAAATTGTGCATGGCCTACAGTAAAAAACTTATCCAGAAAGATTAAAAGATCCTATTATGTATAGATTGGACAGAGAACTTGCTGGCATGACTCTAATAGTTTATTTTGCCAATACAACCCTAGTCCTATTTGCAAGCGTTTTCCATGCAAAGTTTCCGGCAGAGCGTATATAGCATTTGCCTGACCTGCAGCTCCTGTTAGTTTTGGTTGTGCCAGTTCTAGTGAGTCCTCTGTCTATGGCCATCTGTGTTATTGGGTAATGATCTAAGTAGCCCAGGCAGATTTCTTGCCCTACTCTGTCTAAGTCCAATAGTGTTGGTAAGTTGACGAGGTAGAGGGGTCTCGCCTTAGACAAAGGACCCAGTATGGAGTGGTCCATCAATGACAGAAGCTTCAGAAGAAATAAGTGATATACAGTATATAGTCTACTATAGAATGTGCATACAGTAGACATCACTTACAGATTGAATAGAGCTTATATTTGGAAGTTAGGAAAACTCCATGAAACTGTCTATCAAGCATTTAAAAGATTTGCAAAGTTGTGATTTGTGACTTGCGATGGCACCGATTGCTGACTGAGGGTAGATGTATCAAAGTGTGGTTTTTCCAAACTGCAATTTAGAATGCATATTTTGTTGAGGTTTTCAAACCATGCAATTAATCAAAGTAAAAACCCACACATCAAGCTGCATTTTTTTCATTCCGCTCGACGGGATCCATACAAACGGTGCAATGTATCAAGCAGTGGTTTGCAAAACCACACAAAAAGATACACATTTTTTTTAAAAGTGGTTCGCAAGATTGGTCAAATACATATATCTCGAGTCTGATGCCTATACAAAAGTGTCTGATTTATATTTAACAGTTAAAATGATGCCACAAAAACATGTGTAGACACAAAACTTACGATATGCAAAACTTTTAATATAACATACAGATGCATCCAGAGAACAGATATAACCAACCTCAGCATCACCCAGTAAATTTGCACCACACCTATTGACCACTCAAAACTAAGCCTCCTATAAGGTGTCAAAGATATACGTAAGTTATATGTCAGTTGGACACATCGCAAAGGGTTAACTCAGGAGTGAATAGTTTTTGCATCATATTTGGTTTGCAAGTCAGCAGTTTGCTATAAATCGCGTGGGGATACGATTTTACTCAAACTGCAGATTACTAAATAATTAATGCATTTGATGGATGGCACAAAATAGTCCACACTGTGATACATACCCCACTGAGTGAACAAACCCTATACTTGAGCCATTGTTGCTGCCGAAATGCAAAAAGTCGCCAGTACAGTTTTCAGCTTTCTCTTTCGTTTGGCCTTGTTTCCCCTGGTGTCTATGCAGGGTTGTTCCCCTCGGCAAGTTATGCATATTATGACAGCTTACGTTCCAATCAAGCGGACAAACTCCACCACATAACCTTGGTCAGACCACCAAGCCAATGATTGCTTCAGCATGCTTTTGTCTAATGTAGCCATAAATCGTTTGAGAAATGTGTTACAATGTGATAGACCAATTTATGTAGAACACATGAAGACTTCCAATTCATTCTTGTGTTTTCACTTAAAAGCTGATAAGATCGGACTACTACTGGGTGCTATCCTAATTCATTCTTGATGGGATCTTGATAGTGCTAAAAATACATAACAAAAATAATAAATTATGCTCAGTAAATGAAACATAAATTATATGTTGTCAGTAAGTACAAGAGATGAATCCAAATTTTTTGGGAGAAGAAAAGGAGTGAAACATAGTTTTTTACTGTCAGACTGACCTGCTACATCTGAGTTTCTTCACCAACATACTGTAGACTTGAAGTGAACCACATGTTTCAAATCGCTTGAAAGTGATTACGAGAATAGAGGCCAAGGGCAACCTGTTTATACTATTGTCATGGAAATTATGAGTTAACTGGAGGTAGAGAGTATTATACTCAAGAAAATATTTGCTGAAGAAAAAGTTTGCAAAGTTATTCTGGTGTTACTCAGCAACTTAATTATTTATGAATGAGGTGAATGCCTGCATGTTGAACACAGATTATGCAAAATGAATACACTAACCTGCTGCAACCACTAGAGGTCAGTGGAGAGCAACAGGGCAATGATGGCAACATCTGTCTGGGGTTAAGGGCAAAACTAAGTAGCCTATGATATGGTAGAATAACTTTACAAGTTTACAGTTATAGGCTATTATGGGATATAATGCATATTTAGTAATTCATGATAAATTGGCAACTGTGCCATTCTGCAGGATATACCTGCCACTGTGTAGTCCTGTTGGGGCAATCTGCCATGTAACGTCTGGTAGGGATCAATGAGATCCATTAAACCACTGACTGGTTCTATGTCAAAACTATGCACTAATACTTATATTAATTGCAGCTGAAATGATCTCTCCCTTGCCAAACCTCCCTTGTATCCATGTTAAATGGAAAGCCTACAGAGCAACTAGTGTAATTGTGATGGACTGAGAGCATTTAGCCCAGGGGCCAAGTAATAAAAAATGGACAATGGTCCAGTGGCACCGCTATCTTAGTAAGCTATTATGATGAAGACTGCATGTTCTCACACAGTGTTTGGCCTTATGGTCTGATCATATTGGTTCCCGGTAATGGAGCAGATAACTACATACACAAGCGGATAACAGTCACTTGGCAATCAGATTTTCAGGCAGACTAAAAATTATTAATTTATTATTATCATAAATAAATTATCAATTTTGTCAGGATCTGCCTTTACCTTTACTGCATATGCATGCTTTGTATTGGTAGCTCCTGCTTCCAAGACTATATTGGACTTTACATTGAATGTATTATCCGGCAGTACCTCTAATTCATCAGAGATTCTGCTATTGTTCCTTGCTTTCTCTTTCTACTAGGGGTTAACCTGTTGCACTAATTAATCACTTACACCTGGTGACTCCCTATTTATACCTGCTTCTCTCAGTTACCTGTGCTGGTCATTATTGTTATGTTACTGTTCCTGTTGTTGTGCTTTCCTGTTTCCTCTGTTCTCTGGAACTTCTATATTGTGCTACTGACATCACTGTACCAGATTCCTCTCCATTCAGTCAGTCCACCTGCATCAGCTCTATTCCTTATTGCTACCAGTTTTCAGCTTCACTCAGAAATCCTTGTTAGAATCTGCAGTACTTGGTTTGGTACCATTTCCTGTATTCTCTGATTTATACCTCTTCAATAAACATCTTATGGTTTCATCATATTTTGGGATCCATAGCTGTGATTTCCAGTTTTCTACATTGAAGCGTGACAAATATATATTGAATTACTTACAGGCATGCTACACATATGGTGATTTTGGGTCAGTTTGCAATATCGATGCCAAAGGTGCTGCGGTGAGAATTTTTCCTCACTGGATGTCCCTTTTTAGTAATTATTTCCTGTACAAGGAAATTCTACTAAAAGGTTTAACTTACTATTGGCCTCTTATAAAAATGGGAAATGGTTCCAATAGCCAGAGTTGGTAGCTGGTTATGAACCACAATTCTCTGAAAGTGATACAATAATCACAGACATAAAACCTGTTGTATATCTTCTATATGGTTCACAAACAAATGTCTGCACAGTGTCCTCCTTACGCCTAGATCGGCAGTGTGAGCAAGTCTACCACGAGTACAGTAAGAGCTTGTTCAAAATACAATTAGATGTCAACATATCCACAGATATAGGACTTTTAGGGGACTATCTCTTGTGAGTGCTGGAGGGCCGGTGCGGTGATACTCATTGATGATGATGACACCAGCAGAACTACCTAGTCGCTTCTGTTTGCGTACTGACCCCTCCAGCTGGCAGTACTTAAATCATTATCAAGTCACAGCTGTCTATACACATTACTAAAGTGATATTCCCATTTGCACAGCAGTTAAAAAAAATAATCTAATTTGGTTTTAAAGGGGAAAACAGCATATGTTTGTATTTAGCTTAGTTTAATTGAATTTGTATTTTGAATTTGTATTTAATTACATTTATTATTGAAAATGAAACTTTATTAATAACTCAAGACAATATTGTCTCTTGTGTAATTGACACTCAATAAATTTTCATAACAACATCAGTTGAAACACTTGAGTATCATTTAGATGTTTTGCACTGTCTGATGGGAGAAGCTGGGCTGACAGTGGCATTCCTCGCTGAATGCCGGCTAGGCATGCTCATGCCCCTAATATTGCCCACATGCAAGAATGACAGTTTGGGGGGATTTATCAAACCTTTTAAAAAGGAAAAGTAAAGATGTTGCCATAACAACCAATCAGATTCTAGGTATCATTTTCTAGAGTGTACTAGATAAATGATAGCTAGAGTCTGATTGGCTGCACTTTTGCTTTTTAAAAGATTTGATACATCTTCCCTTTGTGATAGGGTGTGTTGATTGTTTAGCAGGGACTACAGAGTCTCTTTCACTATACAAAACAACGTGATTGTTACACCTTCTGTAAGGTGGCAGAGAATGAGCATCCACATTGACTTTCAATGAGATGCCTTTTGCAACCTCCAGTTGTATTTTATGAAGAAAAACATGTTTTTATGCACACAAATACTAATATAATGAAATGTTTTACATAATAACAACAACAGTCAAATCTCCCCTTACTTAAATCATCTTATAGATAAACGACATAAGTGAAGCAGTATTTTACAAGAAAAATATAGTAATCTAAAATAATTGTGGTATTGCCCCTAAACTGCTAGAGGGCATGACGCTTTAGTGGCATATTTACTTTTGCCAGCATCAACGTGCCGACATTGGGACCGCAAGCCTGCGTATTGTTGGGCAGGGTGCATGCACAGGGTACTGCCCTGGTCTGAAAATAGGTCTACACCTTGTTATGCAATAGATAAGGAGTTTTATTTGTGCAGCCTGTCTGCATGTTCTGCAGCCGAGTCTTTATGATTTCCATAATGTTCAGCTAAGATGGAACAGTGCGGAAATACAAGAATACAAGACAAGCACGCAGCATAATAAGATAAACGCAATGCTGTTGCATATATGCTTTAATATATAAGTGTAAAATACAAAAATATTACGTTGAAAAAAAATATAAATAATATTTTAAAAATCTAAAACAAAATATATTAAAGTAATTGGAAAATGAAACAATCCATTTAAATATTATGTGTATTCCTTGTCAGAATTGATAAACTTGGAAAAAAAAGTCTAATAGTTAAAATATAATTCTTAGTAACATAATTTTAGCATTTTAGAATCTATTCTTCAAAGTGTATTTATAGAGAAATATTTCGGTCTCTCTGATCATAGTCTTTTACTTTCTCAGACAACTTCTCCCGTTTCTAATTAAATAATCATTATTTTCCAGGAAAATAAAAAATGACATATCTTTTTTTAAAATAGAGGAAGCAAATGTTCAGGGAATTTTGCAGGATGGATGTTATTGCTTTCACATGTAACTGTCCCTTTATAGTAAATTGTCCCCTTCTGCACCAAAGAGGGCAAAGAAAGTTTAGGGGTCAAAAGGAATATTTTAATTAGAAAATCAGAACATATATCTTTACATAACTTAGTATATGTCAATGTTCTAAGACAGTAGCTGTGATTTGGGATCAATTCCTTAATGGCCAGAAGAGGGGACTCATTTAGTAAAAATGAAATGTTTTCAAGGAAAATAATAGAATAAAAACACTTTCTATGTTATTATTGTCTTAAACTCATAAGTTTGGCTCCAGGGACTCCGTTAGAAGTGCATAATGTCATCTAAATATAGCTTGAAATGAAACAAATGTTTTTTATTTAAGACTTAACCTGAAGTCTATGATAGTTCTACAGTAATATAGCATAAAAAGAACTATATACATACACAAATACTAAGAGGAGCTCTGCCAAACAATGCTGGTGTGGGGGAAATAGAGTCTTTTTTTTATAATTCTTTATTTTGGTTAGTTAGAAATAAAAATCTTTAAGACAGAGCAACATTGGAAACATAAACAATTAAACTAAAAAAATTAACTTTGTGAACCACATAATCAATCATATTTTGGGCTTTGAATTGTTTTACAACAGAGTGTATAATAGGCTATGGATATAAAAAGGGAGGAAGAGGGATGGGGGGACAGGAATAGTGATGAAAGTAAGATATCTTATTTGTCCACCTATCAAGAAGAGGAAAAGAGGTTGCCTAACTGTGATAGGCATACAGGGGTGAAAAGTTCTTGAAGTTGGAATGAAGCAAATGGAGGGCAGAGCGTCTTGTCATGCATGGGTCTAGTTGATAGGTCAGGGAGTAGAGGAATAGGGCTGGGACACATACCTGGTTCAATGTGTGGCCTCTATCATAGAGATAGTAGATAATTTTGAATGAAGGAGGGAAGGGTTTTCCAGTTTCTCACCAGGAGACTCTTTGTCACAACCAAAATGCGGGAGGACTGTTTGTTAAGATTCTGAGAAGGATTACACAAGAAGAGCATCCAGTGGTCCCCTGCCACCAGGGCCTCAAATAGGCTATTCCAAAGGGGGCAATAACACAGCATCCACTAAATATTGGCCAGGGTACCCCTAAGGATACAGTTTTTCCAACAATCAGGTAAGGCGGTGGGGACATCTTAAGCCTCGCCAGGGTGTAATACCATCTATAATACACCTTGTTTCTTTAATCCTGGATGAAATGGAGCATATAGTAACTCCCAATCTCATGTCCTCCCACGCTTCCGTATCTGGAAGGGGACGCTTCATGATAGCTCTGTCTGGGTAAGGGAGAATGCAGGAGGATGTCCTTGATTAGCATGGCCTCTATAAAGGAGAAGGAAACTTTAAATAAAATCAATGACTAGTCTAATAAACTCCAGAGCCCTGACTCAAAACATAAACTTGCCCAAGATCATTGTATTCTGGCAGATCTCAACAGAGTTAAATCCGACATTGATCTCCTCCAGCTGCCAAGCGCCGCTTGTCGTTGAAGCAAACCTTTTGAGAGAATGGGGACAAGGCAGATAAAATGATAACATTGAGATTGAGATCAGTGAGAGCACAAAAAAATATAATTATCTTTAAAAATTCTAACATCCAACTAATATATAACTCCAAAAGTATCCAGTCTGAGGTTTAAAACTACTAAAATAATCTTTAGAGCCTACATGCCCCTCATTTCCGTCTTCTGCTCAATTAACAGATTCTATAATAAACAAATTCCTTGCTGAAGCTCAGCTACCTGTTAGGACTCTGCCTTTGTTTTGTATGTGGCTGCAGTACCTCAATACCACCAGAGGTGCTGCTGTTTTGCCTTTGAACGTTCCATCTCACCTGCATGAGTTAATCTCCTTACCTGATTAGTGTCTGCACCTGCTCCACTGCTTTATATACCTGCCTCAGTTAGTGTTGCTTGCAGCTCATTGTTTGTTCCTGGCTGCTTCTGTTTGTCCTTTCCCCTGTGAATTACCTGCTCCAGTTTGTCCTTCGGTTTGACCTCTGCCTGTGACTTGACCATCCCTAAATGCTGCCTGGTTTGACACTTTGCCTGTGACCCTGACTATGCATATTGATGCTTGGATTAACCCTTGTGTCTGTGACCCCGACTTTGCATATCACTGCCCGGACCAACCCGTTGCCTGATATTTCACTCTGTCTTGTTTTCTGTGATACCTGACTCTTCGTTCAGTGCCTTATGTCTCCTGGCTATCTGGAATCCTGATTCTAGCCTCCTTTTTCCAGTGCCTCATGCCTTGTGTCTCCTGGCTCTCTGGAATCCTGATTCCTGCCTCCTTCATCTGGTACATTGTGCCTCTTTCCTCCTGGCTATCTGGATTCCTGCTTCTTTCATCTGATGCCTTGTGCCTTCTGGCTATCTGGAAGTCTGATACCTGTTCCCAACATCTGGTGCTTTGTGTTTCTTGGCAGATTGGGTAACTCTGTATCCTTGTTCCTGTATTTGAACTGTACATTGTCATCTGCACCATTCCTTGGAAACTGTTGCTTCTATGAACTAATCCTGCCATTTACCGCACCTATTCCTATTTTTTTGTATCAAAAAATACCCGTTATTTCTGTTATGGAAACCTGCAAATTCCATGAACCGAATCTCTGTTTACAATAATCCACCTTAATAAAGACACCTGTTTTTTCTATATCTGTTCACACTAGGAATCATAACACTACCAAAATTATCGCAGTGCTCTGCAGAGTGTTTAAGTAGGGAAATTAAAATAGATTAAACAGAGGCCACTATAACAGATGTGGTAAATCCCTGGGCAGGTAGGCTTTGTTCCAGGGCATCAGGAAAGGCATAACACAAGATGGGCTATAGACATTATTCACATCATAAACTCCAGGAGATCACCAGTTATTACTCTCTCCCTAGACGCTAAGAATCCGTTTAACATAATCTCCTGGAGTTTTATGAGACATACTCTCAGACATAACTAAGTGCTTCTTGAATGTCATTTGGCTCTTTATGGCTCTTTAGGAGGGTCCCTCAGCCAGAGTCCTAATTAATGATATCCCTTCATTTGGGGGGTGCGATTGGGAACAGTGGCTCCAGAATATTGCTCTCGGCAGATGACATTCTATTGTCTTTGTTCTAGCCCAACTTCTAAAGGTATAGCAACATCTCATCTCAGGCTACAGGATCAACTATTCAAAACAAAGACACATTTATTACATTTTAAGCATTTTATATATATATATATATGTATATATATATATATATATATATATATATATATATTCTTCATTTTGCTTTCTATAAACATAGGGATGATGTGCTGTAACAAAGATTTCCAGTCGTACTTTCTTAGCTTTCTTTTATCCTCCTGGGTCTTCTACTATACACATTGAAACTATCTTATGTCTGAAGGTCAACTTGAACCTGTTTGGCAGTTGATCGAGCAAACCTGCTCTACAATCCTCGATCAAGTTTTCTCATGCAGCCATATCCATGACGGTTGGCTACAGTGCTATGGGCCTTAAGACTTCATAATAACATTACGTATGGTAAAAACTGGGACCTCAAGGTCTCTGGAGATTGATTTGTAGAGGTGAGATTATCCACGCTTGGCTACAATCCTATTTATGACCTCCTAAGATAATTCTCTGGCTTTCCTTCTTTTCTCTTTCTGCTTGCTCATAGCACTAAACACAATGACACAAAACAGGAGAATGAGTCATTTTCTCTATTCGTGTTTGTTAAACGCATGCACCTGCCACAGGTGAGTTCCGTTCCAAAGTGATATTTAACATGGAATCATTTCTAACAATTTCTAAAACGTGCCAATAATTTTGACCGGCGGTACATTTATCTTTAGTACATTTTTCTGCATTCCACTGTAATTCAAATAAAACTATGTTTTAATAAGCAATTGAACAACTGCCCAGAGGTTCCACTACATATATATATATATATATATATATATATATATATATATATATATATATATATATATATTATACAACGATAAAACAATAAGGCTATCTACTAGCATTGCAGTTTGGTGCAAAATTTGAGAAAAAACAAGCCAGCGCTCGGTATATCCCATATTATATATGGTACCAGCTGCTTGGCAATAAGCCCGCGCTCTGTATATCCTATATTGTATATGGTACCAGCTGCGTGGCAATATAAATGCCCATATATGTATACAAAACAAATAGACAGTTGTCAGTGCTTATCCTTTACACTGCCTATCTGTGTGTATCTAGCAAAATGAAAACATGAGGTATTAGTTCATATTTTGATCAAAACATTTAAGCCTGCATCCCAGTGTCAAGGGCACCTCATTATATGCAGGTTTTACAATGACCTATGTGCTTTAAACACCATTAAAATGCAGTTAAAATCAGATGGTGCAAGATTTGCTTGATTTGAACCACAGTAACCGATCGGCAATTACCATTTTTTTCCTACTGAAAGGTACGTAATCAAACCTGGTTGCAATGATTTAATGGAAATTTGTCACATACATATAATGTTAGTAAATGAGCCATAGTATATAGATGCAAATGACTATGAAATACTGGGAAAAAAACATTTGCTTATATGCTGAAAAAGACATCTGCCTTGTTTTCTGTTGCTGAATACAAGCCGTTGTTACTGCTGAACTCCCACTTCTGCCTATACTCTCATTACAGTCCCCAGTATGTATAAACATCCCTACCTAGTGCAAGCTGGTAAGAATTCTACATGTGAATGCATTTGGGCTGAAATCACTCCATACCTGTCAGATTACAGTTCCAGCTACTTATTTCCTCAATCAACATGTTGGATGTGTGAACTTTATTTCACATAGAGGTGGGGTTGACACCACATTCTTTCCACGCACATTTAACCGGAGCCTCACACTATTAATCTGTTCTGCTGGAGTACGCTCCTAATTTCACTATCTCTCAATTTCTGACTTACACTTTACCTCCAACTATATGACGCTTCCGCTGTCACATGTGACCCAGTCCTCGCGGCTGGGGTACGCATTTTCGGTGCGGAATATTCCGACACCAAGAAGTCCTCCAAATAAAAGACAAATCTGTAAAAAAAACGATGTAAAGAAAAGCAGACTTACCTGTATACCAAAGTTGCAGCTGCCCTATTTGCGCAGGATGCTGACCGCAAGTCAGTCCGACTACTGAGGTGTCCGTCAGGAGCCTTTAACGACAGTGCGACTTGTATTGCTTTTAATTTAAAGCGGCAATGTCAAACTCCACAGGTTAGGTGTTGAAACACTTAACCAAACATTGCCGCTTTAAATTAAAAGGAATACAAGTCGCTCTGACGTTAAAGGCTTCTGACGGACACCTCAGTAGTCGGACTCACTTGCGGTCAGCATCCTGCGCCAATCGGACAGCTGCAACTTTGGTATACAGGTAAGTCTGACTTTCTTTACATCGTTTTTTTACAGATTCGTCTTTTAATTGGAGGACTTCTCTGTGTCCTTATTGTGGTAATCGTAAAAACGATTACCACCGTTCCCCCGCATACACAATCAAGTCAGTGGACAGGCCTGTGCTGTTTTGCACTTTCCTATAATCTGATTGGCTACAGATCTATCCTCACCAACTTCATAACAGATTACACAGATGAACAGGAGCTGAAGATTGATTACAAAACTTAGACCCTGTGTCAAACACTCTGAAGCAGAGAACATTGCTGGTTACAAAAAAAACAACAACAAAAAACACCTGCGTAGCCTTACCCTAAACCTGATGTTTGATATCTATTGTGAAAAGATTTGATGCTTTAATGTCTAATTTAAATAGATATTCAATGTGCTATATGAGCAGGACATGTAAATGGCTTGTCTGCGATAACCATCGTTAAATTTTTAAATTGCTAGCTTGAACGCAAAACACAAACCAAGATTGAAGATAGATCTATTTCTGTACAAATTATTGGTACAGTGTGTTTGGCATCTGCAGTCCCAAAGCTACAATAATGAATATACTACATTGCATCAAATTACAAATCATAAATCACTGCTTAAGAAATTTCGCCGTCATTAAACATTTGTCAGAAAAAGTCAAATATTTGTGTTGTATCTAACGAGATCTGACAGAAGAAGGGAAATATAGACGACCTGTAAAAGAATGCTGGGGAACTCTATACATTTTTATAAGAGTTAAGAGCCTGCCAGAAAACAGCACAAATTGAAGTCACTCAATAAGCAGAGCACATATTAACTACCAGATAGAGGGCCAATAACACATGTCGTTATAGAGTGCTACAGCCGTATAGGATAATTATCTTTTACAATGTATTTTTTCTTTCCACCGGTCTATTTGATACCCATGACTGCAATTCTTATTTATTTAGCTGTAAACTTAAAATAAGAATGTGAGGAGAAGCTATTTTACTTGACGAAACACTTTAATAGAGGTAACTGTTATGCTGACATATTGCTGATATTTTAACCAATGCATTGTTTTATAGATCTGGGGCCTGATTCATTAAGGATCTTAAATGAAGAGGATCCTTATTTCAGTCTCCTGGACAAAACCATGTTACAGTGCAATGGGTGCAAATGAGTGTTCTGTTTTGCACATGAGTTAAATACTGACTGTTTTTTCATGTAGCACACAAATACTTGATAGCTTATTTGTACACTGAAATTTAAAGTTGATATGTGTGTGTTACATGAAAAAACAGTCAGTATTTAACTTATGTGCAAAACAGAACACTCATTTGCACCCCTTGCATTGTAACATGGTTTTGTCCAGGAGACTGAAATAAGGATCCTCTTCATTTAAGATCCTTAAGGAATCAGGCCCCTGATGTTTATGCATTTTTCAAATACTACTGCTTGTAAAGCCAATTTAAGCCTTGTTGCTCATCACTAGAGAGGCCTCAAATGTCACTTTATGTTTTAAGCCCCGATGGCATACAGTAGCATGGGTAGCAGACGCTATGGAGCTAGCAACTGAGAATGTCCACAAGGGCGCCTATAGCTGTCATGATTGATGCTTTGGGGCCCATGTCCTCCAGGCATCTTAATCAGGACCCTGCTGTGTGACCACTGAAAACGCAAGGAGTTTAAATCCCCAGAATGCTGTGCATTTGAACTAGCATGCCAGACTGAAGACTTTGAACCATTGCAGTTGGTGTGAGATATTATGTACATTATATGAGTAAACATACGTGTGCAATGATTGTAGAAGCAGGTGCAATTGTGTAAAATCAAGACGTACAACGTTGCAATTATAACTGCAGAAAACGGTGCCATTAGTAAAGTGTATCGACATTTAGGTCTTTGTACATTAATTCTGGGTCACCAGGCCTTGCTGATTTTAAAAAAAAAAAAAACAACATCTAAATGTCCTTGATTTGCAGAAGAAACTTAATACAGATCTGAATTCCACTAAGTAAAAGTGATAATGATCCTGTTATCGCCAAGATGGATATAATACAATAAGTGTGACCTCACGAATATGTGAGATCTCCTAGCACTTTGCAAAGCGCATTAGCATCTGGTCAGTAACAAAATTCTGGACTGAACACAATATTTAAATAGAAAGGAGATTAAAATCAGAGTTTAACAAAGGCAGTCAGGATATGTCTTGTTATGTTCACTTAGGTAAATCCAAGATTATATATTGATGTGAAATGTAACTAAAAGTGGAATCAAGTAACTTAATGTGTTTCCCTTGTCATGCTGGCAGCGAACAGTGTTTGGATAATATCTACACAGTTCATACTGAGCCTTGTAATGATTCTCTGTTATTGTCTTAATAAGCTCATATGGAAAACACCTCATTTTTCTTCCTGCTTTTTATTGTTTATCCATTGCACAGAGTTCACTAAAATATATAAATTATTTTTCAAGTAAATGCAAAAATCCTTAAAACATTGGCAGCCATTTAACAATAGGCATGATAAATCATGGGGATTATTAGTGAGTAATGACGTTGTATTCAATTGAAGCTAGGGTTATCTATCACAGCAGCTATGGCTGTATGTTAAACATTGAGGATTTGTTTTTTCTTTGCTTTTAAAAGAGATGTGCAAAACCCTGAACCATTGGGGGTGATTTTGCTAAAAAGCTTATTTTTTTTAAAATAACTACACCTTGCCTCACATTGCAAGAGTCTGCCATCCTCACTCACTCATATCAGTCCCTTCCCCATTGGAGCTTACAGTCTAAATTCCCTAACACACACACACACACAGACACACACACACACACACACACACACACACACACAGATGGAGACGGACAGACACACAGATTAGGGTCAATTTGTTAGCAGCCAATTAACCTACTAGTATGTTTTTGTAGTGTGGGAGGAAACCGGAGCACCCGGAGGAAACCCACACAAACACAAGGAGAACATACAAACTCCTCACATATAAGGCCATGGCAGAAGTGCTAACCACTACGCCACTATGATGCCTAGATGAGAAACCACTCCAGATTAGCTGCCCATTGGACGTAACGAACATGAACTCATTTTGCCACAGGAGCTCGCTGGGAACAGTGTATGAGGGTTTTTAATTTTTTCCCCATATGATTTATATCGGATCAAGGCAATAAGAAGATTCCAGGTAAGTATTTTGCATGCCCACTACAACATCAGGCCAACATCATTATATATTCCGACTATTAAATGGGCACAGTTATACATTTCTATAAGTATAGGAGCACAGATTTAGTTTTAATACACTAAGCGGCATAATTAGTTTAGGCCAAACACTGCAGTGGTTGATCTTGTGGCATTACATGTGACAGTCAAGACGCCAAGAGGAATTTCAGCCACTGGTACAGAAACTTCTTGGGCCACCCTCCATAGCTGCCTGTTATGATTCCTAGTGCATTTAGGAAGCAGCAACAGAAGTATGATAAACCAAATGACTTTATTCAGGCAAAATACATAAACAGAGATTCAGTTCGTGGGATATGCAGATTTCCAGCTAGCAGTCTAAACAAGTATAACTCAGATCCACAGATACACAGGTGTGATAAATGACAGGAAAGTCCACAGAGCAACAGATTTCAAGTAATGGCAGGTACCGTTAAATAGCAGGGACAAGTATACTGAGTTACCCAAGTCCAGGAGGCACAAGGCTGTCCAGGGAAGCAGACAAACTGAGTCCAGTGACTAAGCAGTGATCAGGGTAAGCAGAATCCAAATAGCCAGGCAGAGGTCAAGGTCACAAGGAAATGAGCATAGTCCAGTAATCAAGCTGAGGTCAGGGCAACAGGCAAACAAGCAGGGTCCAGGAATCAGGCAGAGGGTCACAACGGGAGATCAACAGCAGAGGCACAAACACTGGAACAGGGAGGAACAAGCAGCAGCCAGAGATTAAAGATGAACTGCACAGAGCACAGCTTGAGGCAGGTATTTCAGGCTGTGGGACAGGTGCAGTTCTAATCAGGCATCAGGCAAGAGGATTAACTCCTACAGGCATGGTGAAAAGTACAGGAACAGAACAGCAGCACCTCTAGTGGATTTGAGGTACTGCTGCTACATACAAAGAATAGGCAGAATCGTAACACTGCCAAAGGGAGTGTGGCCACACCAGTTTGGCGGCTCTTCAAACAACACTGAGAGGTCAGGGCTGCCAGGCAGTCCCGGGCCCTGGAACTTTGTACCTGCTCCCCCTCTTGACACCCTGTTGGCAGTATGCACCAATACATGCTGGCACACAAGAATGGACACTATATTATAAGATATTTACCCTGATACCAACCAGCCAGCGGTACCATGAGGGGAATACTACCATTTAGCATTGGGCCTGGCATCTGTAGAAGCGGGCCACATTTGTTTGATCGGCACACCCTGTAGAGGACCAGGTTCATTGCTGAATGTACAGGCTGTTACAGAAGCAGAGATGGGGTAGATTAACCCATTAACATTCTTTTTTTATTTATTCATTTTTTCCAGTCTGACGTGCAAGATAGCTCAAACAGCATGCTATTTCATCTCTCACAACCACCTTTATTTTGCAGTGAGTTTTCCGCCCATTTAGTATGCCACAGTGTAATTAATTTATCTTATGTGGTGTTGTCTTACTGTTAGTAAATCTGGTGGTTTTAAAATCACCAAGACACCACCAAGAAAGCAGACGAAGCACCTTTGGTTTAATAAAACTGTCCTTTAGTAAATTTCATATTTTCTCACCCTTCACTCTCTCTTGACCCCTTACAATTGGGCTTGTGTCCTTTCCACTTCACCAAGACTACCCTCACCAAAGAAACTAATGATTCTTGGCGAAGTTAAAGGGTCACTTCTTCTTGCTCTTGCTCCTTTACCTCTCTGCCGTTTTCAACACAGTTAGCCATTCCCTTCTCTTTGACACCCTTCACTTCCCTGGCCTATGGGGCACACTCCTTTCCTTCAACCTCTCTGATCTTTCCTTCAGTGTCTCCTCCCCTGAAGCCTGCTCTCCTACTCTGCATCTCTCTGACGGGGTCTACCAAGGTTCTGTTCTTGGCATATTAATATTCTCTCTTTACACCTTGGTAAATGCATATGTTCCTTCTGGCTACAATAGCACTTCTATGCCAAAGACACTATAATCTCCCTTTCCTCCTCTGACATCACTCTTTCTCTCCTCTCCCTCACTTCTCTCCACTTGGATGGCTTAAAAATACCTCAAGCTCAACATATCCAAAACTGAGCTTATTGTGTTTTCACAACCCAGTGTCACTTCCCCTTCTCCTGTCTCCCTTAAGGTTGATAGAGTTGCCCTCTCCCCTATTCCTCATGCATGCTGCCTGGGGGCTCATTGTTAAATCTCAATTTCAGTTTCCACATCTAGTCCCTTACCTTCACAACACTGCCAAGATTAACTCTTTCCTCTTGCTGGATGCCACCAAATCTATCATCCACACTCTTGTCATATCATGTCTTTATTATTACACTCTCCTCCACTGTAACCTGCTTATCAAACATCTGTCCCCACTGCATTCTCTTCTAAATGAGGCATTGCAACAAATCTTCCTCTCCCACCATTCCCCTTCTGCTGTGACTCCCTGCTAATCCCTCAATTCCTTCATTGACTTCCCATTGCCTCCAGAATACAATTCAAGCTGCTTACGTTCACCTATACAGCCCTTTTTAATGTCTCCCATTCTCTGACCTTTTCAAGAAATTCTCCCTTACTCACACAATCCATTCTGTCAGTGACTTTTGCCTCTCCTCCTCTCCTGTCACCTCCTCAAACTTTGGCCTTTAGGACTTGCTGGCTATCCTCCACAATCTTGGAACTCTCTGCCCCTCATGACCAAACTCGCTCCCAAACTCCAATCTTTCAAGTGCTCCCTTAAAACTCACCTTTACATGCTTGCCTACTCAGCCCCACCTGAAAACAATTCTCTACTCTATCTGCCTTTTCCACTCCTTTCCCTCCACTCATATTGTCTCTATTTGCTACCCAAACCCATTCTAAACAACTACCACCTCTCGCTCCACCTACCTCTTCCACTAACTTCCCTACTGTAAGGAACTCTCCACACACTCTTCCCGATGTGCAGGGATGGTCACCTTCTCTTTCTGTCCCCAGAGCCCTCTGCACATGCATGTCCTGTTGCTCAGCAGCGACGACTGACCGCCGGGATTCTAATTTGGGGCCCTACATATGGAGGACTCTGGCACCATTAGGGTGCCAGAATATTAGGTTCACCTTAGCTCTAGTGTTCCTTACATGTTCCAGTCTTTGTGACCTGCTTCCCTTCCCCTATTCCAGTTTGGCTTGATTACCTGTTGTGACCTTGGCCTGGCTCCTGACCTATCCTTCTGGATCCTGATTTTCTCTGTACTACTCGACTGGCTTCAGACCTTTGGCTTCCCTGACCTTTCTCTGCATTCTGATTTGGTATTACACTCCCGCCCGACTTTGACCTAGGATTGTCTGACTAAGCTTGTTTCACCTGTTTCTCCAATGACTGAGTTAGAGGTTTGCAATCCGCATGTCCCATTCTGGATCCTTATTTTCTACTTCACCGGCTACTGACCTTTGTCTTCACTGACCTTTCTCTGCATTCTGATTCAGTACTTCGCTCCTGTCCAGCTTTGACCCTGGAATGTCTGACTATGCAATTTCACCCACCTGTTTCTCCAATGACTAACTTAGAAGGCAGCGACCTGCACGTTCCATGCAGTGAAGCCCATACCCCCTTGCGGGGGGGGGGGGCATCCCTGATGAATACCGGGGGGGCGTGTTAGACTCCACACCTCTTTATTCAGTAGCGCAAACCACTACTCTCCCGCGGCTACGTGACACACCCCTATCGTCTATATTTGCTTTCCCTGCCTTCTCAAAAGCAGGAACCTGTCTAGCTCCTGCCTCCTTGTAGCCTTTGTAAGTTTTCCATGTGTATGCTAATGTAATTTCTTTCCCTCGTGTCTTTTCTATTGTTTGATTGTCTCTTATTTACTTGTGTATTGTTCTGTTTTAATCTTGTTTTTATTGTACAATGCTGTAGATTCGGTGGCATTTTATACTGATGACCTCCAAATTTTTCCAGCTTTGGTTCCCCAACGAATTTGATACTCCTGAAACAACCTAAAATCATTGCATTCCAAAAGATAGTTTAAATCATCTATACATATACCATAGAGTGAGGAGGAGGTCCGTTCAATCTATCCCGGGACTTCAAACATCTTACATGCTGACCTCTACACTTCTCTCTGGTAGGAGTGTACTTGCTTCCCTCATATGAGGAATTATTAACTGTTTCTACTGCATTGTGTTACATTAAATTATTGAAGGTATTATGACAGGCTTTGCCGTGTTTTCTTGTCTGTCATATTTTCATACTACATGGTAATTTTGAGAAGACACTACAACATGCATATTTTTTATTGATGTCTCTATAAGATTTTTCTTCTAGGTCCTAGGAGTAAGTTTTATTTAGGGGCGTGAGCCCCATAAAATTTGAATACATTAATCACGCGATGACTTATCTGTATTTTTTAATTACACCTTATTTTTGGATTCATATCCTTAAGGTGATGGTTTATCAAAGTGGATATATAATTGATTTAGGATTACTAAACATCATTGAAAGAGTTGGTGATAAAGAAAATTTGGAATCTACTAGAGACTTTATATTAAAGAAGGACTTGAATCTATCTAAGAATCTCTGTTTGAACTTTATATGAACTTTATATGAACTTCTGGTATGCGCCTTCTGTATATACTTTGCTCTTGATTTGGTGTTATTAGGATTTTGTGGTGTCCTCTGTATATATCGGCAGCAACCGAGAGGGAGCGCTGTAAAGAAGTCTTTATTTCTCTCCCTTTTTGGTGTAAATGATATGGCTAAAAATAAAACCCATACTTTCGAGAAACACAGACCTTGATCCATCCCCATGTGCGAGCCCTTACATTGGCGCTACGGAATATGTTGGCGCTATATAAATAAATGATGATGATTGGCTATGTTCTTCCCCTTCCTCCCCATTCTCAAGTCGTAGACTGGTGTAAGTGTCATTTGCCTTCAGATATGAATTGCATGCAATTGCATTCACTGATGTAAGATCCATTTCTAAGCATGCGCAGAGCTGTTTCACACAAGATACGGCCCGCAAATGGACTTACGTCTAATGAATCAGGTCCACAATAGTCAATTAGTGAGAGGTCTTACGTCATTTGTTACAGAATACACATTGACATTACCAAATGTGTATCAGTATTGCAATCTGTTTTTATGTCTTACTCTATGTCTTACTCTATGCACTTAGACGCCCATTCATTCATATTCCTAAGAGATTTATTTTAGATTAGGTGCTAACATGGTCTAGGAGCTGTAAGATTAATTGAGATGTTAGCAGTTAGAAAATACATTTTTAAAGCAAAATTACTCATTGAGGAGTCATTTATGTTTTTATCTCATACTTAAAATTGATCTCTCAGGTTGTAACCTGTAAACATCTGGTGAATTTATTTGACCACCCATATAAAAGTCTAGCAAATCATCCTAAAACACGCATACAAGATGGCTAAAGTCCCCCAAGAGACCTAAAAATGAAGGTCTGCTATACTAATTATTTCCCTCTTGTTACAGAGCAACATTCAGGATATTTCACATGAGAAACTTTATTGCAATTTTACTGGCTCAGATATCAGTTATCAGTTATGTATGTGTGGCCTCACAAAGGGATTGGACTGATGTTTTCTGGATAATGTACCACAGCAAGAGAATACATTGTAAGAGAGTTATAGTGGAGACAATTGTTTGCACTGATGGAAAAAGGTGAGAAAACAACAGATCAAAAGAATTCTCACGACTGTTTGTTTTGTACAGCTTAACATAAGCCACATCTGTTATAAATTTAATATTCTTGCATTGGGAGATGTATATCAAATCAGAGAGTGAGATGGAGAATTGTGTACATGCAATTATAGTAACAGGAAAACAAATGAGTAAATCTGTATTGTTGATTTTGCAAAAAGCAAAAATGTGCGACTCTGAATTTCATTCATTGGGACCAGGTGATTCTTGTTACGAAGGTTGAGGTGAAAGAACAAATAATATGTTTTACAATTAGCTTTTAAAAATGTTTATTTTAAAATGTAGTATTTAAATAATATTCTTGAAACAATTTTTATTCTCTAAAAACATCTTTGTAAATAATTTTAACAGCAATGAAAGAAGCTCAGGAAACCGAACTATTGAAAGAGGGGAAATTGGCTTGTTTTTTTTAATGTGGAGCTATGTGCTGGCAGGGTATTAGGCAGGGGTGGATTGGGAATTTAAAGTTGACTTTTAAAATATTATGAAAGTGGCCTCACTGGAAGGTGTGATCAAATTGTCAGTAGGTGGCAGCAGTGTTAGACCATCCCCCCACTTCCCCTACAAACACACTGGCAACGCATTCCCCTCAGTCCTGTAGATTAAGGTACATACCTTCAAACCCAGACAAATATCCGGATAAAAATGTTGACCTTTTTTTTAAAGGCATGGGGATTGTACCAGTGCAACAGTTAAAATGCTTTATTCTTTGAAAGCATTTTGTTCAATGTTTAATGTGCTGTTTTTTTATACAAAAAAAGTGTTTATAATTTTTTTTAAATTAGTGGAACTGAAAGCCAAAATCTGTGCTCTCGCTTCCACTGTGCATGTGGCAAGCTGGCTCACGCATGTGCATATTCCCAGAGACTGGCCTGGCAAAGTGGTTAGTTAACACCAGTAATGCCAGGGCGGCTGACTCAGTATCACTCAGCTGCCTCAGTGATATTTGCTTGATAAACTGCGGCATTTATTGATGCATTTTGATAAACAACTTAAACAACTTAAGTACCTGTCACAGGTTAATCATAGGAATTGCTAGTAACAACAACCAATTCACTTGTATAGAACACAGCTTAATGCTACCTGGCCAACACAGTCATATAATTATTATGTTAAGTACAGTATATAAAAATAGTAGAAGTGAAGGGAGTATTCTGCTAATAACTTCAGTGGAACATATTGTAAGAAAACATTTGAGGATATGGATTTAACGTTCAATGACACGCAGTAGTAAAGGTTACACATACTTTCTTCCAGTTGTTACTGCTGTCAACCCTCACCTTGTTACTGCTTCATTTGCTAGCACTGCAGACATTGGTCCCAATGTGGCTGATCTACACTGTTGGAAGAGTTAATGGCTTGCTGTCTATGTCCAAACCCTTGTAGAACTGGGACCTGCCCACCAGAGGCGTTTTATGCATGCAGTGTGTCGCAGGCTGACCAGCATTACTGTGGGGTGGGGTATTAGTTAAATTTATCCATTTGCATTGCATCATGTACTAATTTTTGACCCCCTCCAGAAATGTAGTATCAGCTCCTGAGTATTTTTCTTTTTTGCTAAAAAACAAAATGAAACGTGACCTCATTGACACCCATAGGCATCCGCACAGATCAGAATGTGTCTCTGTAGTCAATAGTGCTGCACATTTATTGAGGTAGCTTTTCCCTGGGAGGGGACAGCCACCAGAAAGCAGGTCAATGTCGGGGAGAAAGATAAAGGATTTTGAGGAAGAAGTGGGTGATGACAGATAAGCTGAGAGAGGAAGACAACAAGTTTGTGAGAGTAGAGAAAACAGAGCTGAAGCAGAGAGAAACAGCAGCAAAACAGTGAGAGAGTGATACCGTGAAGAGAGGAAAATAGAAGTCTGAAGCTGCCATTTGGGACACAATGGAAGTAGCCATTGAAGGAGATTTTAAACAAGGTGCTTTGGACTGGAAAAATTGCAGATAAGTATAGTTGGTTATATTGTTTATTTACTGGTGGACTGATATACTACTCTGAGAGTGAAGAGATTAGGGATAGTGTGGGGAGTCCTGAAGATGTAGATTTGTGTTATGCACATTTGTAAGTGCTGAATTCATCTTTTGAAAGGGCAATAGAGATTAGAGAGAATAGTGATTAGGTTTGAGAGACTGAGTTTGACCTGCTTTAAGTGATATAGATGTTTGCTGAGCTAACAACTTACTACTGCTATCAGATGCTGTAGGACTACAGGAAAAATAAAGCTACTGAACAGAGTGAATTTAGCTCGCTACCCATAATTTTTTGTGAATACAATCCCGTCCATGACGAGAAACCATTTTGAGATACCAGAAAACTGAATTTTTCAACAGTAAAGTGATGTATCCTATTATCTGTTGTGTGTGATTACACATCACTTATTCAAGTGACTGTGTTTGAATTCAAGTTGCTCATCTGCATATAGTGAGAGTGTTCAACTGTGCTTTTGTTTCTAGAGAAGCGTGATAACTGGGTAACTGGGATGTAAGAAGTCTCTATTCAAAGGCACCTGTGAAAAGTTCTGTGTCCAAAGATTATCTACCTAGCTTAGGCATATGGATATACTGTAAAGGATCACAGCCACCAGTTTGCACCAAGAGTCCTAAAAGTATTATTGTGCATTTACATGCTTAAAGGGTTTAGGTGTGGTACAGTGTGTTGAGAACTGTGTAAAATATGGTGAAATTATTGCATAACATGCGTAAAAGATAAGCTTCTAAAGGAAGTACTGCTGTAGACTGTTGCTCAATCAAACCAGCTAGAGTAATTAGATTGTCAGAGGTACCTCATCTATAGACACTGTGAGGTAAATGTAGTAGTGCAAGGGAAATTATCAGAGTTGGGCGGCACAGTGGCTTAGTGTTTAGCATTTCTGCCTCACAGCACTGGGGTTTTGAGTTTGATTCCCGAACAGGGTCTTCTCGGTGTGGAGTTTGTATATTCTCCCTGTGTTTTGCATGGTTTCCTCCGGGTACTTCAGTATTCTGCTGCATTCCAAAACCATATGAGTAGTTCAATTGGCTGTGAACAAAACTAACCCTAGTCTGTGTCTGCCTGTGAGTGTGTGTTAGGGAAAATTAGACTGTAATCACCAATGGGGCAGGGACTGATGTGAATGACAAATAATCTCTGTAGAGTGCTGTGAAATTAGTGGCACTATATAAATAAATGGTGATGATCCTATGCAAAGTGTTAGCTTTGTAATATTTTAGAAATTATTGCCTTTATTCTTGTATGTTGAATTGTTTTATGCCCTGTTTTTATTCCATGTCAAAAATGGATTTTTGCTATAAAATAAAGAAAAGTAATTGCCGCCCAATCCTCATCTAATTAATGTTCCGGGGTGGCTTCTACAAAATTCTTGTGTCCTGCTGAAGTGATTATAGTTATTAGTGGTGGGCAAGAGTTCTCCCAAGTCTCCCCTTGGTGTTCATGGTCCTGGACAAACCCAAGAAGAGAAGCTACATGTCAAGATTTAGTTGGAGGCACTGTTCTGAATAAGATAGGTGAGAGGAAATCCTACACCCATGCCATTTACATACACCAATTCCCAGAGGAGTCTGGAAATGAGGTGGGTGTTATATGAAAACTAAAGTAAAGATCAGAGTAAAGTGTGACACCAAGACAATGGGCTTGGGAGACTGAGTACATTATTGTGTGGCCTAGCGTCTAGCACTTCTGCCTCACAACACTGGGGTCATGAGTTCGATTCCCGACCATGGCCTTATCTGTGTGGAGTTTGTATGTTCTCCCTGTGTTTGCGTGGGTTTCTTCTGGGTGCTCTGGTTTCCTCTCACACTCTAAAAACATACTAGTAGGTTAATTGGCTGCTATCAAAATTGACCCTAGTCTCTCCCTCTTTGTCTGTCTATCTGTGTCTGTGTGTGAGTGTATGTCTATATTAGGGAATTTAGACTGTAAGCTCCAATGGGGCAGGGACTGATGTGAATGAGTTCTCTGTACAGCACTGCGCTATTAGTGGCGCTATATAAATAAATGATGATGATGTGTTATTGACAATGAGGGAGATTTAAGGCAGGTGATGACTCTAGGAGCAGGGAAGATGATAAACTCTGTTTTAGTCTAAGGTAGAATTGGGACATCCATGTGGAGATAGCAGAGAGACAGTTGGTAACACGAGATAGTACAGAATTGGAGAGGTCAGGGGAAAAGATATAGATATATAATAGATATATGGGTGTCACAGCGTAGAGGTGGTACTGGAGGCAAAATGAGCCAATTAGTTCCCCAATAGAAGAGGTATACAATGAGAAAAGCAGAGGGCCAAGAACTGAGCCATGAGGCTCCCCAAAAGAAGAGGTGGAGGATGTGTCAGAGGAAGAAAGGCTAAAGTATTTTAGGTAGTTAGTGAACCACGAAAGAACTGTGTCATGAAGACCAATGGAGTCAAGGGTGTGCAGGAAAAGGGGGTGATCAACAATGTTGAAACAGCAAGAAGGCCCAGGAGTATGAGAATGGAGAAATGACCCTTAGATGAGCTGTAAGTAGATCATGGGTCACTTATTGTGAGTGCAGTCTCACTGGAATGTTGGAGACAAAAGCCCTATCGTACATATAGTAGTTTGGGGACAGAGGGGAGGAGATAAATAGGACCATATTAACTATGGTAAAGAGAGAAACTTTTTTTTAGGATTGGTGAGATAAGCGGAGTCTATTTGTGAGCTTTTGCATTTTGTCCCCGTTAAATATAATTACTTACTGCAGTGATAAGAAATTATTTTCTTTTGCAATTTATCAAAATTGTTCAGCCAGGACTGTCCCATTGAAGAGTCTATGCTTTCACTTATGCTGCCACGTACATTATTACTAATATTATCTCACAGTTTTTTCCCAATCCATACGAATTACCTTTTTCCCATATGGATTATGTCAGACCAAGACAGGATGAAGATGTCAGATACGTTTTTTTTTAAAGCCACAGGTTTTTTTTTTCAAGTTGGCCAAAAATATTTCTTATTTATCTGGTCATCAATGAATCATTTAATTATGGGAGGCATCATTAATTACATTAGGCCTAAGGCAACGTATTTCTATTTATTAGAGGGTCAACACTTCTAGTGCACTACAAGCACTGGCCTGCAATAAATGCCATGGGCTGTGAGTGCATGCTGGTACTTTTAGTACGCCGATTATTGCTCCCCCACCCTGCCCTCTAGAGGATCAGGCCCAGTACCGAGTAGGCTGGGCTCTTCCTTACACAATGTAAGAGCTAAAACCGAATGTTTTACAACCGCTTATAATACGTGGTTTGGCCTAAGGTTTGTAAATCTGTAGTATTTGTACATTTATCCCTTGCTATTATTTTCCTTTAAAACCCAAATCCTTGCTTTGATATTACTAATCACACAATAATACACGGTTAATTGGCAAGGGGTCAAAGCACTCAAGACTTTGAGAATTTATTGTCTGCTGCTTGTCAAGGATGAAAGAGCAGTATATGTAACCAGCTTAAGAGAAACCTGCTACTGTTCATCTGCGGAGCATGACCTGTTCTCTGGTACTTCACAGCCTATGAAATATGATTCTCTCATAAACTTTGTCAAGTTATTTATGTATGTGAAATTTGATAATGCATTTTCTCTTTCCCTTCTTTCTCTCCTGCAAACAGGAGATATTTTAAATGGTGTTATATAACAAAAAGCATACTCCAAATTTAAGATAATTTATGACACAGTAGTAGTGTGAAGTTAAAAGTAATTTTTGCAGATTCTGCAGCTACTTCCAAGGAACTGCTAATAGATATGTGTGGTGAAATGCGGAACTAAATGTTGCATTGGTTGATGGGTGGAGCATATTGGATCATAGGCGTTCCACAGTGCTGCAGATTATGACTATACAAGAAAATCTATAACATTTTAATTTTATTTTTAGGGACAAAATATTTAAATAAGCTGGCAGGTTGCACATATAGGAAGGTTTTCCTATTTTTGTGTGACAACACAGGGCTTCTTAAGTCACGCAAAGGCTCTAGGGCTGTTCAAGAGGAAGTTCAAATATGTAGGTAGCAATGCAAAATGTGCATGGTTCTTAAGATATATTCAGTGTAGGAAAGAAAATGTAAATATTTGCCAATGGAGGTAAAGGCAGCCTGTATTTCCCTTCCTGTCCATTTAGAGTTGAACGCATGTCTTTTTGAGCAACGCAAACATCCGATTGGAGGAAAATTTGTTGTACTGCGAATGTTCAACTTGCACAAGTCATTTGAGCTGCATGTATCCTGCACTTGCATTCATTTTAGAAACAGTGAGTGTGTCTTTTCTAAAAAAAGATTGTGGCAGCTATTCCACATTTGTGGAAGTTATTACAATGCTGAGATTTACCTGGTGCCCTGTAGGCAAAATCCCTCATGTAGTCAACACTTCACGCTCCGACCAGTCAGTTTTCTTTGCTTTAGCTGTTGTCATATTAGTCTATTGCTAATCAATTGCTCAAGTTTGCTCCCTGCTCTGAATGCTGACAGACAATAAAAATTCAGAGAAAGAATTAGACTAAGTGCTATAAACCAATAATAAGCTCCAGAAGGTGCTCTCCAGCTGACACAACAAGAGAGGGTGTAAAAGAGAGGGGCTTGGCTCGCCATCGCCAGAGACCATTCCTTGGCCACCATGTGACATGGTGTTCAGGATTTGTTGAGGCCTGCGGTAACAATTGCTCCTAATGATGCTGTGGTCAAACTGCCCAATAGAGTTAAAGTTTTAATTTCCTACAATCACAATAATAAAAGAATAAATCACAAACCTGACAGGTGCACTTAAAGCACTACTAAGCCCTTGGTAAATTACCTGTAGCATGATCCCAGCATGCCAGTAAACTCAAACACCTCAGTCATATCACTACCCAGTACCCATTAACACTGTTTGGAAAGAGATACCTCTTTTTACGTGCCTATTTATAGTTGTGCCACCCCCCCCCCTCTTGGAGAAAACAAATGTCTTTTATTGCCGCTTATTGCAGCAGTAAAAAAAAATTGTTTTTTTTTCACTATTTAAGAACCTGATCTCCTCTGTTTCAACTATGTGGCATTCAAAAACCAAGCTAAGTCTGATACATGAATTTGTAAGAACACAGAGACTTGTACTTAGTAGCTCAATATGGAAAATAAATTCACAATGATTAAGATGAAACCAATTAACAAAATGACATACAAAGATATAATTCACTAGTTTCTGGTAAAATAAAAATGAATAAACAAAAGAAAATGGCATACTCACTAATTAACAAGTTTTCTGCTTGCTAGGAGAGCAGGAATATTGGAATTCTTCACAATACTAAATTGACTCCCAAAAGTGAACAAATCTGTTAAATTTACAGCACATTTTAAACATGCTGCAGGTACATACAGCTCCCTTCCTGTGATGTCAGACCCGGAAGGTCTGTGTAAATGCAAATTTATTTTTCCTTTTCTTTTTTTAATTCTTTTCAAGCACCTTTCAAGTCAGGATTTATTTACACTGGCCTAACTTCTTACCAAAATGTACTACCAAGATGATATTACTTCCACACAACAGGTCATAAGTTTCCCTTCATTTGCATAGCAAACATGACTTCTGTAAGTATGATATTTGAGAAAATATGACATTTTCCTGTGTCCTTATGTCCTTCATTCAAACTTATCCCAGCTGCTCAGTCACCCAGTTGAGATGTCCTGAGATATCACAGAATGTGCAGGATCTATTTTGGTATATTATTGATATTGACATAACCTTAGTGAGAAATTTCAAGGGCTTTAGCTTTTTCCAAACTGTGCCATTAATTACTATTAGGCACTAATCTGTAAGTGGGTGTCTCAAACTCTCTATCCATAAATACGTTATCGGTAGAGAAGAAGAGTTTCGAAACCAAATCAAAAGCTAAAGTAATCGAGTCTCCCCCCACTCAGTTTTAACCCCTGATTGGATACAGAGTTCATCTGAGCCACACCCCATGTGGGTCCTGAAGTCTAGGCACCTGACAAGACTGTAAAGGTACATGCACGTCTGTGGAGGAGGAGGCAGGAATAGGTGAGTTGCCTTGTCTCTGTTACTCCTCCGGCGGTGTCAGAACAGCAGGATTCTATGGTTAACAAATTCCACAGATAGAGTTGACTACAAGTTAAAAATAACTGGAACAACTGTCTCAATGTGCACACTGAACAACACACATTCCTCTTGTCTCATCAGTGCCCCTTTCCAATTAGTAAGTAAGCTCTCTAATGAGCAGTGCCCTCCCTACCCTTTGTTTTCTTGTATGCATTTATTTTGCACCTTGTAAGTCCCTGTTTTATGCAAGTCTTGTGTTCCCCACTGTACTACACTTCAAAGAACTGTGGTGCCTTTACTAATCTACGATAATAATTATAATCATAACACGCATTGTCACTAATATACCACACTATATCTCAACACTTACTGCCGCTACAAATCAGAGTTAAGTGAAAAAAAGACAAAAAGATAGCTAATAGCCATGCTAACTACTACCCTATACTACAAGCTATTCTATGCAAAATACAACTAAAAAGGCTAATTATGGTGGCTGTTCCTTGGGCATGTACAACTCTAGGGGGCATATTCAATTAGCTTCCGGGATTGCAGCATCCTGTGGCCGCACACATAAAGTGCAATTGCGGTACCGCCACATTGCAGATTTCCCTTTGCAACCCAATGAGGTGCAAAGGGAAATCTGCGGTGTAGCGGTATCGGGAAGGAGGCAGTCGCGTGATGCCGCGATCCTGGAAGGTAATTGAATATGCCCCTAGTAATACATTAATCCTGTTATTGTTAATTATGTGACAATTTCTTTTCATGTTCAGATATTCAAATCTTTTGCCTCCATAGGTTGCTTTTGCTATGCCCCTCTATTTACCCTATTACCACAGACCTCCAGGGTCCTTGCTCTCCTATATGTCCAATCTGTATTTAATATATATAGTACTAGTAATGATAAATGAAATCTTAACTGACACATATTAAAGATATTGCAACAGCAAGAACATAAAAAAAGATGTGAAGAAAATGTGGTAAGCATCAGCATCATCATCTATTTATATAGCGCCACTAATTCAACAGTGCTGTACAGAGAACTCATTCACATCAGTCCCTGCCCCATTGGAGCTTACAGTCTAAATTCCCTAATATAGACACACAGACACAGACAAGGAGACAGACTAGGGTCAATTTTTGACAGCACCCAATTAACCTACCAGTATGTTTCTGTAGTGTGGGAGGAAACCGGAGCACCCGGAGGAAACCTGCGCAAACACAGAGAGAACATACAAACTCCACACAGATAAGGCCATGGTCGGGAATCGAACTCATGACCCCAGTGCTGTGAGGCAGAAGTGCTAAACACTAGGCCACTGTGCTGCCTAGGATTTACAGGCATTACAATGCTCACTTGGCTTATCATTATTTTAATTTTTTTTATTTTGTACGTTATATTCGCACTGCTTGTCTACTATTAATATTTGAAAAAACTTATTCTGACTGATTTAGTTTTAGCTTTAAAGGTGAGATGCAGTTTGGTCCAGGGAGATGGTGATGGACAAGTGGGTATATGGGGCAGCATAATAGTTGCCGACTTATCAGACCTCCCTCTGTGACATGGGGCAGCCGGGACTTCACGTGACTTGCATCATAAAACCCTGTCCAATAGAAAGGATTGCATCATCATGCTAGGTTCTATCCATTGCTTCTCTATCTGCAACAGGTTCAGGCAGATTGCCGGGCTCTCTCCTCAGTCCAGGAGATCACCCACTATTTCTGGAGTCTTCGAGACATTGCGGGAGAATAAGTAAATGTGAGTAGCACAGAAAAAGTGGATTAGGGCAGCAGAAAATGTCCAGGCCTGGTGGTAAAATGATATAAGAGGGATCTTGAAGCCCCTGCATGTCTGTCCTAAGTCATAGCATATATGCCCCACTAGGCCATATTTTCTGAGCCGTCACTTACCCCCTTGGACCATAACACTCCATTGTTCCAACCATTATTACATTTCATTTATAAGACAAATACATATAAATTAGTTACTCTTAATTATGCCAGTGCACAACCCATGCAAAGCTGTCTGGCAGATGGAGTTCCTTCTAATCAGATGAACCTCACAATTAAACGCCAGTCACATGGTGTGTTAGTGCTAAGCTATTGAAATAGAATGGAGTGCCGAGAATATTGCAGAGCTATATGGTGCACCTATAGCGCTCTGGGGGTCGCTGGATTGCAAATGGCTTCATCTGTATGTTCCACAAATCACCGGCCTACCTATGTGAACTTTTCACAAACCCCCGGTCAGGGTGTATTCAGAGAAAAAACTCATGCTACTAAAGACTGGATCTAAATCTGTAAAAAAAAATTTTCTTTGTTGTGAGATGTATAAAAATATAACTCTATATAGAATTGCACAAATAAACTAATAGACTGTGCTCAATCATTGTAAAAAATAAATTGTGCATAGCGTAAAACCCACATTGTTAACAAATATTTTTTTTTTTAAAAAAATCACTCTGCGAGAGCATAGGTTTAGTGTGACCACATATAAAAATACCAGTATATTCTGTTACTAGCGTGAATTGAGTTAAATCTTCTGTATTTTTATGTATATATTGATTGTAATGATCCTACATCGGAACAAATTGTCCTAGGAACTCTCTCCCAAGTTCTTTATGCATGTAATGTTTTGCTATTTACTTCTGTAATGTTTTGCTATTTACTGCTTATTATCTCCTAACACCAATTAAAGATAATTACTTTACTATACTATAGGGGAGACCCAAAATAACAGAACATATTGGTTTGCCTATATGTGGTCACATTATATATATATGCATATATATCTTCTGTGTGTATATATATATATATATATATATATATATATATATATACTGGTATATATACTCTTGTAGTTTGATTTATTTTTAAGAATGTGTTGTTTTTGCGGTCAATAAAATAAGGGGTTGTTTAACATTTTAAGGATTTAAAGATGAGTGTATAATTTATTTTTTCAGATTCATTACGTATTATTTTTTTACTTTGATTGAGCTCAGTCTATCTATTGGTTTATTTGTCTCATTTTAAAGGAGATTGCAGTCTCCTTGGACACATTGCATAATCAGATTCAGTGTTACCTCTTTATTATTGTTCTATATAGAATTGGTTTCACACTATTTATCTCTGTGAAGTAAAGCATTGCTATCTCGTTTGCTTTTCCCACACATCTGAATGTATACCAGTGACAAGTGTCTTGTAGCAGGAGCTGGATACTGTAAATCAGTATGGTAAATGTGCTGACAGCACGCACCTAATCTGTTCAATATCCTTCACTGCAGATACCATCTGGCTTCACATCAATGTTGTACAGTATTTTTACATACTAGAGTCTGAATAGATGCAGAGATCCTGGGGCAGAACTAGAAAGTCAAATCAAAAAGTTATACCCACCACAATGTCTGCAACATCCCCAGTCAGTACCCAATAGGGCAGAATACTAACTGCAATAGTAGCAATCTAGGGCCTGATTCATTAAGGATCTTAACTTGAGAATCTTCTTATTTCAGTCTCCTGGACAAAACCATGTCACAATGCAAGGGGTGAAAATTAGTTTTCTGTTTTGCACATACGTTAAATACTGACTGTTTTTTCATGTAGCACACAAATATCAACTTTAAATTTCAGTGTACAAATAAGCTATCAAGTATTTGTGTGCTACATGAAAAAAACAGTCAGTATTTAACTTATGTGCAAAACAGAATACTAATTTGCACCCCTTGCATTGTAACATGGTTTTGTCCAGGAGACTGAAATAAGAGGTTTTTTTAAGTTAAGATCCTTAATGAATCAGGCCCCTAGTCTGGATTAAAGTACAGCCATTCATCCTCATTATTTGCCAAATCCTATAGCTACCTGGATAGGTCTGCTATGAAGCCATATTAAATACGTATTTTGGGGATTTTTTTTTTCCTCTAGGACATGGCCCGTGTGCTGCCAGGCAACATAACAGTCTGTGGCCCTCATTGCTATTGTTACAGCTGTTGACGTGTGTATTGTATGGCTATTATTAAACATCGGCTTGCGTGTCCTATATGGCTATAGTTATGCCATCTAGACTATATTGCTATCGCTACCTTCTGGTTGCATGGATTGGATGGCTATAGCTACTCTCTGGGTGCATGGACTGGATGGCTATAGCTACTCTCTGGGTGCATGGACTGGATGGCTATAGCTACTCTCTGGGTGCATGGACTGGATGGCTATAGCTACTCTTTGGGTGCATGGACTGGATGGCTATAGCTACTCTTTGGGTGCATGGACTGGATGGCTATAGCTACTCTCTGGGTGCATGGACTGGATGGCTATAGCTATTCCTCTGGGTGATGGACATTATGGCTATAGTTACTCCTCTGGGTGCATGGACTGTACGGCTATAGCTACTCCCCTGGGTGCATGGACTGTTGACTTTATGTATATATCTGGTCACATTGACAGTATGCCTATGGTTACATATCTGGCTGCGTGGCCTGTATGGCTATAGTTACTTCCCTGGTCGCATGAGCTGTATAGCTAGTAACTCCCCTGGTCGCATGGACTGTATGGATATAGCTACTCCCTGGTTGCATGGACTGTATGGATATAGCGGGTGCAAAAGAAACGGCTGAAAACAAGCATACAAGAAACACAGGACTTGCCGTACGTAGCCTAAGTTAGTCCACACCTTCCCTCCCCCGTTCCGTATCTCCATTCATAGGGAGTCGTAGGTTTCTGCTGCTTGTGGATAGGAATTGCCTGCAATTGCACTCAATAGCCTTTCTGGGCATGCACAATCATCATCATCATCATCATGTGGAGCCACATAAGATATGTTGCGCAAATGGGCGTCTCTCGGAACATGAATCAAACCCTTGATGAAAGATATTTTAATACACCAAGATAAACTTAGACATTTAGCCCAGTAATGAGCTTAAATGCACTTGCTCATCAGCAAAGTAAACTTGGCAGCTGATATCTAATTGTTGCTAACTATGCTCATTCCAGCTATTTAGATGATTGATGGTTTGTACAAAAGGTTTTGCTCTTTGGTGCTTTAATCCCACCTGAGTACTGTCTGTGATTGTTGCGCTTCCTTGAATTCACTTCTCACTGTTAAGTTATAATATTGTACTGCAGCACAAACATTCTGTTTGCTCAGACTTTTAGATATTCCTTTAGCTAAGTCCAATATAGACTTCCCCCACTGTATGATAATAAGCAAAATAGTGATTAGATTATTTCATCATTAAAAAGATGAGCGAGGACATTGACTCCAGAGTAGGACATCTTGGGATAACTGATAAAGAAATCTACAGAAAAATAATTAATTATAGTATCTTAAACTGGATAAAAGCCATATAACTCCACAATCTCCTTATTAACATATACAACTGGGTACAAGCTAAACTGAATAAAGACCCTTAAATAACTAAATCCTTTTTGGAATAAGGATCCTAATTAAACGTTTTCCCAGTACAGTTAGGCAATAGTTGACCTAGTACTAGGACCAGGGGCACCAAGAGGGGGGGGGGGGTGCAGGTACTAGAGCGCTGGCCTGGTGTGACCCAGCCCCCTTTGAAAACTATAGATAGGACCCCAAGAGCTTGCTGTACTGGGACCTGAAATTTCTCTTGGCTGCCCTGACTAGGACTATTGGTGACAAGATACAAGGGGCTTAGAACCTAGCAGGACTAAATGCCCCTGGCACCTTAGGAACTCCCAGAGTATCCCATGGTCAATACAACAATAGCAGTCACATAAATAATAGAAATTATTTCACTTTACCAAGTTGTAAAGTTGCCAGGCCAAGTTGTAAAGCCTATGGGGTAATGGTTAAACAGTGTCAGGCCAAGCTGCTGCTGTCCTATACTCCAATAAATGCTGATAGACACCACCAACCAAATTGCTGTTGTTTCCCAATGTCTTAAAGATCCCAGTCACCAGGCAAATGCTCTACCAACATGGTAGGGACCTGTACTCCAGTCTCCCTACTCCTGTAGACACACCAGCAGCGACAGATCCATGAACATAACTTCCACGTAGCAGAATGGGATGTTTCAGATGCGTATTAGATGCAGAAGATAGAGGAGGAACCATAGTTGAGCTGGTAAGAGATGAGATTCTACCACCAGATTCAGAAGATACACAAACACTAAGCTCTCCCTGCTTTCTCAGGATGATACTCCCAGCCTTGCAGGGTTATGTCCAGGTCAGTTGCATCAGGATTGGTGGGGATGAGTCTAGGGGTTGGAGATGGGCATGGATTAGGCTAATCCCCACATGTGCTTCAATGTCTGTTAAAGTCCAGGGAGGAACAATAGTTTGAAAAAAGCTAATTAATGAAAATCCTTATCTCAGGAAATGAAAAGGAGCTTCTCATTTTAACCCCTTATGGTTATGCACGGGTTTCAGAAGCATGAAAAAAAAATCACCATTTTGTAGATCACTGTAAAATTGCGATGAATATATGCAACCCACCTGGATTTATTTGAGAACAAAGTGGGCCTCTTCAATCCATCCTCCTGCACAGTGGTGGAACTACCATTGGTGCAGCAGGAGCGGTGCACCAGGGCCGATGGCAATAATGGGGCCCGCTGTGTGGGGAACTAGTGATCTGTGGGCCTTGGGGTTCGCTCAGGGCCGTCTCTTCCATTGGGCACGATGGGCAGGTGCCCGGGGGCCCTGCAGGCAAGGGGGGCCCATCCGAATCCTGAAGAAAAAAAAATTTTTATTTTTTTTTTAAAATACTTACCTTGCGCAAATTATAATGAGTGGAGCAAGTCTGTTGCGGGTGTATCAGGGGGTGAACATTGTTAGGAACAAGCATGACTGATCAATGCTGATGTCAAAGCTGGACGATATTAACATTTGTGAAGAACACAAGGGCTTAAGATATGGCATGGCCCTCCCTTTTGGAGGTTTCCTGCAACTGGCTTAAAAGTGCTGTTCCAGGCCTCATCCGGGGAAGGAATCTGGATAATAAATGATGTTTAACCCAAATATTGCAGCTTTGCTAACCCTGTAGTTTATGTGCAATGGTCAAAGATGGCGTCTTATTTTACTTAAAGTGTCAAAGAAAATAAAACACACATTTTTTTTATTTATTTTTTTCAATTTTAATTGAACAAAGAACAAACCACTCCATCCCCTTGTTAAAACAGTCATTATTAAAAAAAAAAGTTAATTAAAAATAAAAAAATAAATTCTTCCACCCAGTGTAGTTCAAACTTTTTCTCACACAGTAAAGTCCTTGTCCTAACTTTTCTGTGAGAACAGACATAATTCCTATTGGTTCTGATTAGTTTTTGATTTATTTAGAACCGGTCACGGTGAGAGATTAATTTTTATACCTCCTGTCATTGTGTGTAGTGTTGAGGGGCAAAGGTTAGGAAGTGCACCTCCTTCTCTAGCCCTGACTAGCTTCTGGGCATAGATGTTATTATTATTATTATCGTAGATTTGTAAGGCCCCACAGTGCTCAGCAGCACCGTACAGTAGAGAAAAGAGGACATACATAAAGCAAGGACATACAAGGCAGACATGAAAGTAATGGTATGCGGGACTCTGATCATTAGAGAGCTTACATTCTAAATGGAAGAGGGCACAGCTGAAACAAGAGGAGCGAGTGTGGCTTAGAGTGGAGATTGGGACAACTGTGAGGGTTTATTAGTGTGAATAGTATCATCATTGATAAGTTAAGCTTTAAAAAGAGATGAGTTTTTAGGGAACATCTAAAGAAAGCCTGATTGGGCATGGTAGGGAATTCTTTAAGTGGGGAGCATCACAGGAGACATCTTATAGATACGAGAGAGAGGTGGTTATCAGAGATGAGACAAGGTGCAGGTTAGAGGTATATCTAAGAGGGTGGGTGGGAAAGTATTTTGACATGAGATTTGAGATGTATCTAGGGTGGTGTTGAGGGCTTTGTAGGTAAGGGAGAGTAATTTGAATTGGATTCTGGAGGACACAGGGAGCCAGTGTAGGGATTTGCAAAGTGGTGCAGCAGATGTGGAGTGGTGACAGGAAGATCAGTCTTACAGCAGAATTTAGGATGGATTCAAGTGTGAATATATGGGTGTCAGGAATGCCAGATAGCAGAAGGTTGCAGTAGTCAAGACGGGAGATGATAAGAGAATGGATAAGAGTTTTGGTAGCATGTTGAGTAAAGCTGGGTACACACTACACTGTTTTCATTCAATAATCTTCCGACCGATCTACAACAGTGAGCACGAAATTACAGTCATTGGTCACGATAACATGGCTGTAAAAAGTCGCTAAAGGGACGTCCGCTCTTCCCTTTACCGTCCTAAACAAGGCTAGTGTGTATGCAGTAGATGGATCGAGCGATCAGATCATCGATCGCATGTAAAATCGCTCTGCATAAAAAGTTGGTCGAAATCTCTGTAGTGTGTACCCAGCTTAAGAAAAGGGTGTATTCTGGAAATGTTTATAAGGTGGAATCGGCAGGACTGGGAGAGAGTCTGGATGTGAGGAATAAAGCGTCAAGTGTGACACCAAGGTAGTGAGCTTGGGAGCCAGAGGAATTGTTGTGTTATTGACAGTGAGGAAGATTTGAGGGAGGTGGTAATTCTGTCCGGAGGGAAGATAATAAGCTCTGTTTGGGACATGTTGAGCTTTAGGCAGCATTGGGACATCCATGTGGAGATAGCTGAAAGACAGTTGGTTACATGAGATAGTATAGAAGGGGAGAGGTCAGGGGAAGAGAAATGAGCGAATTAGTGCCACAAGAGAAATGCTGTGGAATGAAAAAATGTCCAAGAACAGAGACTTGTGGGGGCACCAACAGATAATGGGATTCGAGGGGAGGATGTGCCAGAAGTAGAAACACTAAAGGAGAGGTTCGATAGGTAGGAAGTGAACCAGAAAATAAATTTATCATGAAGGCCAATGGAGTGAAGGTTGTGTAGGAAAATGAGTATGGAGACTCTTAGATTTTGCAGTAAGTAGATCATCGATCACTTTTTTGAGAGCAGTTTCAGTGGAATGTTGGGGACGAAAGCCTGGTTACGGAGAAATGAGAATGAGGTGAGAGAAGAGAAAGTGAGACAGATATCTGTACACTAAATACTCAAGTAGTTTGGAGGCAAAGGGGAGAAGAGAAATAGGGTGGTAATTGGAGAGAGAGGCAGGATCAAGAGACGGTTTCTTTAGAATTGGTGAGATGAGCGCATGTTTAAAGGCGGATGGAAATGTGCCTGTGAATACAGACAGGTTGGGGGGGTAACACTACGGGACTAATGGAGGGAGGAAGACAGTGACCTTGTCAGTTCATCTCAATCTGATTAAAGGATGGTTACCAAGTGTTGGGTATGTAGCGAAGGAAGATCCACACAGTTATGGGGGATTGTTATTAGTGCTGGATTTCCCACCATGTATGGGTCAGTGTGAGGATATCAAGAGGTAGCGGAGGAGGAGGGTTGAGAACTGGTCTTAGCAATCAGCCATGGTGCCCATACCAGACTAAACACATGGGGCCTGAGTCATTAAGGAGAGCAAAGCAAAAAAAAGAAGTAAATCTTATCCTGGACAAACCATGTTACAATGCAAGGGGTGCAAATTAGTTTATTATTTTGCATATAAGTTAAATACTGTCTGTTTTATCATGTAGCACACAAACCATTGATAATTTTATTTTTACACTGCAATTTAAAGTTGATCTAGGACATGCCCTACCCCAACTATAAATGTGTCCCCACATTTTAAATTCACTCCTCCTCCAATTCAACATGGTTTTGCCCAAGTGTCCAAGACTCATTACCTCTATTGTGCAGGTACTTATAGTCACTATATGCCAAAGGTCAAAAAAGGATTCCGAAAAGGATAATGGGAGCGAGTTTTTCCAATTTCTGGCTATTAGACTTTTAGCTGCTGTTAACATGTGCGCTGTTAGATTTCTAGAAAATTTGTTCAGATCTTTGGGAGGGTAACATAGCAATACAATCCAGGGGTCCCTTGCAACCGGAGCCTCAAAGAGGTTGTTCAAAAGTCGATGTACTTTAAGCCAAAGGGGAGTTATTACAGGACATGACCACAAATATGAAGCATAGTGCCCCTTTGGCCACAATTTCTCCAACAATCAGCTAGAGCAGAAAGAAATATCTTAATATGACTCATTGGGATATAATCAGTGGTTGAAGTGGGGGGGTGTATATGGGGGTATGCCATACCACCACTTCTCCTACTGCCATCATTGTAAAACTACCAAATATCATTCAATTGTATTCCCATTTCATTTTTCATACGGCCACTACTAAATTTCCACTTCAACCACAAGAAATTTCCTTGATTTTAGTGGAGATCACGACCTGCAGCTCCTGTCTGCAGGTACTTTGTTGGACCTTTGTATATATTTGTATCCTGCCTGTAGTACCACTGTCCACCAAAGGGGCCACTGTGGTACTTAGACTGCTCTTACCTGCCTCGTTATTGCTGGAAGCTTAAACACCTGCTTCTGGCCTATATAAGCTGCCTGTCCCAAGCAACCTGTGCCAGATCATCTGTTCCATTTCCCTGACTCCTGTTCTCTGAGTTCCCAGCACATCTATCCGCAGATCATCTCAGACACTTGTCTACTCCAGTATCCTGTGGTAACGCTCTGCAGATTATTGCTACCTGTTGTCTGAAGTTCCCAGCACATCTATCCCCAGATCATCTCAGCCACTGTGTCTACTCCACTATCTTGTGGTAACGCCTTGCATATTATTGCTACCTGTTCTACTCATATCACCACCTTTCCAGAGGTATCCAACCCAGCAACCTGCAGGCTACGTGTCTCACCACCTTCCCAAAGGTATCCAACCCAGCAACCCGCAGGCTACTGCTCTGACCACCTCTCCAGAGGTATCCAACCCTGCAACCCACAGGCTACTTCTGTCACCACCTCTCCAGAGGTATCCAACCCTGCAACCCGCAGGCTACTCTTCTCACCAACT
Organism: Mixophyes fleayi; assembly: GCF_038048845.1. Taxonomy (NCBI): domain Eukaryota; kingdom Metazoa; phylum Chordata; class Amphibia; order Anura; family Limnodynastidae; genus Mixophyes; species Mixophyes fleayi. The sequence goes on from NC_134406.1 coordinate 255,341,596, forward strand.
CTACAGAGGTATCCAACCCTGAAACCCGCAGGCTACTCCTGTCACCACCTCTCCAGAGGTATCCAACCCTGCAACCCGCAGGCTACTCATCTCACCACCATCCCAGAGTTTTGCATCCTGTACCTGCATTAGTTTTGCATCCTGAACCTGTATTACCTGTGTTTCTAATAAACCACTTTGTTCACCTACCTTTTCTCCGTGGTCTTACCTTGGCAACCCTGACATCCGGGCCTCCTTGTCTGGTGGGGGGGGGGATCCCTCTCCCATTCTACTTCATGATGTTCTGTGCGGGTAGGGCAAAATCAATTTTGGGAAAATTGAGCTTCTGCTCATTAGGTGATGTCTGAAAATGAACAAGGAGTACAAATATCAAATTTGGAAAAAAATCAAATGAACTCTGGGAGAGGGACTTCTGTTGAAGTTCTGCTAGTGATAGCCAAAAACCATGCCCATAGTGATCAGTTGGAAATTTGAAGTTAGTTTCAATCCAGTTGCAAGTCAAAGTTGTGGTCGATCCTGAAAGAAATACAGGGTTGAATGGATTCAGGGGGGAGAGCAATGATTATTATTATTATTATTAATTTTTATTTATAGGGCGCCACTAGGTGTCCGCGGTGCCGTACAGGGACAGACGAGATTACAATACGAGGAGAGACAGCACAGAACAGTAAACAATAATCACAGTAACTCAGTAAGCTCAAGGCACAGCTAGAGGGGCGGGGGAGGGGAAAAGGGGAAGGTCAGCCAACAACGGCACCTAGGAGGGAGGGCACGGATGAGAGGGAGACCCCCAGGAGGAAGAGGAGGGAGCGAGAGGGGACGGGGGAAGAAGGTCCTCGAGGAGGAAGGCTGGGTAGCTAGCGAGCAGAGTTAAAAGTGGTGAAGACAGGAGGAGAGAAAGCCCTGCTCAAAGGAGCGTACAATCTAAGGGGTGGGACATCTAATGATGTAATCTTTAGGTAACTTTTAGTTTTAACGAGTGTAGGTCTCAAAACCTAGTTGCAAATTTAAGTGTTGGAAGCAATTTGCCAATTGAGGAAGCCAGATTCAATATTGAGCCAAGAGGTTATGTCTGGGGGACAAAAGACACGGTCACTTGGGAAAATGTGATGTCAAACTATATGATTCTATATCAGGGAGACCCTCCTCCACCCTTAACAATGTCTCTTCAAAATATTACCTAGAGTCTCGGAGGCCTGTTGATCCAAATAAAGCGGATAAAGGCTTTCTGAATGTTATTTAAGGATAGGGTCACTGTCACTGGGAGAGCCTGAAAGAGATATAGAATGTTAATTTTTACAGCTATGATCCTGCCCAGCTAGGAGATGATATGGTGATTCCATGATGTTATATAAGCTTGCGTTTTGGAAAAAAGTTGGGGGAAGTTAGCTTGGAAAAGTGAATGTGGGAATGTGGAATGTGAGAAAAAAACCCAAAATATTTTTTCTTTTTAAGTTGCCAAATTCAGCATCCTGAGGAGTGAAATGTAGCAGCATGGCCTCTGATTTTGAGTAATTCATATTGTACTCAGACAGATCACTGTAGGTTTGCATAATTTTATAAAGGTTGGACAGGAAGAGTAAAATGTAATCTGCGAAAAGTGAAATTTTGGAGTTGGTGTTTCCCACCTGCACTCTATGAATGCAGGGATTAGACTTGATTGGTTATGCAAATGGATCAATCCCCAGGACAAATAACAGGGGAGACAATGGGCATCCCTGCCTGGTGCCATTCCAGATAGACACCTTGTCCGAAGGAAGGCCATTAATTAACACACACCACAAATAAATTAATAGCGCCTACCATTAAATAATTGACCCCCAAAAACACTCCATCAAATTAAAAAGCCACCTCCCACCCTCATTACTTTAAGATGCTTCTCACCTTCCCTCACACTTCCCTTCTTTCAAAAGTGCTGTGTTGGAGAGGCATACTCCTCTGTATACCTCCCTTGCAGCCTATGCACATGGGACGACGCCTATCATGTGGTGCAGGTCTCATCTGACATGTGTCAGAGGATGATAGTAGGAGGTGGGTACAAAAAGGAGGAAGTGGACACAATTAGGGGAAAGGGGGATGGAATCAATCATAGGATCTGCATGAAGGTGGCTGATCCTGAAGTAGAGGCCAGCCACTGAGAACCCTATTGTAGCTGATCCGTGGGGCACCTGTGCAACACCCTTCCCCCCTTAATCCATCTCTGACTCCCCTTTTGAAGAAGCATACAAGACCTGACAAATCACTTCCTAAATCTGAAAAAAAACACATTATAATTGTACATATAGCATTGTTGTCCCTGATGGTGGTGGTAGGGGTGATGATGTACATGTTGATCATTTTGGGACTGAAGCTACACCTGATAATAATTGTCAGCCCCGTCCTCAAAAACGTTAAGGCTCTTCCTGACCCCCTGCTTTTATTTTGACAGGCATAATTAAAATATTTGGACCAAAGGAGTAGAAACTTTGCCATCTCCAATAATCCTAGTATAATAGATAAGTATCCCTTAGAGCAGTGATGGCTAACCTGTGACACTCCAGGTGTTGTGAAACTACAAGCTCCAGCATGCTTTGCCAGCTATCAGCTAGTTATCTACTGGCAAAGCATGCTGAGGCTTGTAGTTTCACAACAACTGGAGTGTCACAGGTTAGCCATCACTGCATTAAAACATGCCTCGCACAACAGAGAGGTCTTTACATAGTTACAGGACACATCTGTAGTTGTTTTTGCTGCACACAGCAGGTGGCTTGTTTCTTAGTTACATAACTAAAGCCACTAGAAATGTGAAGATATTTTCCTGGCCATCATGTTACCTGTAGGTTTAGACTATTAGGAATGGCCCCACTTACACGTACATTGGCCAGCTGCATGGAAACAATTGTTCCAGGAAGACAAAAGAAGAACCTCAATAGCAATTTTGCCCCATAGGACAGGGCCACCCACCATTGTAGTCCCATCTGAAATTGTTTAATATTTAAATAAAGACATTTTTCATTGTTGCTTTGATACAGAGCTCAATAATTCTATTGCTTGTATGCACATACATTTACATAATTCAAAATATCGCCTTCGTTTGAAACAAGGTTTATGTATGTATTGTTCATACTTGATCTTAAAAATATGACTGCACCGGTACTTGGGTTAAGATCAAGGTTTTTCCAAAGCCAGAACAAACATTTGTATTTACATTCAATTGTATGAAATGAAACGTGCTGTAAAGAATGATCCAAAATTAAATGGATTGCATGTGGATTTTATAATACAAAGCCACAACCAGAAAGACACACTATATTTTAGAAAAAAGATTTTGGAAAAAATAAGCATACTTAAAATGTGTTTTGTAATGCTGCTGTTTTTCCCTTGACACACATAGTAGTGTTCTGTATATTTATAATGTATTGCATTGCAAATAGCACAAGTATTCTGAATCCCATAGCATTCAATAAGATATTCTTATTCCTCACTCTAGTACTAGCTACTTACTAACATTTGATTAGTTGTTATGTATTACAAAAAGTAATGTGCACAAACCCCGTGTTTTGGTTATCTTTCTAAAACTATGTTTGTGTTTTGGTTTTGGTTCTAAAACCATGTTTGTGTTTTGGTTCTAAAACCATGTTTGTGTTTTGGTTCTAAAACCATGTTTGTGTTTTGGATTTGGTTCTAAAACCATGTTCGTGTTTTGGATTTGGTTCTTAAACCATGTTCGTGTTTTGGTTTTGGTTCTAAAACCATGTTTGTGCTTTGGTTTTGGTTCTAAAACCATGTTTGTGTTTTGGTTTTGGCCAAAAATCCTCATGTGTTTTGGTTTTGGATCGGGATGTCATAAAAATTTGGGAAAAACAAGTACAATTGTATCATTTTCAGCTTTTTTTTCCTACATTAGTATTTATTTCAGTAATATTTATTTACAGGCTATTTTTTAATGATTTCTTCACAACTATCAAAATTTTCACCAATATTGGCCACTGGCTGCAGCGAGCTGGCTGGCTAAAATTAGTGACAGAACAGCACAAATACATGACAGTTTAATAAAAGGTACAATCCCTATGAAAAATTGTGAAACAGCAGTGGCAGACAGGATGACAGTAAAATAAAGGACACCTTTAAAAAATACAGGCAGATTACAGACTGATAGGATGGTTATTTTAGAAATGAAGATATTCCAAAATTGTCTTATTTTAATCTCAATGTTATACAGCATATGTGACATGGAGAGAGATAACAGCTGAAATAATAAAAGGTAGTTTTACAAAAGAAGATAGACCAAGGTGGGCCTCATAGAGAAGTGCAATGGTTTGAGTAAGGCAATGGACTTATTTTTTATTCTCAACATTAGACAGCATGGGGTAAATGTATCAAGCTGAGAGTTTTCCGGCGAGTTTGAAAATTGGAGATGTTGCCTATAGCAACCAATCAGATTCTAGCTATCATTTTGTAGAATGTACTGAATAAATGATAGCTAGAATCTGATTGGTTTTTCAAACCCGCCAAAAAACTCTCAGCTTGATACATTTACCCCCATGTGTCACACATTGGAGATGATTAGCAGCGGCAGTAATAAAGGCTCATTAGACAGATAGCAGCAGCATAAATAGCCATTTTGGAAAAGAAGGTAGACTAAGGTGGGCCTAACGCAAAAGTGAAAAGGTTTGAGACAGACAATTAATGTATTTATTATTTTTAACATTAGACAGCATGTGTGACACATTGAAGAAGGACAGCAGCGGCAGTAATATAAATTGTAATTTTAGTAAAGAATACAAACCAAGGCGGCCAAGGCCCATGAAACCGAAAGGATTTTCCGGTGTACTGGAATAAGGTAACATGTCCCCACTCTCCCTATATCATGGTTTGATGTGTAGGTCATGATAGCTTACCATGCAGTTGCTCCTCCAGTCACTGAAACATGTAAAGTGTTTAATTCATATAATTGTTTTTAAGTTGCTGCAGTGATGTACATGTGGTCACTGAATGCCAAAAATACCCAGAACTTTTACAGGCCACAGATAGCATCTCCTGCACCGGCCTCTCATTCTTTAAGACATTCTGAACAACCATGTTTATTGTGTGCAAAGCATAGTACGTGTTGAAATTCAGCCAGTTGTAATGCACACACAATGTGAGCTCCATCATGGGAAATGAGGAATTCTGGGGAGAGTTTTACTGGGTGAGCCATTTTCATATGACATTCCCGAGTTTTTCAAATAGACTGAAAGCGGTATGTATCTTACTGAAGTTAGCGAGTAGTTTGCCTGTGTTTGACTCTGAACAGCACTATATGAGTAGTAATGATGATAATTTAGACAAAGAAATTGAAGATGCTAGTTTGGAACTTGCTAATGTGCAACAGAATGAGGCGGATAATTGTTCAAAAATTATTATTCAAAAACGTTTTTTTTCTTTCTTTCTTTTTTTTTTGCAGGGGGGGGGGCTCGGTCGTTGGTGGGGGGAGCAGGCTAGTTTTAAAAAAAAAAAAAACATACTCACCTGATCGCGGAGCCGGCATCCCTCCTCTCTGCTGCTCTGTGCTCCATTCAGATTGTCTGAATGCCGGGTGTGATGTCATTATGTCATGCCCAGCATTCAGTCAGTCTGGAGCAATGGAGCACAGAGCAGCAGAGAAGACCAAGAAAGGAGAAAAGGGGGGGCACGGAGGAGTTAAAAAACGGGGAGGCAGCATGACAGGGGTTAAAAAACGAGGGGGGCATAGAGGGGTTAAAAACAGGGGGGGGGCAGCATGACAGAGAAGTTAAAAAATGAGGGAGGGGTGTCACTCACCGGACCGTGAGTGCCTCTTCCCGGACATTTAGGAACCGTGGCCGTCCACCATCCTGAGGGTCTGCGCATGCGCAGCCCTTTTCTATACTTCAGTGTATACCCCTTTAACTTAATTGGCAGATCAGGCAACCTCCCTATATTAAGCACCTGTGGTCACTACCACGTTGCCTGATCTTGGAGTCTCATTCCTCATGAGTCTCTGAAGGTGTTCCTGTATTACTTGTGTATTCAGTGCTGCTGATTCCTGTGGTTTCCAAACCACTTCTACTACTGTGGTTCCATACCACTTCTACCATCAACTTTATCATCATGACTGTTTGCTGATTCCTATCCGCTGCCTCCGTGCACTACAGTCTTCTACACCACTTCAACGTTATTTTATATCAATGTGACTGGTTGCTCATTGCTATCCGTTGCCTCCGTGCACTCCAGCTTTTACCTCACTCACCTGCTTCTCATCAAGTCTGTTTGCTGATTTCTATCCGCTGCCTCTGTGCACTACAGTCTCCTGCTTGCAACTCGCCTGTGTTCAACATCGTGACTGCCAGCTGACTACTATCCGCTGCCTCTGTGCACTACAGTCTCCTGCTTGCAACTCGCCTGTGTTTAACATCGTGACTGCCAGCTGACTACTATCCGCTGCCTCTGTGCACTACAGTCTCCTGCTTGCAACTCGCCTGTGTTCAACATCGTGACTGCCAGCTGATTACTATCCGCTGCCTCCGTGCACTACACTCTCATCTCATCTTTGCTGTGACTTCCTCGAGACTGCCGCTTTTCATTACCATCTGCTACACTTCGTGATCTACAGCTCCGGCCCTGCGCTGCACTCCTGTTTCCCATCGCTGTTGGTTCCTGTGGTTGCTACTGGTTACCTCCGTGTGCCGCTGAGTCCTGCCGCTGTGGTCAGCGCTATCGTCCATCTCCTGCTGATCCACTCTCCACGCCTTCACGTGTTCCACTGGCCTCTACCCTCCTGTCAGCATTGGATTTGTATCTCTTCTACTACCCTCTGCTGGATCATCTCCATTCTCCTGGGTTTCCTATGAGTCCAGTTCCACGTGTTGCTGACTCCTGTGGATTCGTGTCCCTGTCGGTCTACTCACCTGTGCGCTGCACCTGCTAGACCGCTGCTTCTCCTATCCAGGGACTTCCTATCCAGTCGGCCTCCAGCCGCTCAGGTACCGCTGCAATCCCATCTGACTGCTACTGCTGAACCACGGTATGCATACTTCTCATTGACTGTGCTGTGTATTGCATATCTTGCTGGACTGTGTTTGGTTCTCTCTGGAGTCTGCTATCCGCTGAGTCTATTGCCATCATTGACTGTGTTATCATTGTGCTGGACTACTTCAAGAGACTTTCTAGATTGCAGACCTGATCAGTCATTTACATATATATATACCTATATTGTGCATATTACTGTGGATCGTGTATAAGGTGCCTGTGTATATCCTGTGTTGCAGTCTTCCCCCGTGCACCTCCTCACATATATATGCAGTGGTACAACTTGCTGATGTCAGACCACTGATCCCTGTTTCCGGTATCACCTGTTCCATTATCCTCTCACAGAGCAGTGGTACAACTTGCTACCGCAGACCACTGACTACCTGGATACCTCCACTTGGATTCCATTCCTTCACTCAGACAGCGGTACAACTTGCTACCCGCAGACCGCTGACTCTCATCACCTCCTTGTTTCTGTTGGACATTCCACCTCACTATAGCAGTGGTACAACTTGCTATCGCAGACCACTGACTACCTTCACGTGTCCTTGTCCATACAGTTCCTTGTGTATCATTACCTCATTATTACCAGTGTTGCTAGTCATAGACTTTCCTGAGCATCTCATCGGCCATCATTTCATGTTCCGTGATCACCCAGCTACCAGAGTACCCTATTACCATCTACATTGCTCTGGTAAGCCTACCATCTGGTGATCCCTGGGTAAAGACTCCTAGTGCCCGTGACAGTAAGATCAGGCCATGACAGACCCAGATGTGGAACCTACCGCCAAAGAGATGCTGCAACATCTGGTTAGCCGTGTGGAGCAACAGGATGCCCGCCAACAGCTGTTACTTCAGTGTTATCAGTCATTAACCTCCCAAGGTACATCTGGACAGACTGTGACAGCTACTACTGAAGCTCCTGTGCTTTCCTCCGTTTCCCCATTGCCATCCCAGGTGTCTATAGCTTCCACGCTTCACCTGCCTACTCCGTCAAAGTACGATGGAGACCCCAAAACTTGTAGGGGTTTCCTTAACCAATGTTCAGTCCATTTTGAGCTCCAACCTCAAAATTTTTCTACCCATCGTTCCAGAGTGGCCTATCTTATCTCTTTGTTTTCAGGACAAGCCCTGGCTTGGGCCTCCCCTCTGTGGGAGAGGAACGATCCAATATTACAAGATAGTGCCAAATTCATTTCTACATTCCGAAGTGTGTTCGATGAACCAGGTCGTGTGACCTCCGCTGCTTCCAGCATCCTCCGTCTGCGACAAGGATCTCATACTGTAGGCCAGTACGTCATTCAATTTAGGATCTTAGCCTCTGAACTTCAGTGGAACACTGAAGCCCTAGTTGCCGCCTTCTGGCAGGGGCTTTCCGATAAAATTAAAGATGCACTGACTACCCAAGAGCTTCCTTCGTCACTTGAAGATTTGATCTCTCTATGCCATCGTGTTGATATGAGATTTCGTGAAAGAGAGGCTGAGAAAACGACTTCTGCTAAAGCACCTTTTCGCTCTAACCCTCAATTTCGTCCAGTGTCACCCGCTGTGATTCCCATGGAGATTGGACGTTCCAAGTTATCTTCTGAGGAGAGGAAACGAAGAGTCAAGAATAGACTCTGTATCTATTGTGCTGATTCCACTCATGTCCTCAGCTCCTGCCCTAAGAGATCGGGAAATGCCAGGCCCTAACTAGTTCTGGAGAGGTGAAGTTAGGGTCCCTGGAGTCCTCTCCATCGTCTATGAAATCTAAAGTCTGCGCTTTTGATGTGACTATTTCCTTTGCTACCAAGACCTTTGAGTCACAGGCATTGATTGATTCCGGAGCAGCAGGAAATTTTATTTCCAAATCGTTAGTTAATCAATGGTCTCTACCAATGATTACCTTAAAAACTCCCATTACTGTGACGGCTATCGATGGATCACGTCTCATCAACGGTCTCATCACCCAGAGTACGTCTCCAGTAACCCTTCAGATTGGTGCTCTGCATCATGAAGAGATATCGTTTTTAATTCTTCCTGTTACGACAAGTCCGATTGTCCTAGGCCTTCCATGGCTTCAGTGTCATTCTCCCCAGATTGACTGGCGCACCCCTCAAGTCACGTCTTGGGGGCCTGAATGTCACCATCATTGCCTTTCCCAAGTCATTCCTCTCAAGGTACAGCAAGCTTCCATTTCAGCTATTTCACCGGGACTCCCTCCTCAATATGCTTCATTTACCGATGTTTTTGATAAAGCTCAGTCTGAACGTCTTCCTCCTCATCGTTCTTGGGATTGTCCGATTGATCTTCTTCCTGGCAAGACTCCTCCCAGAGGCCGGGTCTATCCACTCTCGTTACCTGAAACTCAAGCTACATCTGAATATATACGGGAGAACCTCCAGCGTGGGTTCATTCGACCTTCCACCTCGCCCGCTGGAGCTGGGTTCTTCTTTGTCAAAAAGAAGGATGGATCATTACGCCCTTGTATAGATTTTCGTGGACTCAATGCCATTACTATCAAGAACCGGTATCCCATTCCGTTGATCACTGAGCTATTTGACCGCATTAAGGGAGCCCGTATTTTTACTAAGTTGGATCTTCGTGGTGCTTACAATTTAATCAGAATCCGTTCCGGTGACGAATGGAAGACGGCGTTTAACACCAGAGACGGGCATTACGAATATCTGGTAATGCCTTTCGGGCTATGTAATGCCCCCGCTGTTTTTCAGGGCTTCATCAATGAGATTTTTCGGGACTTATTATATGTATGTGTCGTCGTCTACCTGGACGACATATTGATTTTTTCACAGGACCTGCCTTCTCACCACCAACATGTGGCAGAAGTCCTCTCCAGGCTACGGAAAAATTCATTGTTCTGTAAATTAGAAAAATGTTCATTCGAATTACCCCAGATTCCATTCTTGGGGTATATTGTTTCCGGAGTTGGTCTGAAGATGGATCCTGACAAAGTAAATGCTGTACTACATTGGCCCCAGCCAACTACTCTTCGTGCCATCCAGCGTTTTTTAGGTTTTGCCAATTACTATAGACGCTTCATTCAAGACTTTTCTTCCATTGCATCTCCTATTGTGGCCCTGACTCGTAAAGGGGCTAATCCTAAGCAATGGTCTACTGAGGCTATTCAAGCCTTTCAAACATTAAAAGAGTCCTTCTCTTCGGCTCCAATCCTTCGTCAGCCTGATGTGACACTCCCTTTTTTCCTAGAAGTAGATGCCTCTAATGTGGGCTTAGGAGCTATTCTCTCCCAACGCTCGGAACAGCAAAAATTCCACCCTTGTGCCTTCTATTCTCGGGGTCTCCTACCCGCAGAGAAGAATTATACCATCGGAGACAAGGAATTACTGGCTATCAAAGCCGCATTAGAGGAATGGAGATACTTGTTGGAGGGAGCTCGCCATCCGGTGACGATCTTCACGGATCATAAGAACTTGTCATATCTCCAGTCTGCCCAATGCTTGAACCCTCGTCAAGCAAGATGGTCTCTTTTCTTTTCCCGTTTTGAATTAATAATTACCTTCAAACCAGCTGCCAAGAACAAAAAAGCTGATGCCTTATCTAGAGCCTTTGCTACGTCCTCTGATATAGAAGAGGTTTCCAACCATACCATTCTAGACCCCAAATGTATCTCACTGGCTGCTTCATCCACCAAAACGCTACCATTTGGGAAGACCCTCGTGCCTCCTACTCTAAGGAGGAAAATCCTTTCGTGGTTCCATGCCTCTCGTTTTTCTGGACACGCCGGTGAACACAAGACTTTTGAGATCCTCTCTCGAAGTTACTGGTGGCCTTCAATGAGGAGAGACGTCAAAGAGTTCATTGCTTCCTGTGAATTATGTTCGCAATTCAAATCCTCCCGCAGAACCCCAGCAGGGTTGCTGCGACCACTACCCATTCCGTCCAAACCATGGACCCATATTAGTATGGATTTCGTTACTGACTTACCACCTAGTAAGAACCATAACACTATTTGGGTCGTAGTGGACAGATTTTCGAAGATGGCTCATTTCATCCCTCTGTCTGGTTTGCCTTCCTCGTCTATCCTGGCTGAACATTTCATTAAAGAGATCTTCCGTATCCATGGATGTCCATCTGAGATTGTGTCTGATAGAGGAGTACAATTCGTGTCCAGATTCTGGCGAGCCCTTTGTAAAACCTTGGGCATACGATTAGCACTCTCATCTTCTTACCATCCACAATCCAATGGACAAACCGAACGTGTCAATCAAGATCTTGAGACTTTTATAAGGATATTTTCATCAGCCAATCAAGACAACTGGGTAGAGTTACTCCCTTGGGCTGAGTTCGCCCATAACAACATGTACCATGAGTCATCATCCAAAACTCCATTCTTTGTGGTCTACGGTCACCATCCGTCTTTTCCGGAATTTCCTGCCCTCCCGCCCACCCAAGTTCCTGCGGTGGAGACTGTTTGTCAGACCTTTAAAAATATCTGGTCTCAGGTTAGAACCTGTTTGAAGAAGACATCTGTCAAATATAAATCTTTCGCTGATAAGAAGAGGCGGGCTATTCCACCACTAAAAATTGGAGATCGTGTCTGGTTATCCACAAAAAATATTCGTTTGAAGGTTCCATCCATGAAATTCGCCCCTCGTTTTATTGGTCCATATAGGATCATTCAAGTTATCAATCCAGTATGTGTGAAACTCCTTCTTCCTAAGAGTCTTCGGATTTCTAATGCCTTCCATGTATCTTTGCTCAAACCTCTTATTATCAACCGTTTTTCAACTCCTCCCTCAGCTCCGCAGCCAGTTCAAGTCCATCAGGAGGAGGATTTTGAGATTACCGAGGTACTAGATGCAAAAATTTCGCGAGGAGTCCTCCACTTCCTCGTTCATTGGAAGGGCTTTGGTCCTGAGGAGCGCTCTTGGATCAAAGCTGAAGATCTTAATGCTCCTGCCCTTTTGAAGAGGTTTTACTCCAAAAATCCGGACAAGCCCGGTTCCAGGCGTTCTGTGCCCACCTTTAAAAGGGGGGGTACTGTCACTCACCGGACCGTGAGTGCCTCTTCCCGGACATTTAGGAACCGTGGCCGTCCACCATCCTGAGGGTCTGCGCATGCGCAGCCCTTTTCTATACTTCAGTGTATACCCCTTTAACTTAATTGGCAGATCAGGCAACCTCCCTATATTAAGCACCTGTGGTCACTACCACGTTGCCTGATCTTGGAGTCTCATTCCTCATGAGTCTCTGAAGGTGTTCCTGTATTACTTGTGTATTCAGTGCTGCTGATTCCTGTGGTTTCCAAACCACTTCTACTACTGTGGTTCCATACCACTTCTACCATCAACTTTATCATCATGACTGTTTGCTGATTCCTATCCGCTGCCTCCGTGCACTACAGTCTTCTACACCACTTCAACGTTATTTTATATCAATGTGACTGGTTGCTCATTGCTATCCGTTGCCTCCGTGCACTCCAGCTTTTACCTCACTCACCTGCTTCTCATCAAGTCTGTTTGCTGATTTCTATCCGCTGCCTCTGTGCACTACAGTCTCCTGCTTGCAACTCGCCTGTGTTCAACATCGTGACTGCCAGCTGACTACTATCCGCTGCCTCTGTGCACTACAGTCTCCTGCTTGCAACTCGCCTGTGTTTAACATCGTGACTGCCAGCTGACTACTATCCGCTGCCTCTGTGCACTACAGTCTCCTGCTTGCAACTCGCCTGTGTTCAACATCGTGACTGCCAGCTGATTACTATCCGCTGCCTCCGTGCACTACACTCTCATCTCATCTTTGCTGTGACTTCCTCGAGACTGCCGCTTTTCATTACCATCTGCTACACTTCGTGATCTACAGCTCCGGCCCTGCGCTGCACTCCTGTTTCCCATCGCTGTTGGTTCCTGTGGTTGCTACTGGTTACCTCCGTGTGCCGCTGAGTCCTGCCGCTGTGGTCAGCGCTATCGTCCATCTCCTGCTGATCCACTCTCCACGCCTTCACGTGTTCCACTGGCCTCTACCCTCCTGTCAGCATTGGATTTGTATCTCTTCTACTACCCTCTGCTGGATCATCTCCATTCTCCTGGGTTTCCTATGAGTCCAGTTCCACGTGTTGCTGACTCCTGTGGATTCGTGTCCCTGTCGGTCTACTCACCTGTGCGCTGCACCTGCTAGACCGCTGCTTCTCCTATCCAGGGACTTCCTATCCAGTCGGCCTCCAGCCGCTCAGGTACCGCTGCAATCCCATCTGACTGCTACTGCTGAACCACGGTATGCATACTTCTCATTGACTGTGCTGTGTATTGCATATCTTGCTGGACTGTGTTTGGTTCTCTCTGGAGTCTGCTATCCGCTGAGTCTATTGCCATCATTGACTGTGTTATCATTGTGCTGGACTACTTCAAGAGACTTTCTAGATTGCAGACCTGATCAGTCATTTACATATATATATACCTATATTGTGCATATTACTGTGGATCGTGTATAAGGTGCCTGTGTATATCCTGTGTTGCAGTCTTCCCCCGTGCACCTCCTCACATATATATGCAGTGGTACAACTTGCTGATGTCAGACCACTGATCCCTGTTTCCGGTATCACCTGTTCCATTATCCTCTCACAGAGCAGTGGTACAACTTGCTACCGCAGACCACTGACTACCTGGATACCTCCACTTGGATTCCATTCCTTCACTCAGACAGCGGTACAACTTGCTACCCGCAGACCGCTGACTCTCATCACCTCCTTGTTTCTGTTGGACATTCCACCTCACTATAGCAGTGGTACAACTTGCTATCGCAGACCACTGACTACCTTCACGTGTCCTTGTCCATACAGTTCCTTGTGTATCATTACCTCATTATTACCAGTGTTGCTAGTCATAGACTTTCCTGAGCATCTCATCGGCCATCATTTCATGTTCCGTGATCACCCAGCTACCAGAGTACCCTATTACCATCTACATTGCTCTGGTAAGCCTACCATCTGGTGATCCCTGGGTAAAGACTCCTAGTGCCCGTGACAAGGGGGCAGCATGATAGAGGTTAAAAATGAGGGGGGGCATAGAGGGTTTAAAAACGGGGAGAGGGGCAGCATGACAGAGAAGTTAAAAAATGAGGGGGGGGCAGCATGACAGGGGTTAAAAAACGAGGGGGGCACAGAGGAGTTAAAAAACAGGGCAGCATGGCACAGTGGGGTTAAAAAACAGGGGTCAGCATGGCACAGTGGGGTTAAAAAATGGTGGGCAGAATGGCACAGTGGGGTTAAAAAGGGGGGAGGCATGGCACAGTGGGATTGAAAAAGGGGGGGGAGCAGCATAGTATAGTGTGATGAAGGGGAGCCAGATGAAGGGGGCAAAAGCAGCATGGAGGGCACCGTGTGATCATAAGGCATGGCGATGATGAAGGGGCACATTATTGTAATATTGGAGCTGAAGGAAGGCCTAACTATTAATCGTGGATGGTATTGATTTAACGCCAGGGTTGTTTGGAATTATCTAAATGTAGCTATTTTTTTCCAAATAGGGCCCCCAGCATTCCAGGATCCAGACAAGCCTCAACTAAAGAAACATGCAGCAACAGGTGGTGAAAGTGAGAAGAACAGGTAGGAGAGAGCAGGACAGTATGTGAAATGTTGTGATTCTAGTAGGGACAATGTCAATTTTTGGTGAGTGTTGTGCCCAATGTAAGGTGGAGGCCAAGACTGAACTCTTTGTGTACACACTGCATTTTTTCTATACTACACTTTGGTGCTAGAAGTCCTGAAAGCTAGGAGTTCTTGGACATATGTGACGCTCGTGCGAATTGAAAGCTGAGTGATTTTGATGTGTTAGCCACGCCGCAATGGACGAATTTGCCACGCCCCCAAATGCACGACCACAACCCCGAAAAATTTTGCGCCGGTTACCATGCTCAGCTATGAATTTGTTGTACCGGGGCCCTGAATTCCTCTTGGCAGCCCTGCCAATGACCGTCGCCTCTCCTCCACTCTGATTACCTCTTCCCATTCCAGAATCTAAGACTTCTCCTGAGCTGCCCCCTGCACTGGAATGACCTCCCAAGCTCCATCTGTCTCTCTCCCAATCTGTGCTCCTTCAAACGGGCACTTAAAACTCACCTGTTCCTCAAAGCCTACCAACCATCCACTTAACCCCTCATCTCATCCGCTCATTCTCCCCTCTCTCCTGGCCCCTCTTTTCTCTCCCCCTTGCTTCACTGGCTCCCTTTGTGCCTGTTTTTGTTCCCCCTTCCTTAGGATGTAAGCTTGTATTAGCAGGGCCCCTCTCCCCTCCTGTCTCCATACCTGTTCTTCTGCTCCGTCTTTACTCCATATGTCTGCCCGGAGTTTCTGAAGTATTGGTACTTTGTGTTTATTGTTCTGTACTGTGTCACCCTCTATGGTCTAATGTTTGTACTGTGTATGGCGCTGCGGAAACCTTGTGGCGCCTAACAAATAAATGATAATAATAATAATTTTAGATTAGGCCTTTTAAGGTTCCAACAATGCATTGGACTTCCTGGGTTCCAGAGGTTGCAAGCTCATTTCTGAGTTCCAGCAGTAACAGGGCTAATCTGCATTCTATAAGAAGCAATGTTATTGGCTTTTAAGTTCTTTCTGGATTACAGCTGTAAATTTGGCTTTATTGAGTCCAAAAATAACGAGATCCATTCGGAATCAAAACAATAACAACACTTCTAGGTACACAATGTGGGATATGTACGACCTGTTCAATGATTAATCGGAACACCCTACAATTTTAAATTTAATTCTGTGTGTACATAAAACATTGCCACATGTTTTATTATAGTTTGATCTCTAGTTTATATACAAATATACACGACGCATTTTCAGGTCACAATGGGATTTTGCATGTGGTTCCCGGCAAGCTATAATCTCTAGACAATCATTCTTGGGAATTATAGTATGTTCTACTACCTACATACCTTTCCAATGTATTCCCTAAGCCGCATGAAGACGATTGATTTAAGGTTTTGTTAGCTTGTTCTAATGAGAAGCATATGACCAGCCTTTGTGCAAATAGTACTCTAAAGTGCTAGCACAAATAAAACTAAATGTGGGAAAGAGCTAGTTTAGCAAATAATTATATCTTGCATCAAAGATAAATCTGGATGCATAAAAGAATTACTCTAAAAATAATACACAATAAGGGAATGGTTGTTAATGAAAACAGCAAGAAACTGTATTCCCCAGTTACAAAGTAACTTTAATACAACGACTTCAACCTCTGCATGTAGGTTTGGCAAATACCACTTCTTGTAAATGGAAGTGATTGATGTACATTCTTAGAATTTTACACCATACTACATGCTACTGATGCAACACTAAAGAATACAAGATACAGCAACGAGATCCAGATATCTGTTAATGTACAAAGAGAAAAATATATACAATGCATCTATTCCGTGACTTCCCACTGGGGTGCTATATTTTTGTTAAATGTTTAATAACTTTTGCTGGCTTTACATCTCAATTTATTTAACCAGCAAAACTAATAGCACAAGTTAAATGTTGTTCATGTACCGTTGTGTCTCACAAGAGTAGGCCAGCAGTGTTCTGCTAATCTGAACCACACAGTCCACATACATGTTTAAGCATTCTTTATAAGGATCAGAGATCCTTAGCGCAATTGAAATTTATGCAGTGTGAAAAGCACTTGTGTGTATAAGCAATACGACAATAGTCTCAAGAGATTAGTGTAACACAAAGATTCCTTTCATTTCCACTAGTATAAAATAAGCTATGTAGACTGCTTCTTATTTTATTGAATCCGAGGCGGCAAAAGAGCTTTGTTATTGCAGACTTTAAGATTTAGAGGTGTAAGCTTGGATTAGAGTTTGTGCTATCGTTAGGTCTAGGCTAGAGATAACTGAAATTTTCAATAATGTTCCACGAAATATTCACCTCACTCTGCAGTTGACCTAGAAATGCTGCATCTTTTTGGCATTGGAAGTGCACTCAAGTGTTCCCAGTCCTACCGCCAACAGCACCACACAGCAGAATAAAATGACCATTGTCATCCCAGCTCTATCCATAGACCACAAAATCTGCAAAATGCCAATATGCAAATATAATCTGGTATGCTGAAACATAAGTGGAATTTGAAGATTGTATCACCAGAACTTCGCACCTCTGCAAAAATCACCTGTTCTTTTGTAAGACTGGATTAGCTTTAGGTAGGTTCAAATGTGACATTTTAAGCAGATGGCAAGGCTATTTAATTTTGAGTCTTAAAGTTAAGACTGTTATAGTAAAGTTAGTTATCTTAGTATTAGAATTTTATATACCTTGGAGCTTACAGTCTAAATTACCTAATGCACACACACACAGACTGATAGAGACTAAGGTCAATTTAATAACAGCCAATTAACCTACCAGTATGTCTTTGGCGTGTTGGAGGAAACCGGAGCACCCAGAGGAAACCCACACAAAGATGGGGAGAATATACAAACGCCACACAGATAAGGCCCTGTTCAGGAATCAAACTCATGACCCCAGTGTTGTGAGACAGAAGTGCCAACCACTAAACCACCACGGCTCCTTGAAAAATATGGGTTCACTTGAAAGATGAGTCTCCCCCTATTCAAACTCCAGAACAAAAAAGCAGATACAGCGTTCCCTGCAGTAATACAGGAACTTTTATTGTGATACAAATTATACAAAGTATAGACATAGTGTTTCAGATCAGGCAGGGTCTTTTTTCATGCTACCCTATCCATGCTAGATTTCTATAAAGTCTAAAAGTGGACTGATGGCTATTGGCTTTTTGTTCCTTAATTAATTGGAAAACTATGCTTTGGAAATGCCGTGGGCAACATACATCCAGTTTATTTTCACATAATCTGAACCCACACACATGGCTTTATTGTCTGCATACATTACATTAACTAGATTATACTCTCTCTCTAATATTTTGCTACTAGTGGTTTTATATTTCGAACCTGGACACTTTTTATTTAAACCAAACAAATCCCCATGCTCACCCCATCCATTGCAATGAGAAAATTTGAAATATTTGATTATATATCTATTCGTGTTGCCAAGCTGAGTGCAATAAACTGTTATGTTTTGTACATTTTAATGAGTGGCGCTGAATGGGTTCCCGCTGTGTCATTGTATTCTTACATGAATAATTCTTCTTCTTCAAAAATTAGGAGCACAGACAGTGGCTGTCATTTGAGACTTTTGTTCTGCAGGATGAGATTGATACATAAGGTTCTGCTTAACCTTTCTATTACGGGTGAGATGTTCTAATATGTCTGCCTATAAGTGCACCCAGAGAGTCTCAAATAATGGAGATTATTTTATTTACATTGCGTTTGTAATCAGATCTCTTGTGAAACATATTTTTCTCATGTATACATTTATGTTAATACAGTAACACAACTGTGGCCAAAACTCATACAAATACATAGGACATATATCAGTCTTCACATACATGTTATGCTATACAGTCACTTTTAGGAAGGATCTATGTAAAATACACAATTGCCCTACTTCAAAAAGTACATAATATATATATTTAGGATTATAATGTTTTATTGGCACAAAATTAGAGGTAAATAAACCTTACAGTCAATAGCTCTAGTTTAAGTTAATCAATTCAGTAAAAAAGGATTAATGAGTCTTTGACTATAATGTAAACGTGTTCAATTTGTTACTACTTTTAAGGCTCATTCACACCTATCCACTTTTATTGCACTTCAAATATTAATAAACATGTGAAAAGCACAATAATACACGCCAATAGGAGCCAAAGGCGTTATTCTCGCGATTGCATTCTAAAATGTCAATGTTATGTTAAAAATGTTAGAATGCATCAACTAGCCTTACCAGGACATAAAACACAATATATGAAAAGAGCAAGTAAAACACATTAGAAGAACATGACACATCATGTTAGAAGAACCACGTCTAAAGCGTTCCCTGTTCATATGTGTAAATAAGCACTTAAAGTGTTATACTAGGGTATAAACACCATTAAGCTATCAGTCTTAATCCCCTGTATGTCCCTGTGTACTCAGTTTTGAAGTGGGCGGAGATAGAACCAGAATGTTGTGCACACTACAGAATGTTAGCAGTTTAAATGTGTGGCTTGTAAAGAGTAACAGTGACATGTGACAAGGACAATAGCCTGAGTTGGAGAGGAGTATGGAGGGAAATCAAAGTCACAGGCTGAGTGTTAGATCATGTATGGAGTAGGATCCACCAAAAGTACAGAGCAGTGTTAAACTGATGCAGCATAATGGTCGTATTACATGCACCACAATATGAAATAAAGTGCATTCTTGCAAAAGATGATTTTGTTCAAATTTTACATTTTAAAATAGAATTGTGTTCTGTTATCTAATATATTTATAAACACAAACTTTGAGAAATTTATCTATCCTAATATTTTACTTGTCAAACGGTTTCCAGCAAATCATTGTATTTAAGCAAACAAAGAATCAATGTATTTTAATGAAGGAATTAAACATACTAAAGAAGCCTGCTTTCTGTCACCTTACTTTGATCATTTACTCAGAGATGCCATGTTACCCCAGAAGTGGAAAAAAATTATTACTCAGTTAAGAGTTCCATAGAGTGGATAATATATTCGGGCCAATGCCCATTCACTATATTGCTGGTATTGGAAACAAAATGAATAAAAACATTATTGCACCTAATACATTTTTATGAAAACTGCTACATATATTTGTAATCTCTGAAAGCAACAACACAGCATGTGTCAATGACATACACAGGCCCCGTAAGGAACTTATAGAGATGATTTATCTCCCTTATGAATTAATATAACATAATCATGTTTACTATATATATGTGCAGAAAATTAAAATGGTTATAAGTGCACAATCAATTGCAACACAGGAATGTAAAAGTAGCACTGTCAGTGCAGACCATTGGTGAGTCTAATTCAAATAATCTCAAGTTGTAAGAACATTAGAAACTTTCAAAGAAACAGACTCCAGTTCCACATTAGGAGAAATCAAGGTCTAAAGTGCTGGAGTAAAGATCCAAGTCCCATAAGTATGTTACAAGCGTCTATGCCTTATAATCAAAAGCAAGCATATTGATCCATGTTATAGGTACTGATAGATACTTGTACGATGCTTGAGTAAAGAGTTTTTGCAATAATAATAATATTACATTTCTGTGTTGCAATTGAAAGTGCACTTACTACCGTCTCAAGCATCTATCTGTTCACACTTGTGTTTTATATAACTGCCTTTTTATGCTCATTATGTATAATTTTTATATTGTAATTTTTAACTTTAAGTGATTAAAGATTGCATTTTATTGTCTAACTTCAAACCATTTCTCTTCTTGTATTGAGATAACCATTATTTGTGGTACTATGTATTCAAGAAAGAAGCTAGGCTTGTAATTATATGTTTGACATTTATATATATGTTTTGTGGACACAACCCAGCACTGATCTTTCCACTTTGTTTTAGCTCTTTTGATATTTGAGGATAAATAGCAGTATCCTTTTTTGAACAGAAGCATAAGCTTGGTGCCAAGACATATATAATGTAATATAATTTTTTTTCTATTAATTTCTTATATTTTTATTTATTTATTGGACATATTATCTATTATTAGTGCCTGATTAACTTGGTTTACATTTTTGTCATATTAAATCACATTTAACAATGTTCTGTCTTTCTGTTCTTAAATAATTTATGATTCAAATAGCCTTTGTTTTTAAAATGCCACATTTATGCAGGGAATTGCTTGGTTTACAGTATCTCTGATTAAATTAGGTTTTGATTGCAGTTTGGGATAAATCAGGAATACTTCCTTAAAGTGTCAGCACTTGAACTAAATCTTTATTATGGCAGTACATGGTGTTTAATAGTAAGTAGGAGGTAGATTTTTGGGGGATTTAGTAATTTTTAGACAAACCAGATGGTTCTGTATTGGTTAACCCTTTCAAACCCACGTGTTATGCATGTCCAGGAGAGTCTTGTCGTGACACTTGATAATATAATATTCAGTTCCTTGGATCATTTTTACCAGGGCAATTACATGTAATCATTATCTATCATTTCCAAAATAAGAATAAATTGTCACCAATATTTAGAACAGTCGAAGTTGAACTGTGTACATTCCAGAGACAAATCGTTAACATGGGACATGGGATTTCTGTGCAAATAAAATACAGCTGGAATCTGCCATGTGTGTTGTTTTTCTCTACTAGTTTTAAGGAAACCTATAGTGCCGCACAAGCTTAAATTTCTGCTTCTGGATCCAACTATGAAATCTAAAATGTCACTCTGTGTGGATAGATACTGCTTACCTTTCAACATTTATAAAAGCAGACAACAAGTTAGCTATGCTTCTGACCTGTCCACACTATGCATAAATCCACTGAAACTACACCCCATAATCACAGACCCATAACCCTTCCTAGGTCTGTGTATCCAAAATTTTGTTATGAGGCCCAACAATACAGGGTTCCACCTCTGGTCCCCACCCAATAATCTCTGTAATAATACAAAACCAGACACCATATATCTCTGGTGGCATTGTAATATAGAGTCTCCCATCCCTCCCTAATCTATATTGGTGTAACAATCATACCACAGAGCTGCACTGCAAATTCCATGGCTATATCTGGTAGCCAAGAAGCCGGCATGTGAATCATTTGAAGAAAAGAACACCTTGTCAACTGTTAAGCACAGGGGTAGATCTATGATGCTTTGGGGGATATGCAGCATAGTGCATGGAACAATACAGTCATGTGAGAATATTTTTGAGCTAGAAAAGTTCTGAACAGAAGAGTGGGAAAAAATCCAACAGCAAGATTAGAAAAACTCTAAAACTCTGGCGGGCTACAAGAAATATTTGAAAGCTGTTATTTCTGCCAACTGAGGTGTCTCTGTTCATCCAGATATGCAAGGTCCACCAAATGTGCAGAGTTAGTGGCTGCTACAGAGTTGGGTCGGGGTATGAGGTAGAATGAGATGTACTGACTGACAGGGTGCCCAAACCTTTGCACAAGCCACATTTCCTTTTTCATTCTTTTCAATCTGTTAAATTAAGCAAATACATGTTTACAGTGCAGCAAAATGTGCAGATTTATTTCCTGGTTAAGCTTCAGCCCTGCAGATGTTGTATTCCCTTCTTTTCACTTGCATTTTCGCCATTGTAGTACCCCACTGGTTTCATACTCACTTTACTGGAGGCATTTGGATGCATGATATATACTGAAGATAACTCGTTAGCATCAGGATAGTGGGGTTAGTAAGAGGGATATTTCCCCCACTTTTAACTCCAATAATAGTTCTTCCTACTAGGTAGGCCAACTTTGCAACCCAACACCTTATACACAGGCAGATCACACTGGTAGTAATCGTTTTCAAAATTACCATCATTCCGAGGATTATTACACTTAAATTCTGAATGTGGAAAAAAACGATTGTCATATTTGCAGACTTACATCCAAACCGATGCTGTAGATCTCCGATTGCAGCAGGATGGTGACTCAAAGTTATTCCGTCTAGTCAGGTATCCTTCAGTAGATTTTCACATCATCGTGACCTGTATCATTTTTAATTTAAAGCGGCAATGTCAGGACCCCACAGGTTAAGTGTATAAACACTTAACCTGACATTGCCGCTTTAAATTAAAAGTGATACAGGTTGCGATGATGTGAAAATCTACTGATGAACACCTGACTAGTCGGAATAACTTCCAGTCACCATCCTGCTGTGATCGTAGATCTACAGCATCGGTTTGGAGGTAAATCTGCTTATATTACCATCGTTTTTTCCCACATTCGGAATTTAAGTGTAGCACTCCTCGGTGTCGGGATTATCCGCACCGTTAAAGAGTACCCAACCCAGTCACACCATTTCCTTCCAAGCAGCTACACGATAGACTATAGTAGGACCAGCAATGGATAACTTTTAACCTAGGAATTCCATTAGAAGCAATCAAATGGCCAGGTCCTTATGAGCCAATCAGAGCAGTGTTAAAACAAGTCTTCATTTTGCTGAGTGAGGATATAGGAATGAGTTAAAGGGATGGAGGGGCTGCAATTTTAGCAGTGCATTCCCACCGTGCAAGAGAACATTAATTCTGCATATGCTCGTCGCCAGGGGAGGTCTGGGGGTAAATTTATCAAGCTGCAGGTTTGAAAAAGTGGAGATGTTTTTTTTATTATTAAAGTATATTTCAAAATGGTGTTTTGTTTTTTGTTTTTTACTGTTTTGGTATAATTGACATGAGTTTTAAAAACCCTGTTCATTATATTGAGATCACTAGGGTCCAACTCTGTGTTAGGGTATGCTTTGTGTATAATGTGTATTATATTACTCAAAGAGCTGTTCCTTTATTAAAAGTATACACAAGACCTGGCATCTGCCTGCTTTTGATGGAGAAAAAAACGTTTCCAGGCGCACTCTGAGCAATGCAATCACAAACTTCACTCACACACAAAAATGACATGTGTTAGAGACACTCAGATAATTTATTTCAGATGTAAATGAAGCTTAAGTGAGAAGTAATTTAGAAGTAGAAAAGCTTAATGTAATAAAAGGGTCGGCATTAAAAGGTGTAAGTGGTTGGACTTTAATATGACGTTTATACTTTTACACAAGGCAGCACTTAAAGATCTTTCTACCTCTCCACACATCAAAGCCCACAATTTAGTTTGTGAAGGCTGCTCTCCAGTGCGGAAAGAGAGACGTGCACGTTATGTACAGTGTGTGGACCACAGAGGCACAATGATGCAAAACCAAGGCATTTTGTAGCTGCTCTTTGTGAATTACCACCTATAAATGCAGTATACAAAGCACTTTACGTGTAAAGCAATTTCCTGCAACAATGCATATTTCAGTTTTTTATTATTATTATTATTATTATCATAGATTTGTAAGGTGCCACAGTGCTCCGCAGCGCCTCACAGTAAGGAAAACAGTACATACGTAAAAAAAGGGACATACAAGGTAGACAAAATAAATGCAGACATGAAGACTTAAGGGTATGTTAGGACCCTGCTCATTAGAGAGTTACATTCTAAATGGAAGAGGGCACAACTGATACAAGAGGAGCAAATGTGGCTCAGAGTGGAGATTGGGATAGTTTCAGAGTGCATTAGTGTGAATAGTGTTATTGGGGATGAGATCAGCTCTAAAAAAACAGGTGGGTTTTCAGAAAGTGTCTAAAGTCTGTAGGAAAGTCTGATTGGGCGTGGTAGGGAATTCCATAAGTGAGGAGCAGCATGGGAGAAGTCTCTAAGCGGGAGTGAGAGGTGGTTTCCAGAGACGAGACAAGGCACAGGTCAGAGGTAGATCTAAGAGGGCGGGAGGGAGAATATTTTGATATGAGATTTGAGATGTATGCAGTGGGTTTTGTAGGTAAGGGTGAGTAATTTGAATTTGATTATGGAGGACACAGGGAGCCAGTGTATGGATTTGAAAAGTGGTGCAGGAGATGTGGAGCGGTAAGAGAGGAAGATCAGTCTTGCAGCAGCATTTACGATGGATTTAAGTGTGGGTATATGGGTGTCTGGAATGCCAGATAGCAGGAGGTTGCAATAGTCAAGACGGGAGATGAAATTTCACAACATGAATCTTGAGAATCACCCTCATGTCTAGAACTAATGCACTGTATGGATTCATCTATGCAGGTTCTAAGTGACAACCCGGAATCAAAATCTGTTACCCAGACATGCCATGTTTGTTCTGGTCCCCTTGACTTCATTCCACTTGCTTCAGTCAGTGCATTACTTTTCCTGAAATAAACCAATTAATGGTAGAAGCCAACTCATGAGACCTGGCCACAATATCGAAAGAAAAAAAGGGCGCTTCTTTAAATTAATGAAATGTGTACAAGTGTATAAAATCATTTGAAACGGCAGCCAAGGACAAATAAGACCAATGTGCAAGTGCAAATGAAAGAAAAATGTTGTCCGGCGCTCAGAAACAAACAGAATTTAAAAATCACTGTGTCAGCATAAACATAAAGGAGAATTTTGTGCACAATATCGCTGCCATGTAGATGACAGGTCTGCCATTAGATTTGCTTTGGGAGCATTAGAATTGAATATGTAAGTGACTAGTAATTTATTTATTTCCATTTTTATTTTCATTGTATCATTAGTATATAAGCCTGCTTAGAGACTTAAATGATTGTGCTTTCTTCAAATGAATTCAGGTTACACAGTAATTACTGGTCAGACATGTTCGCTAATATATATCAGGGCTATAATCAACCTCAGAGCACTTACTTCTCCATTCCGCACTGTGGGGCTGATGCAGAGTTTTGGCAAAATGGGAGTAACTTACTCTAAATAACAAAAAAAAAGTGCACTGAAAAATAGCGTATTTCCACCAATATACAAAACTGCACACATCTCAAAGTGCGTCGGACTCCGCACTAGGAGCATATGTGCCTAGTTTATGACAAGTTATCAAGTGCAGGTTCCAAAGCTACGCCTCTTAATATGCGTTTGGCAGGTCTGCATGGCTTTACTGTATTCTTCCAACGTTAGATCGCCCCTCCCACCTCTCCAGACACAGGCAGGGTAAGTGCCAGAACCTTGTAAATCTGCATAGGTGCAAGTGCATTTGCCCACTTCCTGGGCCTGTGCAGAAAGGTGTCATGTAAAATAAGCTACGCAAACGGGTGTATGTCCCACTCTGCATTAGCCCCAGTATTTGCATGACACTGAATATATAGGAACTAATTCATTAAGGAGCATAACTGGCGATTCGTTGCATATAATGTGCGCGCTCAATACCGGACCATACGACACAGAACGCAGCTGCTTTCAATTCATCTTCGAGCGCAAAGGACACTTACTACAGGCTACGTGTTCATAGGCAGAACGGGGAGGGAATTGGGTCTATACACGTAAGCAATGTACAGTAAGGGCGTGCCAAGTTTTAAAATGCATAGCAGGGAAGTTTTCCCCAAATAACACACTTGTGACATTACCTTTTACCAAACCAAATAAAGACACGGACACCAAATTAAAGTTGGAATGAATGACTGAATTTATTTATATTTAAACTAAAAGGACTGTAAGGCGGACGAGAGCAGGGCAGTCAGGAACGCAAAACCAATAAGGTGGAAAGGTCAGACCATAGTACCACCAACCCAGGATCATACCTTATCTATTGGCCAATGCTAAGATCAAGTCCAACGGCAAGACTACGCCCCCTATTTAACTCTGCCAGTATAATCCATACAAAACTGGCCCAATGGTCCTACTAACAAACGGACCAACCATGGTATGACACCATAACCACAGAGGGGTAGTGACCTATGACAAGATCACCCGAGCACCATATGCACAGTTACAGACTGCACTGCTCTCCTACTCTAACCAACAACCATCCAGTTATCTCAGAAATTGCAGGGAGGGCGGGAGGAATCCGGAAGCAGGAAGGACAGTAACCTCTGAGCACTGACTTATAACTGTGTATAAGTCCCATCCCCTTCCTGCTCTCATTGGCTGAAATTCCAGGAATCCACGTAACATAGGTTCTTTGGCAAGTCACTCACCTGCATGATTTTAACTGCGTTTAGTCTAAGGGACACACTTCTCCAGGGCCTGATCAACCACTAGGCTGACCAGGCTGCAGCCTGGGGCGCTGGGTCCCGGGGGGCGCGGCGCTGTGGGTATTTTTTTTTATTATTATTTTTTTATTTATTTATTTATTTATTTATTTATTTATTTCTTCATTCATTTTTTTTCGGGGGGGGGGGGTTGCCGTGGGGGGTCGCCGCGGGGGGGTCGCCGCGGGGGGGTGGAGGGCTCGACGATCAAAAGCATTGGTGGTCAGTGGTTAGCAACACACAGCCAATTGCCAGGCTGCCTGTTGCTGTGCAGCAGACAGGAAGCAGAACGTCTTCACTTCCTATCTGCTGATCTGAGGAGAGGAGCGATGCTGGCACAACTACAGGTAAGTGAAGGGGGGAACTGCCCTGCATATCTATAGGGAGGGGGGGGGGGAACTGCCCTGCATATCTATAGGGAGGGGGGGGGAACTGCCCTGCATATCTATAGGGAGGGGGGGGGAACTGCCCTGCATATCTATAGGGAGGGGGGTGGACTGCCCTGCATATCTATAGGGAGGGGGGGGAACTGCCCTGCATATCTATAGGGAGGGGGGAACTGCCCTGCATATCTATAGGGAGGGGGGGACTGCCCTGCATATCTATAGGGAGGGGGGGAAACTGCCCTGCATATCTATAGGGAGGGGGGAACTGCCCTGCATATCTATAGGGAGGGGGGGAACTGCCCTGCATATCTATAAGGAGGGGGGGAACTGCCCTGCATATCTATAGGGAGGGAGAGAACTGCCCTGCATATCTATAGGAAGGGGGGGGGGGGGAACTACCCTGCATATCTATAGGGAGGGGGGGGGAACTACCCTGCATATCTATAGGGAGGGGGGGACTATCCTGCATATCTATAGGGAGGGAGAGGGGGGACTGTCATGCATATGTATAGGGAGGGAGAGGGGGACTGTCATACAAATGTATAGGGTGGGAGGGGGGGGCTGCCATGAAAATCTATAGGGAGGGAGAGAGGTTGATATGTATGAAGGAGGGCAGAGGAGGGAGGCTGATATATGTGACTGGGGGAGTTTTGATGTGACGGGGGGGGGATAGCTAGCTAGCAGAGTGGAGGTAAGGAAAATAGCTGCAAGGGGGATGGATGCAGGGTGGGAGGTAAAGAAAATGGCTGCAGCAGGGGTTAAGGAAAATGGCTGTGGGGGGGTTGTGGTTAAGGAAAATGGCTGCAGGGGGTATTTAAAAAATAGAGCAGCTTTGGGGGGCAGAATCTCATGATTGTGTGGTGGTCACAGCAATCACTAGAATACTAAATATTAGTGAGATGGGGCTGGTAGAGGTTTGTATTTGATTGACAACAAATATTCAGATATTGCTTATATATGCCTGTCCAATGGGGTACTTTTAGCTGGCCATAATGGAGTGTTTTGTTTTAACTAAAGGGCCTAATCATTCAGGGTTTGCATTATAATACATTTTTGCATTTTCAAAACAGGACGCCAACTTTCCAGAAGCCAGCGAGAGGATAACAAAGTTGCAAGAGAGAAGAGCAAGAACAGGTAAGAGACAATGGCACAATCTGTCTAAATTTGAATGCTGGAGAATACACCTGAACATTCATATTCAGGAGTGTTCCTATACACCTATATATTCGGAGGAGGGGGGGGGCGCTGCGGCCGTATTAGCCTAGGGCGGCCAGAACCCTTAATCATGCCTTGCACTTCTCGAGTGCACGCAGCAGCTTCCAATTCCACCTCTGAGCATCTCTAAGGTACTTGTTTTTCAGCCATTATCTCTTGCTTCAACTACAGGTCTCGTCTACCTGCCGCTTGCTAGTGATGACGGCTGAGTATACATGCTAGAACGTGTTTATAATCAGGAGCAACTGTAAAAATGTATTTTATGTACAGTAGCCATTAATTGCATCCTAATAAATGTATTTCATGTGAGGTGGGCGCGGGGATACTTTTTTTTTTTATATGTTTTGTCATTGCTTATTATATTATTAATTGAATATTTTTTTTTCTGTGTGTTATTTTGTGACTTTATATTCCACATATGTATTGAACGTACCATGCAGTTTATTGTTTAGTAGAGCAGAGCGGACCTAGACCCGAATTTATCACCAGACAAATCTTTAGATTAGTTCCTTGTTCAATATGAACGTGACAATTTACGTGCGTTTAAGAAAAAAAATGCACAGTGCGGTGAGATTGGAGTCCCAGAAACATTTAAATGCAAGTTCCAAATGTTCGAAATTTGCAGCCAAATTTGTAATGAGGAGAACGTTCCGCTGAATAGCTTTATAAATGTTACTCATCTGTAATCAGGACCCCTTAAATGTGCATTTATGTTGTGTGTTCCCGTAGTGACCAACTGTCCCTCATTTTAAAAGACAGTCCCAGCTTTCAAGATTTATTGATGACAATATTTGTCCCTGGAACTGTCTCTATTTTTCCATAACGACCATCTGTACAATAAAATGTCCCTTTTTCTGCTTTTTATGTCTTGCATTTCTTATTCTGTTGGGTTTATCATAATAATATTTATAGACTAGGTGTATTTAACATACAAAAAAGTATTTTAGAATCTAATTCAGTAAGCACAACATGCTGGTGATTGTAGTGCTCCAAAGTAATGTGTTTCATCGCATCGGCTCAGCAGCTAAGTGTCCCTGAAAACTACTTTACAATGTTGGCAAATGCGTCTGATCCGAGCTGGCTTTCAGAGCCTCAGTATTCCTTTATAGCTCTGTACATAATACAGTACTACTGACACCGTGTGGTCAAACTGGATATTTTATGGTACAGGAATTGAAAAAAATGTTTGTTGCAAAGCACTTTGCAAAAAAAATATGGATAAACAATAAAAATGTTTTTTAATCTATATTAGTTTACTTTATGTATATTATTGTCAAACAAACGCCTTGTGGTATATTTACTACAGTGTGGTTTTGCAAAACCGCATGTTTTTTTGCAATTTCTGTACACTTTGGAAAATGTGAGATTTACTTAAGGCCAAACTGTACATGAAATTGCAAATTGTGATTTTTTTTTTTTTGTACATAGCAGGTATACAAACTGTGCGATTCACGAAGCTGTAGTTTGCAAAACGGCACTTCAAACCTCCAGAAAGATGGCAGCATATTTAGACCTAGTTCTGATAGGCAAAACAGCTCAAACACCATGCTGTTTAAGCTATTTTGTCTGTCAGAATGGAAAAAAATTCATAAATAAAGTTTTAATAAAAACAAAAAAACCCTCCCTTCTCTAACAGCCCAGGCTACACAGCATCGAGCCCAGTCCTCTAGAGTGGGGAGGGAGTTGAACCAACAGTAAGGCCCCTGCACCTGAATAGCACTGGGCCCCTCCTGGTACCCCAGGCTAGTGAGTAGTAGTACCAAGGGAAAGCTGTAAAAAGTCCACTTGTGGCACCATACATGCCAACATGCACAAGGATCCAGTCCATATTGTCACTTGTAGAGCCACAAATGTGCGCTACAAGTGTTGTCCCTGTGATAAATGTAAAAGAAATAATGTAAAAAGAGCAGTCCGTCTCTTCTAGGGTTTTTGTCTCTTTCCATATGTAGTACTTTGAATCAAGAGAAGGAAGAATGTTAAAATAAGAGTAAAATAGCTCCCTGGGTTTACAAGCCGCCCCTAATCGCTTTTTCCCTCTGGCTGCATCCCAGCAGTCCCCATGATGACCGAGGCGTCACTTCCGGTTTTGTATCGGCCGTTGCTGAGGCAATGGTCGGAACCCGATATGAAGGGGCTCCAAGTGTGTGCGCAACATATTTAATTTAATTAGCAGGATCCTGAGGTTTATTAACTCTGCTGGGGTTCCTGGGTCCTGATTGGTCCATCTATGTATTTGAGGTAGGGAGGGCTTAGCCTCCCTGCCGGTTATAGCATTCAGTTCCTGACTGCTGACCTGCTCCTGTATACTGACTTCTGGATTGATATTATGTGTATGACCTCTGGCTTGTTTCCTGGACTGTGATCTATTGCTGGTGACCCTGACCTCTGCCTGTGACTCGGATATCCTTGTTTTCTACCGGTCCTGACCCTGTGCCTGAACCTCACCTCGCTGCCTGCTTCTGCCCTTGGACCTCGGCTTGCACCTGACCATGCATATCTCATGTCCTCACCCTCTATACCACTCTACGGTATTATTCATAAGCTTGCACTACGCTGAGTTTAAGACCTGGGGGCATCTGAGTACCTGTGAGCGCAACAAGCTCTATGGGAAAGGTGGCTGCTATAGGTGAAGACCTCTACATCCTGTTCTCATTTTGAGTCAAGCATATCTTATTCTTGTGTACACTTGCACTTTAGTAGGCAGGTCAGGGGCATTCGCATGTATGCTCAAGACAGTAAGGGGGGATATAAGACAAAAAGAACATTGTTTACTGGGTGCAAAATATTGTATCTTTAATGGTAGCAGTTGGGTAAGTCTGGGTGTTCCCTGCTGAGTGCAGGTTTGGTATATGAATGAGTACAACTCATGGACACCCTTACGCTCTGCAGGAATATGTGAAGGCCCTAATGGTTCTTCTGTAGCTTCAACGTTCTTCTTCTGCTTCATTGATGTGCCTGTTTGGCTAGTATATGCGATGTTGACTATTTTGTTTTTCTTTTATGAAATTTGTCACAATCATTATTATTATCATTATGTTCTTCCTTAGCACTTTTACACTGGACATTCTAGTACCGGCAGTGCACATTTGGGCTTGAAAAGCCCAGACTCAGAACTCTACCCTTTCTCAAACTTTTGTCTTACTTGTCTCTGCACTGCTAAACCCCTGGACTGGAGCTTCCCGTACTCTCACTATACTACTCACACTAATGCACCCTCACCAATCTTCATTCTGAGTCACACTTGTTCCTCATGATTCAACTGTGCTCTCTTCCCATTAGATTATAAACTCTATCTTGAGCAGAGCCTTCTTACCCTTTGTTCTCTTGTCTGCAATTTATTTTGTCTGTCTATTGTGACACCCCTAGATGTGGGTGTTGGGAGCATCATACCCGGTCCCTGGATGCTCTTCTTTCAGTCTCAGCACGGCAGTGGGACAGAGAATTCCTGTGTCCCCAAAACAAGTAGGACACCAAATGAACCAAGCCACGTCTGATTTATTATGCAGGAACAATATGTCACTAAAATAATTCTCAAAAAATAATGATTAGTAACAAGTAAAATCTGAATACAGTGTTCACAGGCCTAACATAATAGATGTGTCAGTTACTGTACCTTATAGTGCATTTAACTTGGCCGTTGCTATGGGTAACACTATCAGGCTTTACTTAAGAATAACAAAGGCAATAACAATATTCCTATATGTCGATACTTCTATAATGTAAACAGTTTGGTTACAACTGTTTTTTCATGTAGCACACAAATACTTGATAGCTTATTTGTACACTGAAATTTAAAGTTGATATTTGTGTGTTACATGAAAAAACAGTCAGTATTTAACTTATGTGCAAAACAGAATGCTAATTTGCACCCGTTGCATTGTAACATGGTTTTGTCCAGGAGACTGAAATAAGAAGTTTCTCAAGTTAAGATCCTTAATGAATCAGGCCCCTAGTCCCTAATACCATAAAGAACATTAAATGCAAACAATACACCACAAGCAAATTAAATCACAGTCAATGAATCCTCTTTAAAGAAGTCCATCCTCAGCAGAGCTAGCCAGCATAAATGTTTTCACTGGCCAGATTTTATGTACGAGTACCCATTAGAACCGGACGGGAGGCACTTTTATTATAATGAAGGCACACAATTATAATGATAGGCTTGTAACCTCAGTACAGCGATCAAAAACAGCAGTTACTGTCTCAGGTATAACACAATGCAATGTGTAACCAATGGGCTATTATCACTGGGCTTTAATGTGATCTTGCAGGAGATATTCAGGCGTGTTGCTGTCCTATTGCTAGCATATTCAGGTTATGATGCTCCTCACACCAGGGGTTACTTCAGAGTAGGCACTGGTGATTCAATCGGTAATTCAGTTATAACTGGGGTCATATGCTGCAAGTATACAATGGGAGGTTGGGTGAGGCACTACACTTGTTAGGAAAATGTCTCTGTAAATCTAGCTCACAGCTCTTAAAATGTAGGATATACTGTGCAGTGAGTGAGAATACACAGTTATTGTGATTGCACAGACCTGTTTCCTGTTGTGTAGATAGTTTTCAGCTCCATCTTCACTATCACTGGTGTCAGGTCTTGTCTTTAGTGACAGCCTCTCTGTAGCAGTGGCGGATCGCCTCGATCGTCCCCCCTAGCAGGGGCTTGCTGCCGGTGGCTGCACACTATGTGGAGGTCTGTTTGGCAGAGACAGGCAGGGAGAGTGTGCTGCCTGGCTTCTCTGATTGTGTATAAAACACAATCAGAGCGGCCGGGCAGTACACTCTCCCTGCCTGTCTCTACCGAACGGAGCTGCACATAGCCTTAAGTGTCAAAAAGGGGCTGGGGACTAAATCGCCCCCCGTAAAATAAAATTCTAGATGCGCCCCTGCTTTGTAGCCACTATAATGAAATCTTTGCACATGCTCTTGGCTGGCAACACACCACAACTCTCTGCAGCAGACTAACTCTCAGCAACAACACTTGCTTCACTTTTCCTCTCAACAGCATAGCAGAAAAACGTGTGTTTTTTCATAATGTCTCTTTAGCACATCCTCTCTGTCTGAGGCTCGTCTTCTCAACAGCCTCTGTCACAAAAACCCTGCAGCCACAGATACGCCGGTTAGGAACTTGACCCCTAGTGCGAAGATCCGTGCTGATGATGATCACCATCACGATGGACCATTGCAGTGTTCAAATTCAGATTTTAATTAATATTTTCTTTAAAATATGGCGTGACTCCCCAGAAAAAGTGATACAAGCACCAGCACTCATAGCCTGGGCTGGAAGCTACTAAAAGCCACAACCAGCATAAGGCTACAACAAGCTGGGCTGGTCAACTATACCAGGAAAACGGAGTACTCCTGTCATGGTGGGAGCCAGCCCCAGCTTACTCAGCATGGCGCAGAATCAGGCCCATCAAAAAAATTACACCACAGGATACATGTGACTGACTCTACATGAAAGGTACAGAAACTCTACTTAAACTTTAGAACTATGATTACCTTTACTACATTAGGAACTGTACCTAAAAAATAACATCTGGACAATTATCAATATACCTTATTGCTATTTTCTACTCTTTAGAATATTTCTGTGCACACATTCATTTTTTTTACATTATATTTGATTAGTAAAGTTTTTATCTGTTGCACAAATACTGATTAAGTGACGGTAAACTTTAGCATACCTATGTGGTGTGATTTTCAATAGTTTAATTAAAGCTTGTTAATCCACCTATTTTGTAGTATACAGTAAAAAAATCTTCTTCTTCTTCTTATTATTATTATTATTATTATTATCTTTGACTTATAAGGCGCCACAAAGGGTCCGCAGCGCCGTACATTACATATACAGAAAACAGAATCAAGACACAACATGATACACAAATATATACAAACACAGGCGACAGGGTAAAGCAAATGAGATTAAATCTGACAGATAGAGAAAGGGATGGTAGAAATCAGCAAGAAGGCCGAAGATTAATAAAACAGGGAAAACAGGGCTAGCGAAGCAGGCCAAGAGGTACAGGGGTGAAGGAACTGTAGAAGGAGCACACAAGGAAAGAGGGCCTTGTTTATGAGAGCTAACAACCTAGAGGGAGGGGGCGACACATAAATGGGGGTACTAACTAGGGGAGAGAGCCAGGACAAGAAAGTTAGGAGGACTGATAGACTTGAATAAAGAAATGAGTCTTAAGGGCACGCTTCTTATGGTCAATGTGTGCTTGAACAGCATGGTGGCTTAGTGTTTAGCACTTCTGCCTGACAGCACAGGGGTCATGAGTTCGATTCCAGACCATGGCCTTATCTGTGTGAAGTTTGTATGTTCTGCCCGTGTTTGCATGGGTTTCCTCCGGGCACTCTGGTTTCCTCCCACAATCCAAAAGTAGGTTAATTGACTGCTCAAATTGACCTTAGTCTCTCTCAGTCTGCATGTTTGTATATTAGGGTATTTAGACTATGAGATCTAATCGGGCAGGGACTGATGTGAGTGAGTTCTCTGTACAGCGCTGTGGAATTAGTGGCGCTATATAAATAAATAGATGATGATCATCTACTGATGTTATCCTATATTTAAAGGAGATTTCACCTCATATAGTGACTGTAAATAAATTTGTATTACAGTGTAAATACTACTCTCTCTATAAGATATAAACAGGCATAGGGGATTAAAGGTCAATTACTAGCAAAAATAATATGGGGATGTACAGAGCATCTGGTTGTATATATATGATCTGATGCTGTATATATGCCCTATGCAAATGTTTTGTAGAATTATGGCCAAGGTGCTCATGGGGGTAGAAGATATCACTTTCAAAGTCCTACCTGCTGTCACTTTAGGAATACTACT
The DNA here is from genome assembly GCF_038048845.1 of Mixophyes fleayi. NCBI lineage: Eukaryota > Metazoa > Chordata > Amphibia > Anura > Limnodynastidae > Mixophyes > Mixophyes fleayi. The sequence continues at coordinate 255,376,604 of NC_134406.1, forward strand.
TTCATGCATTGCAACTTTTCTCCCAAAATACCGCTTTTAAATTAATTATGAAATGACATAAGTACAATTTTCATATTAAATGATGCATTTGTACATTTCAATCTTTTATTCCATTTGTATCATTTTCATGGTTTTGGTGTATTTTACACCATTTTTCTCTATCCTCCTTCTTTGAAAATGTGCTCCTATATTAGGACTGCATGAAACTCTGAACATAATCAATAATATTCAAGTGTTATGGACTATATTTGTGCCCCGTGTTACAGATAAGGAGAAATCTGAAGATTGTTATACAAGTCACTGATTTGACAACAGAAGCAATGGACCACTGGTGTGGGCTCCAATTCAGAACAGGAACTACAGCAGCTCAGTGTGACCATGAGAGATTGAAGGTAGTCAGTATTCACTTTAAGAGCTAGATTTACTAAGCTGCAGTTTGAAAATGTGGAGATGTTGTCTATAGCAACCAATCAGATTCTAGCTGTCATTTATTTAGTACATTCTACAAAATGACAGCTAGAATCTGATTGGTTGCTATAGGCAACATCTCCACTTTTTCAAACCCGCAACTTAGTAAATCGAGCCCTAAATGTGTTGTCACATATAGTAAAGAATCAAGAGTCACAAGCATTATGAAAAGGTTATGCTACAGGATGAGTTCATGAACATTGAGACAGGGTTCTAGACACATCAGGCCTGATTCATTAAGGAAAGTAAAGCAAACAAATGAGTAACTTTGCACCTTGGTAAAACCATGTTGCATTGGAGGGGGAGGCAAATTTAAAATATGATGGCAGATTTATAGTTGGGGTAGGGCATGTTCTAGATCAACTTTAAATGTCAGTGTACAAATAAAGTTATTAAGTATTTGTGCGCTACATGAAAAAACAGCCAGTGTTTAACTTATGTGCAAAATAATAAACTAATTTGCACCCCTTGTATTGTAACATGGTTTTGTCCAGGAGAAAACGTACTCATTTTTTCCCCTTACTTTCCTTAATGAATAAGGCCCATCATATCATGTAATCTTAAGTAACTGCATGTGCTCAAAATAACAAGTTGTCAGGGCTGTACAGGGCAGCTGATGAGAGAACCAGGATGAGGTGTTTAGTTATTAAGGATGATTAGACCTAAGATAAGCTGTTGAGACATCAAAAAGAAGTTGAATCCATTCAAATTTAAGGTAACAGCCTACCAATACATAGGTCCAGGGTTCAAGTTACAAGTAGGTAGTGGGGTCAGTAGTTGGTGTTAAAAAAATAACACTGTACTAAATAATATATGGATAAAATAACTGAAGCATTTAAGTTGTTCCAGCTAATCCTCTAATCCATTGTAATCACAAGGCTAAATATATTGGGAAATGACAGTGCTTCTCTATCTTGCATCACTTTGCAGAAAATCTGTAACTGACTCCACCCTCAAGGATTTTATGATTGCGATTGTGAGGATACCGGGTTTAACGTAACCTTCTGCGCCGCACAGCTGGCCTACCTGGTACCTATTCAAGGTTCAAAATCACCCAGGCAAATATCCGAAATAAAACAAATAAGTTTATTTAATGAAATGGTAGCACAAAAAAGCAATAAACATATTTAAATAATACTTTGCAACAAATAACACTACAGTCTGGCACAGACAACATACAGGGTATAATGAAAACACCTCACCAGTATCCTTGTCACTTTCAGGGACTGCTGTCTATCAATCCAAGCTTCTCCCCTCCCTCCTTTAAGACTACCAGCAAACGTAGCGGCCCTAAGTCACTGTCACTCCACTTTCGGCTGACACACAGCTCTCCAAGACCTGGAGAGGTAGGTCAGGGCAATGGCAGCACTCGAGGGACTAACTGTCCCTTTCCTGTCAGGGGCAGAGATCTATATCTCAACGCCAGCCTGACTTCAGCTATCACTTGGAAGTGAATGCCAATTTGCTGTCCTCTAGAGCTCTCTTTTAAGCTCAGAAATGACCACATCAACAATTTCAGGACCTGCCTGGTCCTTTTCTGTGTTTACCTTTTCACAGGTAAACATACAGACAAAGGGATAGTAGATGAGTTACTCCTGATTTAATTAGGGACAGGTATTGTTCTGTGGCTATACAGCAGAGTTTGTTAAAACAGGAGAGATCACAATCCAGACACATTTACATTTAAATACACAATGTAGTTCTCTGTAATTAAACATAGAACTCACATTTAAACAAAGACAAGAGACCCCCTGGTGTGATGTACATTCATACAGGACTGGTGGACAATAACCCTTTAGCCTAGAATTAAACAATGGACTAGTCTGCAAGATAACAATACATGCTGGCAGACATTTTACTACTTTCAAAATAGAATATATACAAGTCCAAATATGACTGAGAAATATGGGGAACCAGAGGGCTAGAAAAAGTATATGTTTTTATAGTCCGCAGTTTGTGAGAAACGAGGTGCAGACAGGTTGAGGAGATATTAATACCTAGTTTCCCCCACAGCAATGTTCATAAAATTATATGATAGATTACATCTATAATGATGTCACAGATTACATCACATAGAACATGTCAAACATTATTAGATTACTGTGAATGTGAAACTAAACATAATCTGTCGCTCTAAAACAATATATAAATTACTACGTGTCAGTTTATACAGAAGTAGGAGATGTGGTGCACAATATAGCTATATTGGGGAAAGCTCAGATGCCAACTGTAGGTGAGACTTTAATGTAGGTGAGAACTGAAACCACACAACATCCCCTATGACATCGATGATTACAACAGCTATCACAAGGATCATGACAACACATGCAGGATCATAAAAAATTAACGTACAAACTCTTAGATTTAATATGCTGCTTAATATATATGAATGTAAATATAATTTACTAATGATAAATTCCTTTGTTTTTTTTTAATTAAGTTGGCTACAGGATGTTATATGATTCTGTGACCAAGTCCTTAAACCATTTTAACTTTTAAAAATATCCATGGAAAGTAATTTACATGTTTAAAAGAGAGTTACCTACTCTCCCCAATGAGTAATTCATCATCATCATCATTATCATCATCATTTATTTAAATAGCACCAACATATTCCGTAGCGCTTTACAGTTGGGGACAAACATAGTAAACTAATAAACAAACTGGGTAAAATAGACAAGGAGGTGAGAAGGCCCTGCTCACAAGCTTACAATCTAATTGGTTTATATGTTATCTTCCTTTTGGTAGTTATTTCTATAGATAATAGTTTAAAGTTCATAACATTCTTATGCATTAGTTTTCTTCTATAAAAACGAGGAGGCTGCATAGAAGGCCCCTCTGCCTTCAGCCAGATGTTCCTCTGACCCCTGTTACCCATAGCCCCAACTAAGCCGGTCAGGCAGAGAGCCAGCACCGTCTGTTCAAGCCACCGGCAGCATCGCTAGCACAGTATCTGCTATTGCACTACCTGCAGCGCCTGTAAGCTTCCAGACTCCCAGCAGGAAACAGGCTCAGGTTCTGGCAATGCTGTATTTCCTGACCTGGCCAGTAGTCCCAATTGTGTGTCAATAGGAATTGCAGTGAGTTCCTTGTGAGTCTGGGAGAGTGTGGAAACCTCCCCACTGCTCTCGTTAGTGGCAGCCTACCAATTTATATCACATTACAAGCATTGTCTGTGACAGAAGAGGATGCAGTGATGGTCACAGATCGTGCCCTTACCATGACCTCTAACAGATGCAGTTTTAGCATTGGTAGCCTGATTGGGGGTTCTCCTGCAGGTTTGGTCATTTCATTGGAGGACTCCCCTCCTTCTATTTCCACTGATATAGTGTCACTGGACATTAGCAGTAGTACCCGTTTACAGACATATGCTTCTGCAGTGCTTGCATTGATTTTACCAGGAATCATTGACTTGTGATGTCTATCTACTCACTAACGATTCAGACAAATTTTGGACAAATTAAATATTTGCTTCCATTCAGGGGATCCCAGCTTCTATCTGCCCAATCAGTCATCTACAATCTTTGGCAACAGCAGGCAGCACATCACAGTAAGTAAAAGCTAGACAGAGTGATTGAAAGTTAAAATGTAGGAGGCCTAACAGCCATCTGTTGACATGCAAAACTGACCACCAAAACCCAGTCCTGCATTAATTAACCCATGGGTAGCCTTGGGAACTGAACTGATCTTATTATCAAGTGCAGGCCTGTCCGCCACCATTGGAACCCCAGGAGCATTGGCCCAGCATGACCATATGTGAAGGTCTGTCAGCAGTTGGTATAGATAAAGGACCTGCATCCTACATAAGACTGGGTGAGCTGCCTCTGTGACCAGATGAGACTTTCAGTTCACACATCATAACACCTGCTTAGTTCACTCTGTCCACACTCCCTGCCGTTAGCCAAACCGATTAAATTTGTGGCCTACTGTCTCTCCTCCAGCTACAGTGTCCATAGTGCCTTTGCAAGGCAGATCTGCAGCATTCCTTTAGTTGGACATAACCTGGATTGGCTTACAACCCCTGACAAACTCACAGCAGCTATACTGGCACTCCCAAGTGCACCTTAGTACAACAGCCATTATATCTGACAGTCAGGTGTTGCCATGTCATCGGGGTCCATAAAAATGTTTGCTGCATCAACTTCTTAAGTGGGACACCCTGACAAGCTCCATCTTTAACAGTTAAATACTTCAGCACTGGTAACCTATACAGTGCAAAATATATAGGGCATGAATAATTGTGAAGCTTAGAGCACCTTGTGACTCCCCTGCTGCCTGCAAGATAATCATAACCAACTGAGCAAACTTATCAAGGGGCCCAAGCCTTACACCACCTTAAAGAGCTCTCTCTCTAGTCACAGTCTTTTGCTCCAAAGTTTGTTTCAACCCCCAAAATTACAGTAGTCATCTTTGTATTCACATGTACTTTACTGTGACACTTGTCACTTAGACACTCCAACTTACTCCTAGCTTAAAACCCACTATTACCACAACAATAACCATTACTTTCCAAGTTCCCTCAACTACCGAACCTTCACTAGCTCTAACTCCAAGTGTTAGTGTTGAATAATTCCACATAATGTGAAATGTCTAAAGAACATCAATTATTTTGAAACCTAGGTCCCCTTATAGCTCTCTAGGACATGTCCTACCCCAACTATAAATCTGTTTTTACATTTTAAATTTACCTCCCCCTCCAATGTAACAGGGTTTTGTCAATGTGTAAAGTTAGCTTATTTTATACTCTCTTCTTAATGACTCAGACCCTGCATGTGTAAGTATCAAATAGAACTCATAAAACTTCTATAAAAGATATTTGGTTCCGACGCGACTGCTCATTGATTTATCATTACAATAACAAATGTTCAACCTCCAGTATTTCCTTTATATACCCTAATGTCCAGGAATATCAAATCATATCCAAAAACTGACATGGCTAAATGCCATAATGCTACTCATTGGAAAAATACTGATCTACTTTCTGTTTGCTTCCTATTGGATACTAGTGAGCTCTACAGACACCCAGGAGCCGGACCCAGCAGGGGTCACCTGAGGGAAGAAACCTGGGGGAGGTAGGGGAGGGGGCTGGATAGTGTGAGAAGCCCACCAAACGAGAACTTTTGTAACTCTCCTGGGCAGGCAGATCCCAAGGTGGGATTAAGAGGTGGTAAAAAAGACTAGCCTGGGAACTAGGAGAGTGTGACTGACTTTGGCCAAGAGGTGATACTCTGCCAGAGATTCGCTGAGGAACATATCGCACTGGATTTATTTGAACTGATTTCTTCACTTGTTGGACCTGTTATTGTTAATTGGCCTGTGCTGTATTTAATCTTGTTCTGCGGAAATAATCCTTCTATTTTTTCTCTAATACCTTGTGTAAGTGATTTGGGAACCACGAATCTCCACAATACTGTCTTGAGGACTGATAACTAATGGTACTTTCGGGAGGACTGATAACTAATGGTACTGTTTGGAGGACTGATAACTAATAGTAACGTCTAGGGGACTGACAGTGATAACTAATGGTACTGTCTGGAGGACTGATAACTAATGGTACTGTCTGGAGAACTGATAACTAATGGTACTGTCTGGAAGACTGCGATGTACTCCTTGTAAATTTCACCATCAGTTAATAAGTGCACATATAATACATTACTTATGTAAGTTTGCAGCTCATTATACATACACTATCAGCACACACCTTTTCTCTATTACTTTATATACCTTCTGCAGAGTTTTATAGGGGCTGTGCTTATGGCGTACAATCTTTTTTACCATTAATTGATAAGTCCTGTGCAGTGAGCTGAATATCCACCTTCTGCTCATCTAGATGTCAGGACTCTTCTCCAAGACTGATAACTAATGGTACTGTCTGGAGGACTAATAACTAATGGTACTGTCTGGAGAACTGATAACTAAAGGTACTGTCTGGAGAACTGATAACTAATGGTACTGTCTGGAGGACTGATAACTAATGGTACTGTCTGGAGAACTGATAACTAAAGGTACTGTCTGGAGGACTGATAACTAATGGTACTGTCTGGAGAACTGATAACTAATGGTACTGTCTGGAGGAATGACAGTGATAACTAATGGTATTGTCTGAAGAACTGACAGTGATAACTAATGGTATTGTCTGAAGAACTGACAGTGATAACTAATGGTACTGTGTGGAAAACTGATAACTAGTGATACTGTCTGGAGGACTGACAGTGATAACTAATGGTACTGTCTGGAGAACTGATAACTAATGGTAATGTCTGGAGGACTGACAATGATAATTAATAGTACTGTCTGGAGGACTGACATTGATAATTAATGGTACTGTCTGGAGAACTGATAACTAATGGTAATGTCTGGGGGACTGATAACTAATGGTACTGTCTGGAGGACTGATAACTAATGGTACTGTCTGGAGAACTGATAACTAAAGGTACTGTCTGGAGAACTGATAACTAATGGTACTGTCTGGAGGACTGATAACTAATGGTACTGTCTGGAGAACTGATAACTAAAGGTACTGTCTGGAGGACTGATAACTAATGGTACTGTCTGGAGAACTGATAACTAAAGGTACTGTCTGGAGGACTGATAACTAATGGTACTGTGTGGAGAACTGATAACTAATGGTACTGTCTGGAGGACTGAAAACTAACGGTACTGTCTGGAGAACTGATAACTAAAGGTACTGTCTGGAGGACTGATAACTAATGGTACTGTCTGGAGAACTGATAACTAATGGTACTGTCTGGAGGAATGACAGTGATAACTAATGGTATTGTCTGAAGAACTGACAGTGATAACTAATGGTACCGTGTGGAGAAGTGATAACTAATGGTACTGTGTGGAAAACTGATAACTAGTGATACTGTCTGGAGGACTGATAACTAATGGTACTGTCTGGAGAACTGATAACTAATGGTAATGTCTGGGGGACTGATAACTAATGGTACTGTCTGGAGGACTGATAACTAATGGTACTGTCTGGAGAACTGATAACTAAAGGTACTGTCTGGAGGACTGATAACTAATGGTACTGTCTGGAGAACTGATAACTAAAGGTACTGTCTGGAGGACTGATAACTAATGGTACTGTCTGGAGAACTGATAACTAAAGGTACTGTCTGGAGGACTGATAACTAATGGTACTGTCTGGAGGACTGACAATGATAACTAATGGTACTGTCTGGAGGACTGATAACTAATGGTACTGTCTGGAGGACTGACAATGATAACTAATGGTACTGTCTGGAGGACCGATAACTAATAGTATTGTCTGGAGGACTGACAGTGATAACTAATGGTTCTGTCTGGAGGACTGTGACGACCTCCTTATAAATTTCACCATCAGTTTATAAGTGCATATATAATACATTACTTATGTAAGTTTGCAGCTCATTATACATACACTATCAGCACACACCTTTTCTCTTACTTTATATACCTGCTGAAGAGTTCTATAGGGGCTGTGCTTATGGCGTACAATCTTTTTTCACATTAATTGATTAGTGCTGTGCGGTGGGCTGAATATCCACCTTCTGCTCATCTAGACGTCAGGACTCTTCTCCAAGACTGATAACTAATGGTACTGTCTGGAGGACTGATAACTAATGGTAATGTCTGGAGGACTGACAATGATAACTAATGGTACTGTCTGGAGGACTGACAGTGATAACTAATGGTACTGTCTGGAGAACTGATAACTAATGGTAATGTCTGGGGGACTGATAACTAATGGTACTGTCTGGAGAACTGATAACTAAAGGTACTGTCTGGAGAACTGATAACTAATGGTACTGTCTGGAGGACTGATAACTAATGGTACTGTCTGGAGAACTGATAACTAAAGGTACTGTCTGGAGGACTGATAACTAATGGTACTGTCTGGAGAACTGATAACTAAAGGTACTGTATGGAGGACTGATAACTAATGGTACTGTGTGGAGAACTGATAACTAATGGTACTGTCTGGAGGACTGATAACTAATGGTACTGTCTGGAGAACTGATAACTAAAGGTACTGTCTGGAGGACTGATAACTAATGGTACTGTCTGGAGAACTGATAACTAATGGTACTGTCTGGAGGAATGACAGTGATAACTAATGGTATTGTCTGAAGAACTGACAGTGATAACTAATGGTACTGTGTGGAGAAGTGATAACTAATGGTACTGTCTGGAAAACTGATAACTAGTGATACTGTCTGGAGGACTGATAACTAATGGTACTGTCTGGAGAACTGATAACTAATGGTAATGTCTGGGGGACTGATAACTAATGGTACTGTCTGGAGGACTGATAACTAATGGTACTGTCTGGAGAACTGATAACTAAAGGTACTGTCTGGAGGACTGATAACTAATGGTACTGTCTGGAGAACTGATAACTAAAGGTACTGTCTGGAGGACTGATAACTAATGGTACTGTCTGGAGAACTGATAACTAAAGGTACTGTCTGGAGGACTGATAACTAATGGTACTGTCTGGAGGACTGACAATGATAACTAATGGTACTGTCTGGAGGACTGATAACTAATGGTACTGTCTGGAGGACTGACAATGATAACTAATGGTACTGTCTAGAGGACCGATAACTAATAGTATTGTCTGGAGGACTGACAGTGATAACTAATGGTTCTGTCTGGAGGACTGTGACGACCTCCTTATAAATTTCACCATCAGTTTATAAGTGCATATATAATACATTACTTATGTAAGTTTGCAGCTCATTATACATACACTATCAGCACACACCTTTTCTCTTACTTTATATACCTGCTGAAGAGTTCTATAGGGGCTGTGCTTATGGCGTACAATCTTTTTTCACATTAATTGATTAGTGCTGTGCGGTGGGCTGAATATCCACCTTCTGCTCATCTAGACGTCAGGACTCTTCTCCAAGACTAATAACTAATGGTACTGTCTGGAGGACTGATAACTAATGGTACTGTCTGGAGGACTGATAACTAATGGTACTGTGTGGAGGACTGACAGTGATAACTAATGGTACTTTCTGGAGAACTGATAACTAATGGTACTGTCTGGAGGACTGACAATGATAACTAATGGTACTGTCTGGAGGACTGATAACTAATGGTACTGTTTGGAGGACTGACAGTGATAACTAATGGTACTTTCTGGAGAACTGATAACTAATGGTACTGTCTGGAGGACTGACAATAATAACTAATGGTACTGTCTGGAGGACTGATAACTAATATTACTGTCTGGAGGACTGATAACTAATGGTACTGTCTGGAGGACTGACAGTGATAACTAATGGTTCTGTCTGGAGGACTGTGACGACCTCCTTATAAATTTCACCATCAATTTATAAGTGCATATATAATACATTACTTATGTAAGTTTGCAGCTCATTATACATACACTATCAGCACGCGCCTTTTCTCTATTACTTAATATACCTGCTGAAGAGTTCTATAGGGGCTGTGCTTATGGTGTACAATCTTTTTTCACATTAATTGATTAGTCCTGTGCGGTGGGCTGAATATCCACCTTCTACTCATCTAGACGTCAGGACTCTTCTCCAAGACTGATAACTAATGGTACTGTCTGGAGAACTGATAACTAATGGTACTGTCTGGAGAACTGATAGCTAATGGTACTGTCTGGAGGAATGACAGTGATAACTAATGGTACTGTCTGAAGAACTGACAGTGATAACTAATGGTACTGTCTGGAGAACTGATAACTAATGGTACTGTCTGGAGGAATGACAGTGATAACTAATGGTACTGTCTGAAGAACTGACAGTGACAACTAATGGTACTGTGTGGAGAAGTGATAACAAATGGTACTGTGTGGAAAACTGATAACTAGTGATACTGTCTGGAGGACTGACAGTGATAACTAATGGTACTGTCTGGAGAACTGATAACTAATGGTAATGTCTGGGGGACTGATAACTAATGGTACTGTCTGGAGGACTGATAACTAATGGTACTGTCTGGAGAACTGATAACTAAAGGTACTGTCTGGAGGACTGATAACTAATGGTACTGTGTGGAGGACTGACAGTGATAACTAATGGTACTGTCTGGAGGACTGATAACTAATGGTACTGTCTGGAGGACTGACAATGATAAATAATGGTACTGTCTGGAGGACCGATAACTAATAGTACTGTGTGGAGGACTGACAGTGATAACTAATGGCACTGTCTGGAGGACTGATAACTAATGGTACTGTCTGGAGGACTGACAGTGATAACTAATGGTTCTGTCTGGAGGACTGTGACGACCTCCTTATAAATTTCACCATCAGTTTATAAGTGCATATATAATACATTACTTATGTAAGTTTGCAGCTCATTATACATACACTATCAGCACACACCTTTTCTCTATTACTTAATATACCTGCTGAAGAGTTCTATAGGGGCTGTGCTTATGGCGTACAATCTTTTTTCACATTAATAGAGTAGTCCTGTGCGGTGGTCTGAATATCCACCTTCTACTCATCTAGACGTCAGGATGCTTCTCCAATATGCGAGTGTCCAGTTTATTTTTGTTACAATTTGCTTTGAAGCCTATCTTCTCTACTGTATAGAATTTTCTTGTGGTTGTTAATTTGTACTGTAATTAATGAGTTAGAGTCAGTCTGATTAACAGAAGCACCTTACTAGTGGTGGATGACGTATACATAATGTTACAGAACGAAACCAACCAATAAATCTGCTTTTATTCTTTTCTGATGAATTGGTTTTGTGTTGTTGTTTCTGTAGTTTTATAGCACATTACGCTTGTAGTAGATTGCTTCTCTCCTTACTTGCACCTTTTGTTGGTTATAACACGATTGGGCAGCTAGTATTTTTACTTTTGGGTTCTGTCGCAGAGGATAATATAGTGTAATATAGAGTAAATATATTTTACCTGCAGATTTCATCTCCTCTATAGTTAAATAATGTGTGCGTTTTCCGGTTAAACTAACTGTAGCAAGTAATTTAACATCTTCCAACTGCTTCTAACTCAATACCTATGCTTTAATTCATTATTTATACCTCCTGTATCCTACACTAAATCTGGGAATGGCAAATAATACTTTATGTTTTTGAGTTCTTACAAATATATGACAATACATAGTGGCAAATTAATATTATATCCTGTTAAACTGACTGCAAATGATATTTTTGGGAATTAAAACATATATTAATATATTGATGTTTACTACAGATAATGTATATTAAAAGAAGAATGATTTCTTAGAGATCTTTGCATATATTGAAATATCCACAAGGTGGTGCTGTTGTCAAGTGCATCAGTATAAATAATTCAGAAAATGTCCCAGTTTTTAATTACGAAGAATAAAACGTTTGCAGTGTATAATTAATTTAACCATAGTACATATTACATTATATCTAAATCTTGTATTTTGGGGTAAATGACCTTGCCCTAATGCCATCACCATAGACAAAAAGGTGTGTGATATGTTGGTAGATTTGAATAAAGAACAAAATCAAGAGGAAAACATGTTTTGTAAGGGCACTCTATGATTATTAGATTATTATTAAAACATACATTTTATTAAATCAATTTAAAAATATTGATATAATGTTCCCAAGATTAAACCTGAGTACCACTAGTAGTGAAATATAAAAGGAAAAAGAAAAAATAATAAAGTGTGAAATAATATAAAATAACAAAAATAATTATAAAATGGCAAAAAAACTGCCAAGCCTCACTGTGTTATTTTTTTATTTTATTAGTATGCTTATTGTATTATTATATATATATATATATATATATATATATATATATATATATATATATATATATATATAAATCTTATAATAATAAGGAACCTCATGCTGCAAAACCTTTTTAAATATTCAGGTTTATTAAAGACCGTTTAAATGGTTCAAAACATATAGATGCAAAAACATGATGATATATATTAAGTCATTCAAGATGGATGAAAGATCTTAACTTCATGGGGTTACTGAGTATAAATGTATATAGCAATTAGCTATTTCTGATATGATTAAATCTTTTCTTAATTAGTATTGTTCAAAGAGATATAATGGGAAACTCCTGTCTCATCCCTTGATATTGAGAAATTATCAGTCCCCCTTGTGTTACTTCATTGTAAAAGGGACCTGAGATCAATTCATCAGTACTAACATGTTGGATATCGATAGCAATCTATCTAGTTTTCTTCAAAGAGATATTAGGTGAAACTCCTGTCTAGCTCACTCATATTATTATTATTATTTATTTATAAGGCGCCACAAGGTTTCCGCAGCGCCGAACACAGTACAAACAATGGACAGTACAGGGAATAAGTACAGAACAATAATACCAAGACTTCAGATGCTCCAGGAAAAGCAAAAATATTGAGGTTGGAGCAGAAGAGAAGGTAGAGAGACAGGAGGGAGAAGGGCCCTGCTCATTAGAGCTTACATCCTAAAGGGAGGGCAACAGACAATCGGCACAGAGGGAGTCAGAGGAGGGGAGCAAGCACACCCTTTTCAAAGGAGGATCCAGGAGATGAGAGTGAGCATGGAAAGAGGGTTAAGTGGAGGGCTGGTAAGCTTTGGTAAACTCACACCCTAATTATTGAGAAATTCTCAGTCCTCCTATGTTACTTCATTATAAAAATGATCTGAGATCAATTCATCAGTGCTGACATGTTGAGTATTGGTAGCAGCATGTCTAGATAACTTTCTCCCTGGATCCTATGAAACTCAGGTCCCCCTGGGCTAATTATTATTCAGATAACCTTAGATCACCAGCATAATGAGACTGCTATCCCCCCTTATACTTAAATCTATGGTATCCTTCAAACATATTGTTTAGGCAGCATAGGAATAATCTATTTAATTAACACAGCGAGGCGAATGCCGACGCGCGTTTCGCTTACTCGCTTTGAGCAGTTTGCCTGGTCAAAGCGAGGCAGAAAGCAGAACTAGAGAGCTGTGGGCCCCGGTGCAGGGACGTGAGGAGAAGGGAACCAGGGTCCACAGCTCTCTAGTTCCCCATGCAGCGGGCCCCATTATCTCCATGGGCCCCGGTGCACCACACCTGTAGCACCAATGGTAGTTCCGCCACTGGTGCCCATATATGTAACTGAAAATATACAGTATAGGAAAAAAAGACACATAACCAGTCCTGTGAAAGAGGTAATAAATATAGATTGGGAAGATCTAGGTCTGCAGACAATAGGGAATCCTACTTCCCATGTTGCTAATTGGTCAATTATAATATTTTATGGTAGATGATGGGTGTAGAGTTATTTGGGGCTAGTTAAGTAATGTTGATACATAGAACAATTGTGTTGGTAAATTCTCATCCTTGGCCTGGGCAAGGTCCCTTTGTTGGATGATGACCTTCTCGTTAGGCCTTATGTCCAATGACGTCAATGTTGTGCGCTGTGCTAACACACAATCAGGTTCTGAAAATTAAAACCATTGTTTCCAACGCCCCCCATACACTCCGGCAACATTCTTTTTTTCCAAACACTCTCTGCTCCATTCTCATGTGTTTACTGCTTGTACAAGCTATGGGTAAGCCTATGGGACATCTAATAACTCCAGAATGCAAGTAAAATCGCAATTAACAACCAAAAGTCAAAATGTGTTGGTCATGGCTTCCCTAGCGTTTATACTTGTGTCTTTCTTTAGCTAAAAACAAAAGTCGGTGGGTATAACGCCTTAAGACGACATCAGACTGTAGAGGATGCTGTGAACATTTGCAGGATCCCAAGAAAGGGCCTGTTATAATCTACATGTTAATGTTACATCAAACATATTATTCCTGGGTTTGGAGACAGAGAACGAAGCAAAATTAACTCTCTCACTGATATAATATTGCAATAACTCAGCAGTTATGTGACTGAAAATGACTGTAATTGGAAATAACACAATTGCAAATTTGTTTCCTTTACAGTTTACTTAGCCCATAATGTTTCCATTGGTTTCTTCTAAGCAAATATTTAGTCTGATGTGTGATTGTAATAATAAGTGGTTCATACAGACATGCTTTTATTCCTACATGTGCTTCTTCTGTCCACTAGAGGGAGCAAGAACACAGATAATGGGAGAACTCTGCAACATTGACTTTAGATTCAAGAATCGATTTAAGTTTGTTTAAAACAGATCACTATAGAAGTGACTAAGGTCACCATTATTCGCTTGCACTTTTACAGCGGATTATTTTTCATTTAATGTTAATCCTTTGGGTGTAACACATGTCTGGTTGTTTTTGTTTTGTTTTGTATTTTCTTATATGTGATTTTTATAATTTTGGTGAAACAATACAAATAGGTCCGAATTATATTGTATCTATGGCACATCTAAACTTCTAAATTGTGTCTAATTAAGGTAATTATTATACATGATCAATGACCTTTCCCGCAACCTTAAGTTATTATCCAACGCAAAAATAATATGACAGTAAGTATTTGCTCTTTAGCAAAATTCCTATAAAAAACCTCTTATATAGAGACCTTGGATATAGCCCATACTTTAATGGTAAACATATTGTCAGATTAACCGAAGCAAATGGTTTATATATTGTAGTAAGGAACTAAATCTAAATCTTAGAAAATATTTAATTTGTTGTAAGATCTATGGTTGGTATGGAATTCCACAAATTACTGTTGCACTAAATCCACACAGTATACCGTCCTCTAGTACAGACAATAACAACACTTTCAAAAATTAAATGGACCAACTTTTTAAACTTTAAAAAAAAAGTCACACTCCATTACTCTAAATGAAACTAATGTTTGACATTATTGTAGAACTAAGTAGCAAAATGCAATGAAAAGCGATTTGGTCCCACAAATTCCTAGAAAATGTAAATATTAGCACCTTGCATCAATTTTGCCATCGTTTCTAGGTTAGTGGATACCAAACTTTCTCAGTTCGAGGCACCATTGAGGTATCCATAATTTTTTCAAGCCAAAATTATTGCCAAGTAGTCCCCCGCCTTGCTTACCACTGTCCCTGGCCGTGGCACACCTGTGGTTTCGCCGTGGCACAGAATTTGGGGACCACTGTTCTCTGTGAATATTTGCAGATTATGACATTGGTTCTTATATAAAGACTAGGCTTAAGAAAATCTCTCACGGTTTGCTTTGCAGGGAGATTCACACTAAGGTCAAGAGTTCTATTTTCGGAAAAACAATTTACAAATCCTTTACTACTTGTTGAAACAAAAAAGTTCTAGAAAAAGGTGCTTTAAGAGTACATCATTCAGTTATAAGCCACATTTGTTCAATTTAGTACGAAACAAAGAAGTTTGTAGAAACCTGACATTTGCCGAAACATTTCACTTATTTCTAATAACAGCTAAAAATCTGTTTCTGAAACTTTTTAGAACTAACTATATATTCAATTGGCAATTCCAGTACTTGTAGGGCTCGTCAATGCTATGTGTGAGATGGAAGTGCTCACAGAAAGCACCCCTTGAATATAGCTCATGTTAAGATAAACGCAGTTAGCGTTTTTGGAGTATAATATGCTTTTTATGAGCAAGCGCACAAAGCGCAAGTTCCGAAACGAATTGTGTTCAACTCAACATGAGACCCTATTTTGGTATTTGTTAATAATAATGTGTTTGAAATAAAGTGTATTTATTCAGTTTAAGGATAAGTAAAAATATACACCCAGCATGGACATCTCATTTTGTTGAATTCCTTTTAGTAGCTTAGTGAAAAGAAACCGATATTAGAAGCAAAATATGCATAACATAGGGTACAAACTCTGCTCATAACACAAGACTGGCCTTACTAAAACAATACGAGGGTAAGGAGATATTTAAGCTATATTATATTGGCAATATGCAAATAAATTGTTCCTATGAGGAGAACAGACCTCTCAAGCTGGGTACACACTACAGAAATTTCGACCAACTTTTTATGCCGAGCGATTTTACATGCGATCGCTCGGTCCATGGACTGCATACACACTAGCCTTGTTTAGGACGATTAAGGGAAGAGCGGACGTCCCTTTAGCGACTTTTTACAGCCATGTTGTTGTGAGCAATGACTGTAATTTCGTACTCACTGTTGTGGATCGGTCGGAAGTTTATACACACTACACAGCGGAAACGAGATTGGAACGAAAATATTAAACGGTACGAGCAACCAAATGAGGCAATAATCGTTCATTTGGGCAGACTTTCGACCATCGTGTCACTGCACACACTGACCCGACTTTTGAACGAGCAGTCGTCTGTTTGAGCCGATTATTGGATGAAAAAGGTGTAGTGTGTACCCAGCTTTAGAAATCCCTAGCAGTACTTTAAGTTAATGTTCTACCAACTAATTCTTTAGAGCGTGACACAAGCTACTGAAGATACTTTTCACTCACAGACTGTTTCATCCTTATTAGAACTCTTTATTGTAGGACAGGATTTTGTGCGCAACATCTGAAACTAACAGAAACAAAGAGAGAAAGTTAAAGATGTTTAAACTACTCTTTATGAACAGAGTGCAAGGACTGGGGTAAAATGTGAACCCCCTTCCAATATCCCACATCCTCCAAAATTCATGTATCTATGCCACAATATCGGAAGAAAAGAACGAGCCAGGCCTTGCAGAACTACATCACAACCCACCACAAGACACTGATGCGGCCATGTCTGTTTATAATACACAACACAAGTGCATTATATAAAGACTGAAGGCGTGTTAGCGCTGCCTTTGCATAAGTGAGTAGACGTTTCTGGTTATGCAGCTGTCTGTAATAATTACATTGAGCTTGGACATAATGTGTTATGCGGCGTGAGTAGGAAGAGGGAGGAGCAGTGACAGCTTCATTTATACGCTACAAGAAGGAAGTTTTCTGTGATTTCCATCTGCTAACTACACCACAGCAAAGGCCAAGGGCTAAATAAGGTTAAAGCAGTGGGCAAGTTAGTTAATGGTTATAGAAAAAAAAAAAAAATTTCTTAATTTAAAACACATTGCTTGATAATTCCTGGCTTTAATTTTCGGAGTTTTCTTTTTTCCTGTCCAAATATCAAATTAAAATATTTCAGAACGTTAAGTGAGAATGGCAGCCTTTAATCAGAAAAAAAATAAAACGGCCGTCGGATAAAAGGTTTAATTATTAAGTTACACATGACTTTTGAGAGCTAGGTTTGGGAACTCTTGAAAGTGCCGGGGAATTTATTTATGAAGTCAAATAAGGAGATTTTTTTGGATCAAAATGATTGTCCCATATTTAGTAATTCTTCAGAATGTCCCAGGCAATTATGTGCAAAGAAACAAAATATATATTTTGTTACCCTATATAGCTGCATGATTGGGCAAATCCGCTTGTGCCTTGCAGAGTAAAATGCTTTTTCATTTTTTTTTTAACTAAATGTTATGACTATGTATGTTATATGTAAGTAAGTAAAGGTTTATTTACAGTTGTTATCATGCAATTAGATTTATACTGTGTTTGGTACGGATGTGTGGGAATAAATGGTGACTGTGTGACAAATGAATGGGTCATTCATACACTATGTGAAAAAAAAATTGAAAAACGGGGAAAAAACAGCAAAAAGCTAGGTCCCAGCCGCCGACCAAAACGGGAGGGGCGGGGCTTAGTGCGAGCGGGGGGACGGGGCTAAATGTGGGCCGGCCAATTAGAGTGGCCCCAGTTGGCACTCAAAACGGGAGGAGGCGGGGCCAATCACGGGCGAAAGGCAGGGTTTAACGCAGGCCAGCCAATTAGAGTAAAGGAGGGGCGTGATTATGCAAAATCGCCCCCCCTAAATATAAAGTCTAGGTCCGCCTCTGCCATGGACATATTATTCTAAATGAGTCTACGGACTCCTGGGAGAGTGTGGCAATCTCCCGCATTCTGCCCACTTCCTAGTGAAGTTGGCAGAATTAAGTCCAAAACACCGCAATACACCAGGAATTGCGGCATTTGGCGCCGCCCCCTGCTGTAAAATGACGCAATTGCATCATTACGTCACGGGACGGGTCCAAAATGACGCAAATTTTGGAACCCCGCCCCCCCATCACACCTACCTCCCCCGGCTCCCGGAAGCAAACTAAAGACAGTTGGTAAGTATGATACAAACTAATGACATTCTTGAACAATATCAATGGTTAGGTTCCAACAAACTATATGCTTATAAACTGTAACTAATACAGCTTTATATAAATGCACAAGAACTCTCTGAATTGCTCAAAGATGGAAATTTTTACTAAAATCATTGTAGCCAATCAAATGTTCGCATTCATTGTCTATCCTGCAATAGATAGATAAAAACTTATTGCTGGTTGGTTGTTGTGATTTTAGTGCAGATTTGTCTGTTTGCAGTATTTGGAAATAACCCTGTGTCTCTGCCTGAATTGCCCATAGAAAGAGCACTCAGCGAAACATGACAATGGTCTGTTTGCAGCATCATGTTTCCTGCTGTGGATCCAAATAGATGACATCAAATGGCAGCTTCATTTTTACTGTGCGCATGTCTTACCATAAGTCAGTATGGAGATGTAGGGGTTTCAAAGAAGAATTCTCCATAGCTTTACTTTACTTACTTTATCCTGCTCTCAGCTTAGAAAGTCTCCCCAACCTGTGTTTCCTTTATTTGAGACCCGACAAGTGGTAACAGCTTCATCATCATCAGCTATTTATATAGCGCTACTAATTCCGTGGCGCTGTACAGAGACACAAGTCCCTGCCCCCACTGGAGCTTACAGTCTATATTCCCTAACATACAGAGACACACAGACAGAAAGAGAAAGACTAGGGTCAATTTGATAGCAGCCAATTAACCTACTAATATGTTTTTGGAGTGTGGGAGGAAACCGCAGCACCCAGAGGAAACCCACGCAAACACGGGGAGAACATACAAACTCCACACAGATAAGGCCATGGTCGGGAATCGAACACCCTAGTGCAGTGAGGCAGAAGTGGTAGCCACTAAGCCACTGTGCTTAAAATCTGGTAGATGATAATTGAGCACTGGGGTGTTTGTGCTTGCACAAGTGGTCACAGTGCTGATGATAATTGACACAAATATTGCCCCCAACTGGGTGAGCAATTGGGACACATTTATAGTGAGAGCTAACTCATTATCTGTTGTGTTTATCCACAGTCGGCCTGATTCATTAAGGAAAGTTAAGCAAATAATTGAGTAAGTTTTCTTACTCAAGTTTTCTGGACAAAACCATGTTGCAATACAAGTGGTGCAAATTAGTTTATTATTTTGCACAGAAGGAAAATACTGCCTTTTTTTTCACGTACCACACAAATACTTGATAGTTTATTTCTACACTGAAATTTAAAGATGATCTAGGACATGCTCTACCCCAACTATAAATTTATGATCACATTTTAAATTTACCTCCCCCTCCATTGCAGCATGGTTTTGCCTTACTTACTTTCTTACTTTTGCTTAACTTTCCTTAATGAATCAGACCCAGTATACATAACAAAATAAAAATAAATGCCTACTAGTTTTAAAAAGCAATACACCATTAGTATATGCATAACAGGTGCTTAGAAAGTAGGTAATTGGCTAAACATATAGCACCTTATAGGAGCCCCACAAGTGGCTAGTGTCACCTATAGTTGTTTAAGAACACAGTGGTCTATGTGCTAAGGCAATAGTGGTGCTTTTCTACTATTTGTCTCCTCTGTGTCGTTTTGCGAGCATGTCCATGGGTGAAGGGGGACACCTGGAAGAGGAGTTGGGGCAAAGCTATTAGCACCCGGAACACACGTCTATCCATCCAATCGTCAGCAAAATCCTCTGCCACGTTGGAGGTTGAGGACAACTTTGCACCACTTTTCAAAAATGAACTGCGTTGATATGTAAGAAACAATTCATACATATAGTGACACTCTGCTCCAAATACCGTGGTGGCTCAGTGGTTCTAGATAAACTAGAGCTGCTCTACGGAAAGATACATAGCAGGCAATGAATGCTAAGCACAGTCAATAAGCTCTATATTAAGCAGCAGCGACTATGTAGCAATGCTATAGATCATATACACTCTTGTAGCAGTATATACTGCAGATGGTTCACTAGCAATGCAAAATCATTAGTCACTGAGAAGCCAGACTGTTGCTGGGCTAAGAAGCTTGTAAGTTACTATATTGAAGTAACAATGCTGCAAATTTTCAGCAGTGCAGTATGCAAAGAGGCATATTTACTAAGACAATGGAAAACCTACGTGTAAACATGTTCATAACTCCTTATAGCAGCCAGCACAAGTCAATAACATCAGGTTTAGGAGCTCCATAACATTGCTGAATATCCTGAGCGCTTACATCCAGTTTGTGTCTACTTTGACTTGCTGTTTTTGCTGTAATAGTTCCAGTCCTTGGGCCTGATTCATTAAGGATCTTAACTTGAGAAACTTCTTATTTCAGTCTCCTGGACAAAACCATGTTACAATACAAGGGGTGCAAATTAGTATTCTGTTTTGCACATAAGTTAAATACTGACTGTTTTTTCATGTAGAGGTGAGGTAGAGCTAATAAGTTTTACCATGTGTGTACTCTAGCACTTTACCATGTGTGTACTCTAGCACTTTACCGCGTGTGTATTCTAGCACTTTACCGTGTGTGTACTCTAGCAATTTACCGTGTGTGTACCCTAGCACTTTACCATGTGTGTACCCTAGCACTTTACCGTGTGTGTACCCTAGCACTTTACCGTGTGTACTCTAGCACTTTACAATGTGTGTACTCTAGCATCTTACCATGTGTTTACTCTAGCACTTTACCATGTGTGTACTCTAGCACTTTACCATGTGTGTACTCTAGCACTTTACCGTGTGTGTACCCTAGCACTTTACCGTATGTGTACCCTAGCACTTTACCGTGTGTGTACCCTAGCACTTTACTGTGTGTGTACCCTAGCACTTTACAATGTGTGTACTCTAGCATCTTACCATGTGTTTACTCTAGCACTTTACCATGTGTGTACTCTAGCACTTTACCATGTGTGTACTCTAGCACTTTAAAGTGTGCGTACTCTAGCACTTTACCGTGTGCGTACTCTAGCACTTTACCATGTGTGTACTCTAGCACTTTACCATATGTGTACTCTAGCACTTTCCCGTGTGCGTACTCTAGCACTTTACCGTGTGTGTACTCTAGCACTTTACCATGTGTTTACTCTAGCACTTTACCATGTGTGTACTCTAGCACTTTACCATGTGTGTACTGTAGGATTTTAGCATGTGTGTACTCTTGCACCTTGCCATGTGTGTACTCTAGCACTTTACCATGTGTGTACTCTAGCACTTTACCGTGTGTGTACCCTAGCACTTTACCGTGTGTGTACCCTAGCACTTTACCATGTGTGTGTACCCTAGCACTTTACCGTGTGTGTACCCTAGCACTTTACTGTGTGTGTACCCTAGCACTTTACAATGTGTGTACTCTAGCATCTTACCATGTGTTTACTCTAGCACTTTACCATGTGTGTACTCTTGCACTTTACCATGTGTGTACTCTAGCACTTTAAAGTGTGCGTACTCTAGCACTTTACCGTGTGCGTACTCTAGCACTTTACCATGTGTGTACTCTAGCACTTTACCATATGTGTATTCTAGCACTTTCCCGTGTGCGTACTCTAGCACTTTACCATGTGTGTACTCTAGCACTTTACCATGTGTTTACTCTAGCACTTTACCATGTGAGTACTCTAGCACTTTACCATGTGTGTACCATAGCACTTTACCATGTGTGTACTCTAGCACTTTAATGTTAAATAATCTTGGAATACAGCTATTATTTTGAACCAATATTGAATAATATATGATTCAAAACAATAATCCAATAACATTCTACTTATTTCTAATGTCATATCTTACACTGCTTTCCAGTGCATTGTCATATCTTATGGGAGATAACACAATACACTGGATGCTTATGGATATACACCACTCATACATACGATCAAACAACCATTGTGAATACATACAGTATTTTGTGGTTTTATTCCAATAAAATACATATAAATTCAAAACTTCAAAGTAAATCATTGAAACGGTACATTAATATATGGTCAGGTTATATAACTTAATACATTCTTTCTTCCATGATCTATGACAATTGTATATTCAACCTCTAATGGTCTATTGTGCCTACTAGACATTTGCATGTCATTCTCTCTCTCTTACACTGTTTTAGACCAGTTCTCTACCCATTGTGCTTTGGAATTCCTTTGGTGCCTGCCCAGTTTTATACACAGTGCAATGATACCTTTTATTCATAAGGGTGCACAACATAATATAAATGGACAAAATAGGCAGCTCTCTTCATTTATATTTTTTCAACATTTAAAAAATAACCCTCTATTGTATATTATTTTTCCTATTTCTGAGGATAACTTCGGTGATTTATTCAGATATTTGCTACATTTGTGTAAGTAGCATTGCAAGTATTATGAAATCATTGCACTGCTTTGTATTCACGGGGTGTGAACACATTGCAGAAATTCATTTTGCTTGCATATGTTAGTTATTTGAGTTTAAATTTAGTTTATTCATTTTTGATTTTTAGTAAATTTCTTATGAAATAATCACATACAAAACAAACAACAGCACGAAAATGAGTTATAGAAGAAGATTCTGGAGATTTAACACCAATATCAGAGGAAATTTTGGAACACTTTGTTGAACTGTTTTGGACTTTAATTTTATACCTCTTGTTTTGAGTTTGAGATGTTACTGCCATCACTCTCCTCTTTTTTTGTGTTATTAGTTGTTACAGAGTTTTTGTGGGTTGACTTTGAGGTAGAGTAGGCTGCATTTGATGTTTGGAGCGCTGTTGGTTTAATTATTAATTTTCTATAATATAAATGTCTTCACTAAATGTTCAAGTCACCTTAGTGCATACTATGATTTGTGTTCTCACCCTAATCTGGGTCTCCCGCATCGCCCAGGTCACCCCACTGCTGCTGAGCCCCTCAGCCAATCACAGTACATATTACGAGATGTTTCCATCACCCTTTTAAAAAGGGCAGTTTACCATTGTGCCACAGAGCTCTCTAATAATCTTTTCTTTTTTGGTTACTTTGGTTTGCTCATATTTGTCCTCATTTGCCTGTATCCTTATCAATTTACCTTTAAGGTGACCTTTCAACTTTAGGTGAAGTCACATAATCCTTTTTAATCCAGTCTAACTTTTGACCAATTACTGATAATAGGGTTAACAAGGCTACCATTTATGCGCCCATTAATGAGATAGGATATAAATTTGTAATAAAATATAAATCTAATTACATCTAATTACATGATTAACATGCATATAGTGCTGCCCCTAATCTTTGGAACTATCTACAACTCTGACTCGACTCTCCCCCAACCTTCAGTCCTTCAAACGCTCACTCAAAACTCACCTTTTCAAGCTCGCCTATCCTACCACCTCCTGACCATGTCTGCCATCTAAATGTTTTCTCCCAGTTACTCCTACAGTTTCTCACCACCCCTCCCTTTAGAATGTAAGCCCTCAAGGGCAGGGTCCTTTCTACCTATTGTCTCACGTCTGTCTCCTGTCCCTCGTACGTCCCATCACGTCTTTTGCTGCACTCTGTGTGAGTCCCCAAAGCATTACTCACACTCATCTGTGCTGCTGACATGTATTACCTCATCTATTTATTACTTGTTTCTGTATCCGGCGCTACGGAATCTGTGGCGCCTTATAAATAAATAAATAATAATAATAATAATAGTGGTCAAAGTGGCCATACAGCGATATGTCATACGGGCACTTCTCCCCAGTACTCACCAGTTAATAATCAGTTGTCACTAACAAATTTGTCTCCAGTGCAGAACAGAAGCCATAGTAGGTGAGCTATTTGCATAGACCTCAGTTCATTTTTTACTCCAGAAAAATGGCTGCTGCCTGATATAAGTCAGTAATAGAGACAAACTGATAAAAGTTAGTTCACCTGAAACTGATATCTGGGGAAGGTCTATACAGGAACTTCTCAGCGGGGTGAACAAATCCTGTAGTTCTCTTGTTTATTTATTCCAGATACCAGGCTCAGAATTCACCTCATGACACAGGCAGGTAAACATTTTACTACTTTAGTGATAGAGCCAGATCTCTGTTCCGTGTGTGTGTATATGTGCATATGTATGTCTGTGTGTCCCAATATGTGTATGTATATATAAGAGACATGGGAGAGGTGGTGGACACAGAGGGGATAGCATTGCATCACTATATCTTTGCATTCTACTAAGTAGTCTTAAAAAGCATCTAAAATTAGGGAAAAAAAGAATTTAAACCTATTTCATTTCCTAAAGCTTTGGGGGGCTAGATGGCCCCCGGCCATTCAGTTACATTTTTCATACCGCCACTTCTAAATTTCCACTTTGAACACTGGGTACACGTGTATATATCCTCTTTTGCTTATTAAGAAAGAAACAAGATTTTGCTAAACAAGAGTGGAAGTGCTAAAGTGTGAAACTGTCTTTGCAGGAGCTGTTGGGTATTAGAAGGAGATATGATGCTATTATGAAATTGTCCTTGCATTATCTGTGCATTATTATAGACCAGCTGGTATCATTTCCAGCACAGTTTCTTATCCACGGCTGACACCTGCCGATGACTGTCATTGACTCATTTTGGGCTGTAGCTTTCAGAGAATGAGATAAATGAAACGGCAGGGGGTGTCTGCCTTTCTTCTCCCTCAATTTTTCATTTTTTTTCCATCATTATCTAAATGTTTCTGCCTCCAATGCAGGAAGGCTCCAATTATATTCCGAGCCCTTTGTGCTGTTCACCAATGTTGAGATTGAATTATAGTTTTGCTCTTTGAAGCTATTTCCTGAATTCTTTGTTTTTGATCCCGCACTTCATTTCAGATTCATTTTATCTACCAATTTAACTTTTAATAATATATCAGTTCATTTATTTTTATTTAACTCTAATGCCGTATTCTGGACCAGAGTCACATGCGATATTACCGGTTTTGCTCTTTATAGATGCACCGGTTATCCTTGGCCTAACAAAACACTTAAATGGCATATTTCACCAGTTTGTAATAGAGGAGTCATGTTCCAAGTCAAAGACTTCTCCAAAATTTCTGCTTTACAAAATAAAGTCACATGGATATATAACTGTAATATTCCCACTAATGCTTGTCCAAAATTAGATAAATATAACCTACCCAAAATCATTTGTTTTCTAGACAACGCTACCTAGAGAAGTTTATAGAGTGTGATAACTACAGAAGTGGAAGTTGCTCAATCAATTTATAAGCTCATAGCAGGTGCCTGAAAGGGTGGGGTTATCCTAAAAGGAACAAACACACAGAAAGATTCCCCAGCACACTGGCAAAAGACTTAGTTGCACACATTTGCAAATGTATGTTAAAGTGACCCGCCACTCCACGCCGCTTTTGCTAGTAAGGTGGTCCTAACTCTAAACAGTGAGAGTCACATATATTTGGGCCGTACATATATGTGTTTTTAAATTGAGAGCTGACTTACCAAAGAGGTACCCCAGAAGCCTCCAAACAGCAATTCAGCGCCAGTACTCCCCCTCAGCTACTGACACCAACATGCCCAAATATATGGGACTCTCACTGTTTAGAGTTAGGACCACCCTATTAGCAAAAGCGCTACGGAGTGGCGGGTGGCTTTAACATACATTTGCAAATGTGTGCAACTAAGACTTTTGCATTTTTATCTACAGTAGAAATGGCAGGTCTTTTGCTGGCTATAGCAGTGTGCTGGGGGACTTTTCTGTGTGTTTGTTCCTTTTAGGATAACCCCACCCTTTCAAGAACCTGCTATAGCCTATAAATTGATAGAGCAACTTCCACTTCTTTATTTGTCTGAGACGCATGTTGGTGTCAGTAGCTGAGGGGGAGTGCTGACATTGGATTGCTATTTGGAGGCTTCTGGGGTACCTCTTTGGTAAGTTCGTTCTCAATTTAAAAACACATATGTATGGCCCAAATATATGGGACTCTCATTGTTTAGAGTTAGGACCACCCTACTAGCAAAACGCCGTGGAGTGGTGGGTGGCTTCAACATGCATTTGCAAATGCGTGCAACTAAGACTTTTGCATTTTTATCCACAGTAGAAATGGCAGGTCTTTAGCTGGCTATAGCAGTGTGCTGGGGGAATTTTCTGTGAGAGTGTGATAACTGTCTTAATAAACCTTTGAAGTTTACTCATTTAATAAATAGCATAGAAGCAATATTATTCATGAGAATACAACTTGTAGCCTATGAATGCATAAATTAACTATAAAATAGAGGCGTAGTAGAGCACAAGGCATTTAGTGATGTCACTAGTTCCTAGTGAATTGATAGACTACTTTCTCATGAATAAACTTTGTCTCAGTCCATAATGTCTCTTTCATCAGTGACATCACCAGTTCCAAGGGTACTGCTGCTATTAAATTACATGTTTAACTATTTAGGAGAACTCCTTTGAAATATCTTTCAGCCTATTGTTTTCTTATATTGTTCTCCTCCAACCTCTGTCTGTATCTTCTGATTTGCCTCACAGATGTGCAAACACAATTTCTCGATCCTTCCACACCTTAGGACAGATCAGCAGATGTCTGAAGCTGCAATGAAAGTTGGATGTATAAATTTCGCTTCACAAGAAGCTACATTTGACAGGACAATATTTTTTGACCAGTTTGACAGGCTCGTCACATCACTGCTCTGTGCTTTTGGAGGACCTTACTCCTTTCATTATCTCTCAGTCTGTGGCCTCCCACCTGCCTCCATTCCTCTCCTCACATCATAACTCTGCCCCTGTCCCATTCAGCCCTGTCCTATGGGGCAATAGGAGCAGTTTGCAACATACTGTTAAAGAAGAGACTAATAGATTCCCTAGGAATCTGCAGGCTCAGGGCACAGACAGGGTTAAGTCTGCACACTCATCATCACACAGAGCACAGGAACACAGATGGTGCACCTGGATGTAATTAATTAAGGGAACAGTGTAGTGCTTGGGAGGAAGCTTAAATAGCTGGACTTGTGCTGTGGGTGGTGCGACCAATGCCAGTGAGTGACCAGTGTCCAGTTAGGGGACTATCTGTGTAGTTAGCGTTAGGGTTGCATGAATTTGTAAATATCTTTTGTGTGATTACTGAAACTACTACAGCTGTAGCTGTTCATTCCATCCTAAAATGCAAGGGAAGGACGATATGGAGGTAGAGGAGAACTCAAACCTATTTGCTTACTTTTCAGTAACTGACCAATATAACTGGTACTTCTACATTTTATGAAGAAATGCTCTCCTGTTAAACATGGAGGCTGAGGCATAGTTGGAGAACACTGCCTAGAGTGACAAAACTTACTGAGGGTCATTTTTAGGGAGAGAGTATACTGCAAATTACTGCAGCTTAGTTTTGTGCTACTGCTGCTTAGCATTCACTTGGGTTCATGCAGGGAGTAACTACCATAGGTACAGGGGGCAGCACCTCTGGATCCCTAAATGCATACAGACTTAGCACTATCAGCATGCCTTCCTGGGGCTAACTACCATTGAATCTGCCAGTGGATAACTTATGGAAATCAGCTACCGTGAGGTGGGTTGTTAGTAGGAAACACATCACAACAGCCCTGGCCTCCACCCCCACTCAGAAATGGTACGCTCTACCATGATACAGGTGGGAGGTGGAAGCGGCATTCGCTGCTCCTTAGACTGTGAGCGTGACACTCGCTGTGACATCATAGCTAAGCGCCATACTCCCAGCATAATACTAACATGGTGAGGCAGCAGTCAGTGGCCATGGCACTAATGTCACTCATCCAGTGTTTTAGACATCTCCAATCATTGTGGCCCTAGACCGGCCCTGGCAACAGCTGAAGAAAAGGCACATTGGGAAGAGTTGCAGATTAATAGATGTGTCCTGCCCTGGGCTTTCTCTTAACCAAGAAAAATTAGCAAATCGCAGCTGTAGGCGAAGGGATATTTGCTAAATCCCACCAAATACAAAACACTCCTAAGAAATATACAGCGCTGAAACAGTTAACCCGGTCCACCTAAGGTAGAGGGCACACAATGATGCTCATCGGGAACAGTTCTTTGTGTCAATAAATCACATTTCATAAATAAAAACTAATATAAATAAAACAAAATAAATGAACAACCGCTATGATAGTGTTGCGTACAAAAATAAACCCATTTTTTTCTTTTTACTACAACAGCAGTGGTTTGCCAAGTTCAATGTATAAAGCAGTGTAATCCTTCGTAGCAATTAGTACTGAAGGTAGAATGCTTTTATCTTTAAATGTTATGTGATGCTGGCTGGTAACAGTCCTAATCTGCCTGGGGGCTCTTGACAGCAGAGTAACACGTTCCCAATTCCGTCCAAAAGTGACCCCTGAGGCAAGGTGAACATCTTACCCTATTGCAGATATACACCTGTGCTTTTTATATTAATATTGACTTTGATAAAGAAAGGAGACTCCTTGGCTATTTATTATATATATCTTCATGTATTTATTTTAGTTTTGTAATATTAAATCTATTGTTGGGTTTTTTTTGCTACAAAAGATGCACATAGTTTATCTTGTCTATCTAGAAAGTGGCACGTGATAAAAACAATACCTTTTGCGCAGTTTCAAAACCCAGCGTTGCTGTGCAAAACTGCCCCCTTTCGACCACTATTTAGCCATACTTGCCAACCTTTTTAAACTTTTCCAGCTGCGCAACATCGCCCGCATTCCGGCCCTTCCTCTCACAAGATGCCACCAAAACCATCATCCAGGCACTCATCATCTCCCGCCTCGACTACTGTAACCTTTTCTTCACTGGCCTCCCCCTCTCCCACCTCGCCCCCCTTCGTTCTGTTCTCAATGCGGCTGCCCGACTCATCTTTCTCTCACGCCGCTCCTCCTCTGCCTCCCCTCTCTGCCATGCCTTACACTGGCTCCCCTTCCCCTACAGAATCCTTTTCAAACTCCTTACCACCACTTACAAAGCTCTCTCCCTGTCTACTGCCCCTTATATCTCTAACCTTCTCTGCATTCACACCCCTGCCCGCTCCCTGCGCTCGGCCAATGACCGTCGCCTCTCCTCCACTCTGATTACCTCTTCCCACTCCAGAATCCAAGACTTCTCCCGAGCTGCTCCTCTGCACTGAATTGACCTCCCTCGCTCCATCCGTCTCTCACCCAGTCTGTGCTCATTCAAACGAGCACTTAAAACTCACCTGTTCCTCAAAGCCTACCAACCATCCACCTAACCCTACCTTCTTGCTCCTTCGCTAACCTCCTTCTCTCGTTCTCCCCTCTCTCCCCTAGCCCCGCCTTTCTCTCCATTACTTTAATGGCTCCCTTTTGTGCCTGTTTGTTCACCCTCCCTTAGGATGTGAGCTCGTATGAGCAGAGCCCCTCTCCCCTTTTATCTCCATACCTGTTCTTCTGCTCCGTCTTTACCCACATGTCTGCCCGGAGTTTCTGAAGTATTGGTACTTTGTGTTTATTGTTCTGTACTATGTCACCCTGTATGGTCTACTGTTTGTACTGTGTACGGCGCCGCGGAAAACTTGTGGCGCCTAACAAATAAATGATAATAATAATAATAATATTTAGCTCATTATGAGCATTTAAAACAAAATCATGTTTTTGTGTTTTTTGATGGAATTAGGGACTCGGTTACGACCTGATCATTATGAAATGCACCAATCACACAATCTCTAGAGTAAAACATCTTGCAGTTAGACAAATGCGTCATCTTTCCTTGTAAATTTAGGGTGCAGAAGGTCAAATTTCTTGCCTGCTGTTCCAGGATGACATTTGCACTTTGCACTGTTCCTTTACCTTGTAAATGAGCCTTGCTGTTTTAAAATAATAATACTACTTCTATAACGAAGGATCAGGGCTTAATGTCCAAACAGATTGGACATTAACTACACAGCAGAAACTGGACTCTGGTCAACTACAACATCACAGTTCAGATGTGATATTTGTTTTAGTAAAGGATTGTTGTTGTGCAAAAGTATCTCTCAAGGTACAATACATCTGCTTGTATATGCACAATGTACAAAATAAATGTGGACTTTGGTTATTTTTTTGTTTTGCTTTACCTTGTAATTACAGAAAATACTACTGTGCATTCCCAACCTTTGCCTCAAGCTATTAGCTACATTTTATGTTCAGCCAAATTCCTTTTATCCTAAAACAAAACAAATATCTAAAACCTCATGCCTGTATGGAATTTGCGTTTTCCTAGAAATAATGCGTACACGATAGAAACAGAAAAACAAATACTAACTGTACTGCAAGCTTCATGAAATGAGTAGTAGATAGAATTAATTAAATCCTTGTAAATCTATTTTTGTTTTTGTCTAATTTTAATCCATATTAGACTGATCCCTGATCTGTAATTATATACTTAGTGGAAGAAAATGAGTTGATTTAAAGTGACCTCTGCTTCTCACTGACGGTAATCAGAACAAGACCTGCGGACGTAAACTTCCTCCCGAAGCAGCGATAGTGTTTGTTCTTTCTCAATAGTATATTCATTAATAAAAGGTCTTTAATGCTTCATCCTGTCAGGTTTAGAAGAACACATGCAGTGTTGGCCATAAACGAAAATGAAACACCTACTTAAAACGTTCTAGGAGATAAATTTTGACATCAGTATATATATATATTTTTATCTTGAGTTGCTGAGAGCGTATTATGTTGTCAGAAATTTTACGTTCTATAGATTGCATTTGAGGAAGAGGTCCAGTGCTCAGATAACCCTAAATCCTTATGTTCGAGGCTGAAACGATAATATTAAACAATACTTAAAATATTCCAAAAATTCAGAGCTAGATTTAGAGTTTAGAGTAAAGTAAAAATTCGACTTTTGTGGACATATAATAGATATACATATGCGCTCAATATCAGACTACGTGACACACTCGCAGCAGCGGGGGAACCAAGGAATCCCTCCTTGTAGATACAGTAAATATAAATATGTTCCAACTGCGCTCGCGAAGTGTTAATAGAAAAAAGGGGTGAATATTGTAGCAGAATATATTTCAGAGACATTGTGTGTTTTTTGTGGACTCATTGAGCCAAGGACTATTGGTTTTTTTCTCCATTCAGACTATCATTTAGTTCATTCCACGGTATGCATTGATACACCACCTTTAGTTTGTCATATCAAGCCATTGTATGTGATGTGTCTAATTTATTCTGCTACAATATTCACCCCTTTTTTCTATTAACACTTCGCGAGCGCAGTTGGAACATATTTATATTGACTTTTGTGGACATGCAGAAATACATCTGTACACCTCTCATTTTTACGTGGCTCAAATGGACTTGTGTCTAACTCTACATCAGGCCTTCAGCCTTTATGCGTTCTTATCACCCTAATTTAACATTGCTCAATACAATATTATATTACATCTCAATGAAGTGAGAAGCTTTCGGGAGAAGGCCTACAACAGGTCAGGACACAGTATTGTGATGATTTCCGGGATTTCACTGCATGCGCAGTAGACCCGCGTCCTGTTGCTAAGCAAATGGAACGCTTCTTCCTTCTGTTTGTTGGCGGACAGGTGCATCTGACTGCCGAAATCTACTGCTACCAATCAGGGGCCACCATTAGGTATTTCTGGCACTTCCTCCATGAGTCTGGTGTCAGAGTATGGTTTCACAAGCTTCAGTTCCCTGCTTCCTCCAGTATATTGCTCTTCGGTTCCTGACTCCTTGACTTCGTTCCTGACTATTCCCTACCCTGCGATTTGGCTCTGTTGTTTCCTGGAATTTGACCCTCGGCTTGCCTCAGACATTCCCTTTGGATCACCCTTTTGTACTGCACCAAAGTTTGGCTTTTTGACCCGAACCGCACAACCATTCCTGTCTCTCCCGCTGCCCTGATTACTAACTGGTAGAACTGCGACCTGCGCACCTCATGCAGCCATGCCCATACCTCCTTGCGGGGGTCCATGGTGAATACCGGGGGTGCGTTAGAATATGCGCCTCCCAGTTTAATTGTGTCAATATCAGGCAGTGGCATCCTCTAAAGGTCATTATAGTGTGACACAGGCGTGATGTCATCATCATGTCTCCACGGTGTCAGTGAGGAGCTGCATTGAGAGGTGCTGGTAAGCAAAGTTTTGTGTTTATGCAGGGACGTAGTGTAATAAAGGGGGCAGTGTGTGTGCTGCAAGGGGGGCAGTGTGTGTGCTGCAAGGGGGACAGTGTGTGTGCTGGAAGGGGAGCAGTGTGTGGTGCAAGGGGAGCAGTGTGTGTACTGCAAAGGGGACAGTGTGTGTACTACATGGGTGACAGTGTGTGTACTACAAGGGGGACAGTGTGTGTGCTGCAATGGGAGCAGAGTGTGTACAAGGGGGATAGAGTGCTGTTGGGCAGAATGTGCTAAAAGGAGGACAGTGTGCTGCAAGAGGGACAGTGTGCTGAGGGGCAGAGTGTGCTGCAAGGGGGCAGAGTGTGCTACAAGGGGGTAGAGTGTGCTACAAGGGGGTAGAGTGTGCTGCAAGGGGGGACAGTGTATTGAGGGACAGAGTGGGATGGAGGGGGCAGAGTATAATAGAGGGGGACACTGTGATAAAGGGCACCTTGTATTAAGGGGACAGTATGATAAGGAGCACAATGATCTAATAGCTGAGGGGATGAGGGTCATGAATTGGCCACTGTTAAGAGACGTTTATGGATACATCCTTTTCACTAATGTTATAAATTGGCAAATAGAAGGCATGCGGGGGAGCTAATGTGCATGATGAATTGGCTGAGGGGATAGGTGATGAAATAACTTAGCAAGTGGGTAATGAAATTTCCAGGGGAGTCATGAATTGGCTGCTGGGCTGTGATGAAATCTCTGGGGGGTCATGAATTGGCCACTGTTGGCTGAGGAAATGTCTGCTGGCTGGGGGCATGATCTCTGTATTGTGTGGCGTTCATGAGGATGCTCTCTGAAGAGAATAATCATTGAGGGGTTGTAATGTTTGCACATTTTGAAAACAGAACCCCAACTTTCCAGAAAACAGATAAACGACAACAAAGCTGCAAGAACAAGCAAGAAAGAACAGCAAGAACAGGTTAGATAATCTGTCTAAATGTTTTTGCTGAATAATATTCCTGAATTTTCCTTTACTGATTTGAGGGGTGGAGAGGAGGGGCGCTATGGGTGTATTAGCCTGGGGTGGCCAGAACTCTTAAACAGGCCCCGGGAACAAGATAAGTGTGAGGAATGGGGGGGGGAGGTTCTTAATAAAATATGGGTGGGAGGTAGGCTATCAATTTCATGGTGGGTGTGGGTGGGGGCTAATTATTTAATGGTGTGTGCTATTAATTTTTTTGTGGACAGATGGTGGGGCTAGTTAATTTAATAATGGTTTCTATTAATTTAAGGTGGGTGGTGGGCTGTTTGGGGGGGGATAGGTTTATTTATTAAATGTGTATGCAAATCATTTAATTGTATGGGCTAGTTGGGGGAAATAATTCTATTATTTTAAATGTAAATATCATTAATTTATTGGTGGTGCTAGTTGCAGGAAGGGAGGCCTATATTAAACGTCTGTGCTATTGATTTAATCCCAGGGCTAGTTTGGACTTTCTAAATTTCATGTATCTTTTTTCCAAATAAGGCCTCAAAGTTCCAGGATCCCGACAAACAGCAACTGTGCTTAAGATACGAGCAGACGCAGGTGGTGAAAGCTGCAAGAACACACAGGAGAGAGCAGGACAGTCTGCCACCTGTCCTGTATCTGGTGGGGCAGTCCTAATTTTGGGCGACTGCCCAGTTCAGTAAGGATTTGGTCTGAGTAAAAGGACAGTTGGGAGGTAAGTTCTGCTTCACACTGTACTGCTCGTGAAGGCAGAGCTGCATGCTCCAAACAGTAGCGCACTTAGCATTGCCTGTGTTTTTGTCTAAAATCATAGCCATATTAGATCGGAGTGTCCCCCTGCCTTAATCCAGCTCTGGGCATATTTCTGGGTCTGAAACAGAGCAGAGGGCAGTGGTAGAGATCACCATATCTGGCTGGTGCCTACACAGAGCACAATAGTGAGCATATGTCAGAGTCTGAAACAGACATGGTAGCTGTGGTAGAGTGCACCACATCTGGCTGGCACCCAAACAGAGGGAGAACTGTACTGCCTGTACACCTACTTCAGAGCAAATAGTGAGCACATAAGTCTGAGTTTGAAACACAGCAGTGGGCAGTAATAGATTGCACCAGTAAATCAACATCTGGTGGTAAATGTATCATACTCCGGTTTCCTCAACTCGCGGGAGTTCGGCGATATGACAGCTAAAATTTAAAGCGGCGCTGCCTTGTAAAGGGAAACTTGCCTTTACAAGGCAGCGCGGCTTTAAATTTTAGCTGTCATCTCGCCGAACTCCCGCGAGTTGAAGAAACCGGAGTATGATACATTTACCCCCTGGTTGGCACTGTGGCACTCACATCTTCCAGAGTACAACTGCTGTTAGAGCAGCGCATTCCCTTGTGGCAGAAAAAGACACAAAATTATTGTGGTAAAGTGGACTTTACAGTTTTCTCCCAGCCTAAAAGTAACTTAAATAAAATCGTTCTGCATCATTAAGCATCCCCTGATACATTAGAAAGTACTTAAAAAAATCATTATATTTAATTTAGACATAAAAGACACATTTTTTAAATTTTCTGTTAAAAATAAACAGATGAGCTTGTTCAAGTAATATAATGAAAGCAACATGGCGCATACTCAAGTGGAAACAGCGAGGAGTCTGAGCAGGGTGGTGCTACATTACAGGATAGTGTTGAACTTTAGCCAGAACTTGGAGAATCGGTTACTTTGACTTGTGAGAAGAATGCCAGTATTTAGCAGTAGTAGTAGCCGGTGCGAATGTAGTGCTGTTGTGACCTTGGAATCCTTCAGCTAAAAATTTGAAGCAACATTACAAGTTTATAAGCAGGTAGCCGCGTGAAGTTGTGTGGCTTGAATATAATGAAAAAAGTGGGCGGGCTTTCTGTCATCTTTGGAGGCAAGCAGATATGAAAGTAGTAATGGCAACAAGGGGTGCAAACCTACGGCGGTCCACGTCTGTGTGTCACAAAGAGAAAATGGACCATAAAGCATCATTATTGTCTGTGAAATGATAAGATAACGTTCCCGATAAACTTCAAGTAGCATGCAAGTAGAATTATGGGCCCCCTGAGAAATTTAGATCCTGGGTTCACCTCTCCTTGATAGATGAGTTTATTTACTTCCAAATATTCAAGGGGAGCTTCAATGTTTTGTACTCTGCCGCACATGCCTATGATTTGGATCAAAGAATTATGGGGATCAATATCAAAGATTTAGTGCGTTTCCTTTTTCTCCCGTATGAGTGGCAAAACATTGTAATAAAATAGGAAAAGAGATTATAATTACTGGTGGCAACACAGCGGTTGATTGGCAATTTATTAGACAATATGAACCAACACTTCTATTTCACTGACTTATCCATTTATCTCATCTTGATAACATTTTAAATCCAATGGCCCTTCTGTTACGGACTTACCTTATCCCCGCCGCTCCGTCCAGCCGCACTTCCGCATTCAGGACCATGTGACCGCACCCGGAGGCGGTCACATGACCACCAACCTAGAGGCGGGGATTTTGAATCCCCTTCTGTATAAAAACCTCACTCTGACACTCGCTGAGTGTCAGAGCAACACTTACCTGTTCCTGGCTCCTGCTCTTCGTGGATTGCAGTGTCTTCCTGTTTCCTGTGTCTCCTGTGTGCTGATCTCTGCCTGTTTGACTTCCCTGGCTCTCTATTCCCTGTGTACCGACCCGGCTTGCTGACCATTCTCCTATTCTTGTGACCCGTGTACCGAACCTGGCTTGTTGACTCCGAGTTGCCTTCTGATTCTGCCTGACTCCATTCCTGTGTACCGAACCGGCTTGTTGACTCCGCTACCACCGCTTCACTCCGCTGTACTACATCTTGAGGCGAACCTGGGGACCGCGACCTGCGACTCCTGGCAGCGAAGCCCACCCCGCCTTGCGGCGGTTCTTG
Source organism: Mixophyes fleayi (assembly GCF_038048845.1). Lineage (NCBI taxonomy): Eukaryota > Metazoa > Chordata > Amphibia > Anura > Limnodynastidae > Mixophyes > Mixophyes fleayi. The sequence goes on from NC_134406.1 coordinate 255,412,984, forward strand.
GTGAACACCGGGGAGATCGTTAGACTCCGCACCTCAGGTAAGCCAGCGCTAATCAAGATTAGTAATATAGTATCCAGAATCTGTTACAGTTTGCTCTGACCATGGATACCACAGCTAAAGATCTGTTGGAGCATTTAGTAGGAAGGATGGATAAACAAGAAGCTAACCAAGAGCAACTTTTAAAATTCCTCAATAGTCTATCCACTCGCTTGGATGTTGTCCAGAACACCCTAGTGGCTGGTGGATCACCTGGGCCGGCAGTGGCCCCTGTACCTCAGGCCGCAGCAGCAGCTTCTTCCTCGCAGCTACGGTTACCTAACCCACCTAAGTTCGATGGAGACCCTAAAAATTGCAGAGGATTTTTAAATCAATGCTCCATACAATTCGAGCTTCTACCTGGGAACTTCCCCTCCGGAAAAACGAAAGTGGCCTATGTGATTTCGTTATTGTCCGGTCAAGCTTTAGCATGGGCTTCCCCCTTGTGGGAGAGGGACGACCCCATTCTACATAACTTCAACCTCTTCTTGTCCACCTTCAAGAAAATATTTGATGAGCCAGGAAGGGTGTCCAATGCCGCTTCCGGCTTACTACGTCTCCGCCAGGGAAACCAGTCTGTGGGGCAGTATGCGGTCCTCTTCAGAACCATGGCCTCTGAACTTCGCTGGAACGATGAGGCTCTAGTAGCTACATTCTGGCAGGGCCTTTCAGACCGAATCAAAGACGAGTTGGTATCCCAGGAACTCCCTACGTCTTTGGACGACATTATCTCCCTCTGTGTCAAAGTTGATTTGCGTTTCAAGGAACGTAATTCTGAGAAGGAACAGTCGCGGCGTAGCATGATTCGCTTGGCCCCCAACTTCCAAACCCCTGTTCTTCCCCCTGAAGAGCCCATGCAACTTGGGAGGACCCGCTTATCGGCCGAAGAGAGGGAGAGGAGATTTCGGAACAAGCTGTGTTTATATTGTGGAGAGAGTGGCCATCTTCTGAGTTCTTGTCCCAAACGCTCGGGAAACGACAGGGCCTAACGAGTTCTGGAGCTGTGTCGTTGGGCCTCTTTTCTCAGTGTCAGTCAGTTCCCAATAGTAATGATTGCCTGTCTATTCCCATTTCCCTTCAGTTAGGACAAAAGACCTTCCCGCAGTCGGCTCTTCTAGATTCCGGAGCCGCAGGAAATTTCATTTCTGCCACAGTAGTTAAACAATTCGCTATTCCCACACAAGCCTTGGAACAACCCATCTCTCTGATGGCCATTGATGGGGGAAGAATCCCTGAGGGGTCCATCCTGGTACGCACTATTCCTCTTCTACTTCAGATAGGAGCACTTCATCGGGAGAAGATTTCTTTTCTAGTAATACAAAGATCTACCAACCCAGTCATCCTAGGACTTCCTTGGTTTCGTGCCCACTCTCCCACCTTGGACTGGAAATCTGGTCACATATTGTCCTGGGGACAGTCCTGCTTCTCTCGCTGCCTACAGAGAGTGGTTCCCCCGAATAGTCCCAGACGTACCCAAGAATTTCCTGTGACTCTCCTGCCTGAGCCATACCAAACCTTCTCTGATGTTTTCTGTCAACAAGAGGCCACTAGACTTCCCCCTCACAGAATCTGGGACTGTGGCATTGATCTGATACCTGGTAAACCCATTCCCAGGGGCCGTGTTTACCCCCTTTCCCTCCCGGAATCTAAGGCTATGGAGAAGTACATCCAAGAAAATCTAAACAGGGGCTTCATCCGCAAGTCTGCCTCCCCAGCTGGGGCTGGCTTCTTCTTCGTAAAAAAGAAAGATGGGGGCCTCCGCCCTTGCATTGATTACAGAGGCCTGAATGCCATTACCGTTAAAAATCGGTATCCACTGCCACTGATTTCTGAACTATTTGACCGGATCAAGGGTGCCACCATCTTTTCTAAACTTGACCTCAGAGGAGCGTATAACCTTATACGCATTAAGGAGGGGGATGAATGGAAGACGGCGTTTAACACCCGAGACGGCCACTTTGAATATCTGGTCATGCCTTTCGGGCTATGCAATGCCCCAGCCATATTTCAGAGCTTTATGAATGAGCTGTTTCAAGACCTCTTGTACCAATCTGTAGTCATCTACTTGGACGACATTCTCATCTTTTCTCAAGATCTAGCATCTCATCGTACTCATGTATTGGAGGTCCTCTCTCGTATCCGAAGAAATCAGTTATTTTGCAAATTGGAGAAATGCACCTTCGAGCAGAGACAAATTCCCTTCCTGGGATATATTATTTCGGGCACCGGTCTACAGATGGATCCCACAAAATTGAAAGCCATACTTGACTGGCCCCAACCTTCAGGCCTTAAAGCCACTTAACGCTTCCTAGGATTCTCCAACTATTATCGTCAATTTATCAAGGGGTACTCCTCTCTCGTGGCTCCCATCACAGCATTGACCCGCAAATCTGCTGATGCTGGTATTTGGTCCTCTGAGGCTATCCAAGCCTTTATATTATTAAAGTCTCTCTTTTCATCCGCACCCATTCTTCAACAGCCAGATTGTTCTCGTCCCTTTGTCCTGGAGGTAGATGCCTCTTCTGTTGGCACAGGAGCCGTACTATCACAGCGAGGTCCTTCTGGAAAACTTCATCCCTGCGGATTCTTTTCCCGTCGCTTTTTACCTGCTGAGAGGAATTATGGGATTGGCGACAAAGAGCTCCTGGCCATCAAATTGGCTCTCTCCGAATGGAGACATTTACTAGAAGGAGCGCAATTCCCTATCACCATATATACCGACCATAAGAATTTGCTTTACTTACGCACTGCCCGATGTCTAAATCCTCGTCAAGCAAGGTGGTCCTTATTCTTCTCACGCTTTGATTTCAACATCACTTTTCACTCAGGATCTAAGAACACAAAGGCAGACGCCTTATCTCGCTCTTTTGATCCAGCTGACATGGAATCCTCGGAAGATAAGAAATTCATTGTAAATCCATGTCAAGTATTGGCAGCTACACACCTGAAAAAGGGTTGTCCTCCAGGCAAAACATTCATCTTGCCACATCTACGCACCCGGCTCCTTCACTGGGCTCATCACTCACTCTTCTCTGGGCATGCCGGCATTCGCAAGACCTGGGACTTATTGTCCCGAAGCTACTGGTGGCCTTCCTTGCTGGAGGATGTGAAGAGATTTGTTGCTGCTTGTTCCAAATGTGCTCAACACAAGACCTCTAGGAAGAAGCCTTATGGATGGTTGCTCCCATTACCCATTCCTGATTACCCTTGGTCACAGATCTCCATGGATTTTATCACGGACCTTCCCCCTTCCAAATCCTGTACTGTAGTGCTTGTGGTCACGGATCGCTTCTCTAAAACAGCCCACTTTATTGCTCTCAAAGGCCTTCCTTCTTCCTCCTCCTTAGCCGATATTTTTATTAAAGAAATATTTCGCCTCCATGGCTGTCCTCAACATATTGTCTCCGATAGGGGATCACAATTCATATCAAAATTTTGGCGGTCTTTCTGCAATAAATCCGGGATCAAGCTTGACTTCTCTTCCGCATATCATCCCCAGTCCAATGGGGCTACTGAGAGAACCAACCAAGAATTAGAGAAGTTTCTCAGAATATTTATCTCTAGTAACCAAGACAACTGGGTGGACCTTCTCCCTTGGGCCGAGTTCGCCCATAGCAACCATTTTCATGAGGCCATCTCTAACTCCCCCTTTTTTGTTCTGTATGGCTGCCATCCTAGACTACCCACCTTCTCTCAAGTCTCATCTTCTGAAGTTCCAGCAGTGGACTCTCTGGTTCGTAACTTCTCTGATATTTGGGAACAAACCAAGACAAACTTAAAACAAGCAACTACTCGTTCCAAAAAATTCTACGATAAAAGGAGAAGAATGACTCCAAGTTTTGCAGTTGGTGACAGGGTATGGCTATCCACCCAGAACATTCGTTTAAAGGTTCCCAGTAAAAAATTTGCTCCCAAGTTTATTGGCCCATTTGCTATATCTGAGATTATTAATCCCGTAGCCTTTAGATTGAGTCTGCCTCCCTCCTTACGCATACCCAATGTCTTCCATGTCTCCTTGTTAAAACCGATGGTAACCAACAGATTCTCCACCTCATCCAGAACTCCTCCTCCTGCTGTGGATCGGGATCAAGTGGAATACGAGATTAAAACTATCCTAGATTCTCGTAAAGTTCAAGGTGCCATACAGTTCTTGGTGGATTGGAAGGGTTACGGCCCTGAGGAGCGCTCATGGGTAAGAGCCATTGACCTACATGCTCCCCGTCTACTTAAATCCTTCCATAAAAAATTTCCTTTGAAACCCTATTAGGTGTTCGGAGTCCACCTTTATGGCAGGGGGTACTGTTACGGACTTACCTTATCCCCGCCGCTCCGTCCAGCCGCACTTCCGCATTCAGGACCATGTGACCGCACCCGGAGGCGGTCACATGACCACCAACCTAGAGGCGGGGATTTTGAATCCCCTTCTGTATAAAAACCTCACTCTGACACTTGCTGAGTGTCAGAGCAACACTTACCTGTTCCTGGCTCCTGCTCTTCGTGGATTGCAGTGTCTTCCTGTTTCCTGTGTCTCCTGTGTGCTGATCTCTGCCTGTTTGACTTCCCTGGCTCTCTATTCCCTGTGTACCGACCCGGCTTGCTGACCATTCTCCTATTCTTGTGACCCGTGTACCGAACCTGGCTTGTTGACTCCGAGTTGCCTTCTGATTCTGCCTGACTCCATTCCTGTGTACCGAACCGGCTTGTTGACTCCGCTACCACCGCTTCACTCCGCTGTACTACATCTTGAGGCGAACCTGGGGACCGCGACCTGCGACTCCTGGCAGCGAAGCCCACCCCGCCTTGCGGCGGTTCTTGGTGAACACCGGGGAGATCGTTAGACTCCGCACCTCAGGTAAGCCAGCGCTAATCAAGATTAGTAATATAGTATCCAGAATCTGTTACACCTTCTTAATGTTATACTTAAAGATCAGTAATTTGAATATGTTGTTAAAAGCTCTATACCAGAAGTTGCTACCTACCAATATCAAGTTCCAAATGAATCAGGATTACTGTTAGGAAATCACAGGAATTGCGTAGCGTAGTTATGTTGTAGTAAAAAAACAATATGTAGTTTATTGCAGTAACCACGAACAGACAGGAAAAAGACAAGACTGAAGTAATGCAGGGATGAGTAATCATCCACAAGATAATGCAGGATTATAACGGTCTTTGTTGCAATCCAAAATTGGAAACAATGTCTCTGAAGAAATGCTGGTGCAGATTAACACAGTGTTTAAGTCAATGCAAGAGTTAAAACATTGTATCTGAGGCAATGCTGGGGCAGATTAACATCTGTCTAGTGATCACTTCGAAACCCCAGAAGGGAGCAATAGATAATTACCACAGTACGTGCCTGTAAATACTGAGTAGAACAATATGAATAGCATGTAGATGCAAACCAGATACCAGGAATCAGGAGACAAATGTAAGCAGAGCCAGGAACTACTGATGCAAGGTCAGGAGCAAATAGAACACAAATACAGGAACCAGGAAGCTAGCGAGTCAAACGCTATCACTGGCAATGAATGCAGGACAAGTAATACACACACATGTCCATTATTGCTATAAGCCATTTTTTGAGTTTGTAGGAAGAAACTGGCTCACCCGAAGGAAACCCATGCAAACACAAGGAGAATATACAAGCTCCACACAGATAAGACTATAGTGTTGAAAATTCACCATTTAAGCAGGAGAGCATTGTTATAAGATATGTCAATTTACCATTAAGTTGAATTACAGATAATGATATACTCCTCTTTGGATAAAAACTCTCCTTAAAAATGCTGATAGGAGTATTTTTCCTCTGCTGGAAAAAGTATAGCACAACCACTGGCTATACCTATCAACATTTGAATAATGGGACAAAATTGACCCCACCCTTAATTCACCCAAATCTCACCAATGTTTCTATTTACCAGAGGCCACTGCCACATTTGACTGCTGAAAATTGGGACTGTCTCACACGACAGTCTGTTTGGGTGCATGCCAAAACTGGCATATAATAGGAAATACTTTTGTTCTATTGAAACAGTCTGGAGACTGGATTGGAGTCTGGTGGCAAGAAGAAAAGCAGAAGACTAAGGTGAGTTATAATAAGAATTTTACAATGGCAGCCAAGGTTCAGGAAGAGTTGTAGTCGAGGGCAATGCGCAGTCAGTACACAAATAATGGATAACTGGAGGCAGGATGCAGGAACAGCTGCAGGAACTAGATTACTGACTGGAGCGCAATAATCTGGCAAAATCAGGGGGTGGAGCTAGAACATTATGGAACATCAGGAGAGCAGTGAAATTGATCTAGAACACAGAGTAAAGGCAGGGAGCTGTACAGCAAACAGAATATAGCAGTAATCTCCAGAGGCAGAAGGCCTGGGTTCAAATCCTGACATCTATATTTCTAGAAAATATTTAATATGTAACAATAAATTAATTCATATTAATAGTAAATTAAAACTCACAAGAAAAAAAAAGTCATCCACTTGCTTTAGCTTGCTATTATATTCCTTTGCACTATTGTCACAATATATTAACAACAACAACAACAACAACAACAAAACACCTAATTAAACTTGTATTATGGTGATTTTCTTGTAACTGATAAACAAGTATTTTTTCTTGCTAGACCATACCTTGTAAATGTCATCACTAACCGTCCTGAAATCGGCGAACTACGAATGTGATTTCAGACCAGACCAGAAGCCAACCAAACCCGAGGACAGATGTTAGGAGAAACTGAGAAAGGTTAACAATATGAATGAAAACATATATGCTGTTTATATTTATAACTCAACTCTAGTAAAGCAAAGCAATAATACAATACAGTCATAAAGAAGTCTTGTATTTAGGTCAGTTTGGTATATTTACTTTCAGTTTATCTCTTAAATGTATCATTTACATTGTAGGGACAAACAGGGTTACAAAATCTGGGTTAAGAAAATGGAAATACTAAATTATTCAGATTGAAAGGGATAGAAGATTCATGTTACTTGTCATTAGACGGTGTTTCAGGGACTGTTGTATAAAACTGTAGTACGGTAACTCTTCCGTGAGTGGAGGAAAGTGAAGTTGCTGGTCCTTTTTTGCTTCGACATTCCACCGAATTCCATTCCACAATGAACTGGTGAACGTGCATCTTGCAGACATTATGGTGTATAAATAGTGCCCGGATTCAAGCTGTGCCGTGTGGTTGGGGTAGGGTTGAAAAAGTCCAAATTCTGTTGGCAAATCTTGTGGAATTTCTCATAATAATGTGGAATGAGGTGAATACTTTGCAGAACATTTTTGAAAATTTCACTCAACTCTTCTTGTGATTGCACAAGAATTCATTTGTTACCCCAGAAAACAAACAAGACTCACCATGCCACTCTCGACATAGGCTGACAGCATATTCTTAGCCTAGTAGTCCCTCCAGACCTAGAGGCAGGTTGCCCACCTCTGTCTTACCGAAAGAATAATGTACCGCTAATGCAAACTATAAGAATTTAAGACATCAGGGAGCAGTGTTTATGAAACCAGCAATGCTACTGTAATAGTGTAAGTTTTGCAATAACAGAGGAAACTTTGAAATATTGCGTCTCTTTGGTGCGTGCTGATGTCATTGTGCACGCTGGCCCCTACACTACAAAACTAATAGAAGATCAAGGAAATGTGAGGCCACTAAACGTGCCTGACCTCGACCACCTTCTTTCAAATAATGTGATCCCTGAGAAATTATTGTCTGTTGATCATGTGCTATTACCAGACAACAGCCCCTTCACTACAGAAATGATTAAGAAGTCTAAGGATGGGGGAATATGTCCCCTGTTCTGGCTTCAATAAAGTCTGGAGTACCCTAATTCCAAAGAGACAACCACCTTTCAAATGATGGGACTCCTTAGTAGTTATTTTTTGGTGATCACCAGACAATAACACCCTACACTACAGAAAGCGTGAAGAAGTCCTTAGATTGGGGGGATATAAGGCCCAGACTTTGCCTAGTTTTTAAAATGGTCTATCCATACTATTCCTACACATTTTCATAAATGTATTAAACAGTGCAAACTATATATAAAAAAGCATTATCATTTTCAACTGCAGATTATGTTATGAAAACCTTTGCTTTTTGCTATTTTGGAAATGTGGATTGATGCCAAAGCAAGAGGTATAAGATTAGGTATGTAAGAGTACTGTTTTAACATATTACTGATATCGATGTTGGACTATGACCAGCCCAACAAGGCTCCGCACAGGGGTGAAAAAATATTGAGTGATGAAGGGGTTAATGAGTAAGGCCAAACAGCACAAGATTATGTTAGCATTTTCAATGAGCTTTTTAGGAGTACAAATATTTAATACATTGTAATTAATATTTTGTGCTCTACCATTGCTTCTCTGGTACCCTAGGAACACAAAGAAACTTCAGTGCTACCTTATTGTGAATTAATTTTTACCATGGTTACATAATAGATATAGTAGCGTAACTATCATTCGACGGTGGAATGATAGCAGCTGAAATGTTGTGCCATGCCCACTATACTTCACTGAGTGCACTCCAAGACAAGGAGTACAAAACCGAAAAATACCCCACACTACAATTCATTATATTACACAGTAATATATAACAGCCCAGAGTAACAGAGGGAGTCTAGGTACAGTCCAGAGGAACAGAGGGAGTCTAGGTACAGTCCAGAGGAACAGTTATTCCAGGTTTCTGCTATTGCTAATACCACATCCATATTGCCTTTTGGAGAGAAGAGTGATTGGAGGTTCTTTCAAGCCTTTGACACAAGTTTATAGAGCCCTTCAGGTTTCCAGAACTGGCCAGTGTCTGCTGCAAGTGTGAGTACCCTGCCTAATCTTGCACTGCCCCACACATGGGGTAATTTATCCAAGTTACAGCCTGTTTGAGGCAGAGGTGCTCACTTCCATTGCCTTATATTGCTTAGTCTCCTCCTCCCATCATCCTTTATACTTAATAGTGCTTAGTGTCCAAGTGACTACTCTGCCTCTTTCCTATTGCTCCTGTTTATGACCATCCAATGGAGCGTTTCTTGTTGTGCGGTAAATCTCTGGGTGTATTAGCCACCAAATTACCTTCTGCAATATAGGTATACTACAGAGTTGCTAAAATTTTCACTAATGATATTAATGTTGTAATTAGTGGCAGATATACCATTGGAGCAGCAGGTGCGGTGCACCGGGGCCCATGGAGGTAATGGGGCCCGCTGTATGGGGAACTAGTGAGCTGTAGGCCCCCAGCTCCCTCCTCCCGCTTCCCTGCACCAGGGCTCATAGCTCACTAGTTCCACATCTGGTTGTCATATTATCTATTGTTACCTCATCTGCTATATATGCAGGTTCTTTTTATGGTCCAGAATGTACACTTGCCTATGGTAGTTTTTCCATTTCAGGTTAATAGGGTGTGTTACCCTAGATAATTTAAGAGTAATACCCCTCTTTACTACATGCTAACCCATGACTTAATCAGAGAGTACTTGAGTAACGTGACATTGGTAACCCTCCTCATCCTACATACGCAGAGCCGATTATATTACCCCCCTTAGGAGTCGATTAGTGTCTTTACTGTGATTCTATGTATTGACATTATTATTGTGGTTCATCCATTCATTGTATTAAATATTGTCCATGTCCACTGCAATCGGATATTTTCAAATCATATTGTCTTTTTACATATTTCATCTGATCAGTACTGTTCAGATAAATCTTGTTCTTACAATTTATTTTATGTCTGTCTGTTACTACATGTTTATCTTCTTGTGGTTAGTTTATGAGGCCTTGTAATAACCACACCAGGTGATTTATCCCCTTTACGTGTGTTTGCGAGGTTCTACAAGGTGCTTTTAGAGAATCCCGAGTCAACTCCTGATGGACCCTGCTGGCACCATCCTGAAGAGAGTCTGGGGAGGAGCCGCTGCATTTGAGAAATTGAGAAAGAATGAGATGAACCTAACCGACAGGTTTACCACCTCAACCCCACCAGTTACATCGAGGAACTCGGCAACGCATTTACGATGATTTATGTTAATGTGTTCCCTGGTCTGTTAAATATGTCACAGGGTGTGTTTCAGGCTGCACCCACTTTGTGATATTCCCTTCTTTGGACAACAAGACTTTTCCCCTAGCCTCCCGGTTTTCCCTGACAATTTGTACACGGTTCGCACAAAACTGATTTATTCTCTGTCAATCTGCACGCGCCCTTCTGCCCCCCAAACCAACATTGCTGTGTGATTGGATCATACAGCCCCAATAAGCATATTTCCCATTGCAATCTGGCTGGATCAATAGGAAGTATGTGGCACTTAGCATCATATACCAAACTCCTACATTTTCCATGGACTGTAGGAATCGGCAAAATATATAAGCAAATGGCAAACCAAAATTTCACAATTGTATTCTCCAGGGCTTCATACCTCTGCGAAACGGCCTGTTCCACCACAAAACTATTTATATGAAATGTGACCTCATTCCTAATCAGTTCTATACACGGTGGCTCAGTGGTTAGCACTTCTTTCTAACAGGGCTGGGGTCATGAGTTCAATTCCTGACCAATGCCTTATCTGTGAGGAGTTTGTATGTTCTCCCCGTGTTTGCGTGGGTTTCCTCCCGGTGCTCCAGTATCCTCCCACACTCCAAAAACATACTAATAGGTTAATTGGCTGTTAACAAATTGACGTGTGTGTGTGTATTTAGACTGTAAGCCTCAATGTGCAGGGACTGATGTGAGTGAGTTCTCTGTACAGCGCTGCGGAATTAGTGGCGCTTTATAAATAAATCATAGTAATAGTAGTAATACTAATAATAATAAATATACCTTGTTTTCTATACATGTTTCAGTAGATAGAGAAGCGCAACTTATCAATTAGAAATAAAGATTGGGACATTAATGTTTTCCTGTTATTTATGGAAAATAAGCCACAATAATTATGTATTCAGAGGGAGTTATTAAATGTAAGCTTATCAGTAGTTAGCAGGGCTGAATTATATCTTTATCTCTTTCCAATCTGTTTCCTATGCCAATATAGTTTTTCGGGAAAAAGGCCAGAATACGACTTTCGTTTGAAAAATGTTTTTGCACTGGGTTATCTTTAGAACGGTTTACAGCTATTTGCTGCTTTTAGCAGATGTCTGCTGTGGAAATATATCAGTAAAATCACTTTTTTTTCCAATTGCTATTGAGCTACTTTTATTTCACAAACACAACTGTTTGCTCAGTAGACGCTGTGGTTACGTATTTATAGGATTTAACGATAGACAGATGAATGTTCCATGTCATTCTTTATGAAGCCCAGCTATAGAAGACAATACCACTGTTGACAATTTATAGGGCTCAGAGTTTCCTCCATGATTATTACACCTGCTCCAGAACAGACCAGCACCTAAAGCTCACAGTGTACACCTGGATGTGCCAACCAACCTTCCATCTGCCACCCACTGACCCTCCTGTATGATCTACTGCACCCTGGCACTAGAATGTTGAAATAAACACTGCTATAGATCAGATATTAAAGTCAACTTCAGACTAATAATCTACAACCAATTGTTTTTTTTGTTTGTATTGTGAAGTTTTGCCGCATAATGTCACCATTGATAATAGGAGATAAAATAAATGATTTTGTGACCATTCCACAGCAGTTTTTTCAAGCCAGCCATGTTCTCACTGAACAATTGACGCAAGCAAGCTTTTATACATGATACTCCTCCCCCAGCCCTAGCTTGATGGGCAGGTGACACACCCACCTTCCCTTTAAAAAGGAAACTCCCAGCAATGGTTCTGTTTGCACAGACACACCCTGTCTGTTTGCAGTGAGGAAGGAGCTTTCAAACCATGTGAGTTAACAAAACTTAAACTATTGTTTGTCACACAAGTCTTTATCTGGTTTATCATCAATCTAGGTGCATAACTGCACCAATGGTTTACTCTGTCTGCATGCTTTCTCTGCATCTTGTCAGCTAAATGCCTCCCTTTATTACTAATATATCTATAATATAAATGTCTAGTGGCGTGTGTTAGTCTGTCTGTGTGTGAAAAAAAAAAAACAAGCTGCAGCGCCACCTGCTGGGCAGAGTTATACACTGACCTATATATTTATTGAAGAAGTGACAGTTGGGAGTGGTTGGTGGTTGCCGGGGGTGACAGTGGGGAGTTTTTAACACCTTAAGTAGCTTGATTTGACTAGAATGCATGAGTATGATGAACGGGTTAACTGACCTACTAAATTCTTAGTGTGTGTGGGGAAAAAAACTCAAAAAGGGCTGAAATTTGGTATACTGACATTATTGACAAGTTGATGGGTCAAACTCATTTTCATGAGGTAATTTTACCTCATGAACACACATGTGTACAGTGGCGGATCCAGGGGGGTGCGAACAGGGCAATCGCCCCCCCTAGCAGGGGTTTGCTGCCGACGGCTGCACAGTATGTGCAGGTCCGTTTGGCAGTGACAGTGTGCTGCCCGGCTGCTCTGATTGTGTTTTAAACACACTGTCACTGCCGAACGGACCTGCACATACTGTGCAGCCCCCGGCAGCCTCAGAAGTCGGAAAGGGGGTGGGGCGGGGCCTAAATCGCCCCGCCCTAACATCCCCCCGGGGAACAAACATTTTCTAGATCTGCCCCTGCATGTGTAGCGGCGTGTGTTAGTGTGTGTGTGTGTGTGTGTGTGTGTGTGTGTCTGTGGAAAAAACTATTTTCTCAGAAAGGGCTCATCCGAATGACCTGAAATTTGGTATACTGACATTTGACAAAAAAATGCATGAGTATCATGCACGGGTTAACTTGTGTGTATATATATATATATAATTTTCCAACTACCCTTCAGTCCTGCTTTTGTTTAAGGTCTGTCCTCTTCTACAGTTTTTGGTGGTTGGGCACCACTTCCCATCCCATCCCATTCCTCCTGCTGTATTTTACCTACCTTCTCTGCATGGCACTTGATGATTGATTTAGTAACATATTAATCTAGCAGGAAAAAGAAGCCAAAACATAGATCCTTATAGCTATGCTACAAGAAAATGGCTGCTGCTCTCCTACACTGTAGACACATGAAAGAGAGCAATGGCTTTCAATCTTATTTAGTTTATGACAAGCGAGGCCTTAAGCTGAACGCACATAAATGCATCTGTTTGTCACGAGTCAGGCACTTACCTTTAAGGGTTAAGTCTGGTGACATTCAGCAGCATATAGGATGCAGTGGGGAGGGACTCAGCTAAATCTATATATTCCTCCACTGGTTGTTTTCCCTCTTTACTTCACAAATCCCCTTTAGTCCTCCCAGTGATTGTACGTTTATTTAACCATATTTTCTTTTTCCTATGATAGAGGAGGCACAGCTGACAGGAGAGCTCTTGCAATCAACGGCTAATTCACATCACTGATTGGCTGCACGTTACTACCCCTTCGAAGCACTGTGGCTCTTAGCCCCTTTGTGTGGGGGACCCCTCGACCTGCTTTGTAGGGACACGTCCTTGTGAGCCCAGAGGAGGAGAACAATGACGCCAGATTTAGCACCAGCCAATCGTAAAGGACGATGTCCTGGGACTAGTGGTTAATGTCTGTGGACATACACAGTTTTGTTTTGCTATTAGTCATTTGCTGACGAATTGCTCTCACCCCCACCGTATTTTCATTTATTAATAAACTGTGAATTGTTTTTTGCCAAATCAAGTGGTCAGTGTGGTTGCTTTATATACAAGGTTTTAGTGTGATAAGTTAATGGTTTGGTGCAATGAAGAGGGGACACCACCAGTATCCAGAATAAGAAGTGGGTTGAAGTGGTGGGATTTCATAACAGCACATACTGCCCCTCTTGCAGTTCTAAATATATATATTTTCTAATCACAGAAGCTTGCCATCTCTGCCATTACTCTTAACACTGCTCACACAAGAATATAAACTACAGAGGTTGTGCTCTAAAAGTGCCTTTAGTCCTAGGGTAGGGTGGCAGACATTTTATCAGTGACCAAATCAGCAGGCCCACCCAATAGAGCCCCCTTCAGTACCCACGCTTTGTTTAATGTAGCACTGTTAACTTCATAAAAAAATAAAAATAAAGTTTAAGCTTACTCAAACACTTTTCCCATAATCCTGTATTTTGCAGGAGTGCTCCAATTCTCAGTACCCAAAAGGGGTGTGGTCTATCAGAATTTGGGGCACCGTTACTGTAATATTTGAACAGGGCAGGGCTTCAGTGGGTCTGGTGCAAGCCTTATTTTGTCATGCTCACACTATGGGTTTTCTGGTACCCGTGTATACATAAACTGCTGCAGGAATCATGTACCATAAAGATCAGATGGTAAATTTGTCAAAACCAATCACCATCGATTTTCATACCTCAGATAAGCTAAAAAAACACTTCAAGCTGTGGCTAAGAACAGAAATAACATTTAACAGACCACTGTCTAATATATGTCAGTCATTTAATTACCACACAGCAGTCAAAATCAAAATCTTTACCTGAATAATGCAGATACGAACATTTATATACATTTTATGAGTGGCAATATTATAGTTCTGCAGAACGGCCATGTTTCTATACATAAAAAGATCGGGTTTATATAGACTGCATGAAATATGGAATATGAAGGCACTGAGCCATGTAATTTGCAGATCACTGGTCTCCATATGTGGAATATTTAAGAAGGGACTGTTTAATTCCACATATAAAGTTATTTATGTATTCTCTACATTTTTCTTTTACTTTTTTTTTTTATTTTATTTTTTTAAAAGTATCCCACTCCAGGGACAAGACAGAACTATAAAGGCAGAAAAGAATATGTGTAATGGGGCACTCATGGGACTAGTTTAAATAATAAATGAAACTTTATCAATAAATTGTTAGAAGACATTGGTATAAATTCAATAGGATCTGAAATCTTTATTAAAGTCAACGTTATTAGCGAAATAACAAAACCAGAAATGATAAACAAATTAATAAACCAATTAATTGAGTACTGTTAAAAATAGCAGATAACTGCTAGACTGTGCCACTGATTGAATACATTTTCTTGAATAATAAAGTTAAACAACTCCTCTAGTATCAATTATTTCTGTCCAGTGAGAATAATAGAAATTCCCTCCATCTCAAGATAGATCCAAATATGCTATAGGTCAGGATAATGGATGTAGCACTTAAAAGTAACCTTCAGATAATTAATGTAAAAGTAGTGAGACAAATAGCTCACTAATCTTATAATAGTAAATATTGTTTATCAATAATAATACCGAGGGTAGATGAAAAGTGCTCTAATGACTCACGCCCCGAACTCAGCTGATTATAAATAAGCCCTATATTGAAATATCATATTATATTATCTTGATAATAGAAATTAATTTATTAATAAAGTTTCATTTATTATTTAAACTAGCCCCATTACACATTCTTTTCTCCCTTTATTGTTATAATGTACTATATGTTAGGGTGCACCTTCCTATGTGATATGGAGTGAAAATTTGAAGAATATACTTATTATATGGCATTGATAACAATATATCACTAGACTAGTGGGCTTACTCAGGGCGGTACACATTTGTTTAGCAAGACAGAACTAGTGTGATTGACTTGGTAGTCTCCTAGGTAACAGAAATGGTTTTGTTCATTTTATTGCATCCTAGCCCATTCCAACGGTAAGTTTTGGGGTTGTCAGGGAGGGAATCTCCACAGCCTGCCTCTTCTCCTGTGTGCTCACCAATGAAAGGTCAGGGAGTTGCTCAGGATAGGGAACCGAGCGGCAGCCAGTGTGTGACAGCTGGAAGAGTGCAGAGATGTGTCAGACAAAGATTACATCAGTCTGTCCATTGAATTCCCTTGTGACTGGGTATGTAGGGGACCTCCCAGGAACGTAGATTACCCACTGTGACTCATGAATACCTAGTGCCAGATAGTGAACCCATTAAATATCTAATATTCCAGAGTAAAGTCACACCTTTATAGGCATAAGCCACGCCCACATTGACGTGTAGCGCTTTGTTCACTTGCCTCCTATAATTTTGAAGCTAAACATAAAGACAGTTGTCAGCGCTTATCCTTTACACTGCATATCTGTGTGTGTCTTGCAAAATGAAAACATGAGGTATTAGTTCATATTTTGATCAAAACATTTAAGCCTGTATCCCAGCGTCAAGGGCACCTCATTATATGCAGGTCCTAGATGTAAACCACTATACCTGGGAGGCGAGTGCATCTGATTTTAACTACATTTTAATGGTGTTTAAAGCATATAGGTCAGTGTAGGACCTGCATACAATGAGGTGCCCTTGATGCTGGGATGCAGGCTTAAATGTTTTTATCAAAATATGAACTAATACCTCATGTTTTCATTTTGTTAGATACACACAGATATGCAGTGTAAAGGATAAGCGCTGACAACTGTCTTTTGTTTTGAATCCATATATAGGCATTTATATTGCCACGCAGCTGGTCCCATATATAATGTGGGATATACCGAGCGTCAGCTTGTTTTTTTTTCTCTAATTTTGAAGCTGGCTTTTACATTTCCCCCATCCTAGTCGAGATCTGTGTTCCCTATGTAGAAAAACTATGGGCATCCCTGTCCTATACACTGATGTTCTAGCGGTCATAACTGTCATTCAATGCTTTGTCATTTTAACCTTTTTCTCCTAGATATACCATAGTGAGAGTTGATAGTTTTAGTAGTAATTAAAGTCTACATTTCTAACAAAACTGCAGGTAACAATCATTTACCATTATATGTTATAACAGAATTTTATTACTAGAAAGCTTTTCTGCAGGTAGATTTAGACATTGTTCTCTGTAACAATATTAGGACAGCTTAATCCTTAGGATTCTGATTTTTGTCTCATACAGAAATTAAACGTAGTAGAGAGGAAACCAGGAAAGGAATGTGTAGTACATAATAGTAGTATAAAACAGTACTAGTTAGTAGCTAACAGTGTTAAGAAAATGGCTATAGGGCCGGTGGTAACATTACACACACACACACACACACACACACACACACACACACACACACACACACACACACACACACACACACACACCCCCCCCCCCCCCCCCCCCCCCTGTTCCTTAACTTAATGTGTACTACGGGATAGGACAAATCCCACCATAACTGAAGCTAAGGATCAAACAAGTTCTTGTGTGATTCCATAATTGAAAAGCTGCTGGTGATTAAACAGGTGAGAAGATGGACAACCCCAAGTTTTGCAAAGGGAAACTACAGAGTCGCTTCCTAATGGAAGAGTAGCTAAAGCTATTTTGCACACAAAGTAACATATTAAAATGCTATGTGTACTTAATAAAAATGCGTCCCTAGCTTTGAGAATAGGATTATATTCAAAACCGAGAAGACATGGTACATTATAAAAAGGACATCGCTAGCGACAACACCAACCTAAAAGACCGATTTAAATACATAAAATAAATAGACTTCCAGGATTTTCATAGGGAAATTGTTATTTATGTATCAAACTTGAATTGCACCCAACAGTGAATCTTTTTAAAAAGGATTTCAGATGTCTGTTTTGGCCATTTGAAATGTTGATATTTATGCCTTAAATCGTTTAAGCACATCTGTTATTTTGAGGTTATTTAACTTAAACGAGAACCACGATCAACCACATCTATATTAAGTATCTATTGCACAACTGCAAGAGTTTCTGTAACAACAAAAAAAAAAACGTTGAATAAAAGGCAACAAAATAATGATATAATTGTAATTTAAAGGATCAGGTTGTTGTTATGAGACGTATCAAATGTTAGCTAAAGAGTCATTGATTAAATATGAGAATAATCTGCAAGCGCAGGCTGTAAGAACAGCTGATAGCAATCTTTAGCAGTACGCTTGTGGGGTATACAAGAGAATGCTGAAAACAATGCTTAGCAAGACACCAAGCTGAATATTAGTAACAGATGCAGATATGTGTATGTACTATGATCGTATGTGCACAAGGATATGCTTTCCCTCCACTTGCCACACGTAATGATTCCCATATTACTTGTCCTCACAAAGCATGACCGAGTCAATGTAAATTAATCCTGACCGTCAGAATCATATTCCAAGTCACTGGGCAGCACCAGAGATTGGCGCCACAGTTAAAAAATACATTTTAGTAAAGCCACGGAAAGCCCTTTACTAACTCAAGCTTCTAAAGGTTGTGTTTATAAATTCCGATGACTTACCCGAAATCCAGAGCTCGCATTTCTACTATTGCCCCAAGCATTTTATTCTAGCTTCCAGTTGCTACTATTTATGGTAATTTATGTTAAATCTATAGATTGTAAGCTTGAGAGCAGGACCTTATTACAGCTGTCGGTCTGTATTACCCAGTATAGTTCTATTACTGCGTTTGTTCCCAATTGTAAAGCGCTACGGAATATGCCGACGCTTTATAAATAAACACTGACGACATTGAAGTTGCATTTCAAATATAGGTTTAGCTAAATAAGGTATATAAGGTAAAGTAAGATCCTTACACCTGCCCTGGCAATTAAACATATAGAGGTTATCATTATAAAACACAATAAAATAAAATGCAATACATGGCAATAAAATAAATAGCGATGACTGCATGTGAAAGTGATCAGTTCATATCATGGAATGAGCAGGGGCTGGCTGGGCTGGGGGTTAGGGGGGCATCTGCCTGCCTATGGTGGTCCCATAGTGGGCAATATGTTTTTTTTTTTCCATTAAAATTTTCCTTGCAGCCTGTTGAGCCAACTCTTGGCCACCCGGCTAAAATTTGCCATCCAGTCCCTGGTTATGAAGAACACGTAGACTGGCGAGACTTGCTAGTTCTTACTAGTTCATTATGCAAATGATTAAATGTAAAGACAAAAATGTTACACCGTAAATAAGTTTATTATACGTAGCTTCTCAGCACTCTGTACAAATAATAACTGCTGCGCTATTGGGGGCAATAGGCAGCTACTGCTGTAGCGCTGTTATCATTAGCGTCAGTTTCATTACGCAACTGTTTTGTTATAATAGGCAACGATGACCAACATCAGCTAAACAAACATTTCAAATACAATTGTTTAAATGTACAGTATGGAAACCATAAACTTAAAAATAACAAAAAAAAAGAAAAAAAAACATTAAATTTCTACTTCCAATTTTTTTTCCTCTTTTTGCTTTGTTTCTTTTACAGAAATATACACAAGTCCATTTTTTTTTTTAATATTTTTTTTTTTATGGTGTCCTGTAATTCCGTTAACAGTTCCATTCCAAAATACTGGTAGATTCCATCATAGGCACTGAATTTAAAAAATATTACGATAAAAAAAAGAAAAGAGAAAGTCTTTGACACATCTACACCACATCACTGATTCAACTCAGTGTCTCCACTTTTTCGACGTTTCCAGATGAGAAAAAAAAAATATAAGTATAAATAAACACAAATAGGCTTGTGATAGGCTCACAAGTTATTTGCAACCAATACTGTGGAAGCAGCCGTTCTGCAGTTCATCTGTGTGCAAGAGCATGTAGCAGCTTTTGTGCACTTAGCAAAGAAGAAATAAAAACAAGGAATTGTCCATTTACTGGTTGGTCCTGTCTGTGGCCAGGAAAACGCTGTGCTGCTCCTGAGCCCTTTCAAGCAACTTCTTTTTCTTCTTTTTGTTCCTCTTGTCCTTCATTGTTCGCTTCCCTGAAACAGATGAAAATGGTAACAAAAATCAATTAAAAAAATATATAAAATAAAAAAAATTTTTGCTATAAAAAAAAAAAAAAAAAAAAGTTTTTTTCCGCTCCTCAAGATTATAATTTAAAAAATAAAATATAATTACATAATTGCAAGTAATCCCTTATCCTGAATCACAGGTTACGTAATTTATAGACCACAGGAAGTAAGTTACTTAATGTAAACTAAGAGAAAACAAATCCCACCATTGCAGAAGCTAAGGAGTATTCCATAACAGACAAGTTGCTGGTGATTAAACTTATGAGAAGAGATGGACAAACAAAATTTTGTATAGGGCAACTACAGCCTAACGTTCTAATGTGGGAGTGGCTAAAGCTAATTTGCATACATAAACTACTATATTAAAGCCATGACTATGTATACTTAAAAAATCATACTCTCACTTTATTCTTTACAAGTACCTACTTAAAGGGTCTGTATAATAACCACATATAATGGATTGCAGATTAACACATGATTTTTGTGGAGTTCGGGATAGATTGTACTCTAATCATACAAACAGGGCAACATTACATTCATCATATTGCACAGTATATATAAAATACTCATTAGTGCATATATACAATACACACATAGGAATGTAAATACAACACACATAATAAGAAAAGCATAATCCTAAATTGTGCTGCTATACATGTAGTTGCGCTGATTTCTTGGCCCTGAGGGGTGTGCTAAAAGATGGGGTGTCCCTCCTCACAAATGGGTGCGACACAGCCTAGGGATATGCAAGTGTGTGAACCAATAGAAGCACCTAGAGCTCTCCTATTGGTCCATAAAATCACCCACCTCTGCTTTGTTTAATCCTGCTCTACACAGGCAACACACCTCCTGTTGGAGTCTATACTCTATTTCTGAGGTTCTTCACAATTTATTTTAATGGAGGTAGCTCTCACATGCTGGTGGATTGGGGAGGAGTCGAATGTATGAAAAGCCTGGGTTTAATTATATATTTTACACTGCTGAAGAATAAACTTTTGCTTGTACCTTGTTGGTAGATATAATAAGGATTAAGGGGCCTATTTAATAATGGATGCATTGTAACAATGATAAGGGATGATACAGCACGGCCATTTATTAAAAGTAATTTCTTGACTAACAACTCCGTAAGGCAGAATGGCTAACGTCATTGGGGTCAAGCTCTGAATAGCTAGGCTTTTTGGCGCTTGATAAACTGCTTCAGACTGCAGTCCCCATTGAAAATTATGGGGACATTGGTTTAATGAGATACTTAGCCTAAAGCAGGAGATGTCCATGATAGCTCCTGCATTAGGCTTTTGATAAATAAAGAGGTTACTTAAAAATGCCTAAACCTGCACAGTACATTTAACTATAACAGCAATAACTGTGGATTTTCACACACACAATAGAAAACAAGAAAAAACACCAACACATCTGATATAACAAGGCTCCTTTTCTTATGGGATGAAGATTAAAGCCTTTAGAGATCAAAATGGCGTAGGAAAATGTCACTTCAGGTAAGTAAAATTGTAAAACCGATCCTAAATTAATTGAACACCAGCCAATACTAAATGTAAGCCTTTGGAGGTGTTGTTCTTTAATACAGTTCAAGGAGCAACCCCCCAAATGTGAGATAATCCTCTACAGCTAAAAGCAAAGGGTTTTGTTTTTGGGGGGGCTTATGTTACAAATCAATAGACAATTTGAGAACGTCATAGAAAATGCATCCTTTGTTTTTTGTGTTTACGTGTATATTGATTCCTCCTACAAAATGGCTGCCACCACCTCCTGTCACTTTAAAGGAGTCTATAATGTGTTCAAACCAGAAAATCTGGAATAAATACAGAGCAGAAGTAAAAATGAACATTTTTAGTAAGATTTGTTCCCTGCAGTGGGAATAGATTTCAGAAAACACGTTTCAGTGCCTCTGAGAATCTCACAGACTTTGCGGCTTATTCCTAGTGACTCTGCATGTAATTACATTGCCACAGAACAGTAGTTTACTACAACCGAATCTCTTAATATTGTGATCGGAGTCATGAAACACAGGCACTAATCATTGCACTAACTGGAACATGTTGCTGATTGTGATCCCAAGTGGTTTGTAGTGGCGGCCAAAAATCTGGATGCACTTAATATTTTAATGAAGGCATGTTTTATTGCATAATCCTCTAAAGCACAAACAATAGGTCGCAGCCTGAAATCAGAAACACATGATAGCGATTTGTTGTCAGAATAATTTACATTGATGGTCTAATCTCATCACCGGCGAGTGATCAGAATTAAAAATGCCCATTTGTGATTCGGTGACACAAGCCATTTATAAATAGGCTACGGCATAAATTCAGGGATCACTTCTGCCATCATATAACGGATTATTCTATTGGTTATATCGATGTACATAAATTTTATATTTTCTATGGATAGGACCAATTATTTTTGCATCTAATGTACTTATCCCAGTGCATTGTAACCAAGCCAAGTTTGGATCATTTTGAAAACATTTAGGGCCTGAACCATTAAGGAGAGCAAAGCATAAAAAAGGGAGTACCTGGGCAAAACCATGTTGCATTGGAGGGGGAGGTAAATGTAACATATGGAGACAGATTAGATAGTTGATATAGTTAGGGTAGGACATGTCCTAGATCAACTTTAAATTTCAGAGTAAAAATAAAGCTATCAAATATTTGTGTGCTAGATGAAAAAACAGCCAGTATTTAGCTTATGTGCAAAATAAAATAATTTGCACCCCTTGTATTGTAACATGGTTTGTCCCAGAGAACATTTAATCCTTTTTTTTGCCATACTTTCCTTAATGACTCAGGTCCTTAGTATTTAATAAATAATATGATCCAATTCCAGTATGGGAATATTACAGCTTATTATTACCATATAGGGACAGTATATCCCCACTCGATGGTTACACAATTACTCTCTTACAGTGCAGCAGTGCATTGCAATAGGGACTTATATCCATGGACGTCAGGGGCGCATGCAGGATTTTTAAGGGGGGGGTTTCCCCCCCCCACCCAAAAAAAACCATAAAAAAACCAAAAACAAATCGAGAGAGCTGCTGCGCATGCGCCCGCGGCGGCGCTGTATACAATACAGCGCCGCGGCTGCTGTATAGTACAGTGCCGCTATGTAGGGGCACTTCTTTAGCGGAGGGGAGGGGTTTCTGGAGACCCAGAAACCCCTCCTGCGTGCGCCCCTGGACATTTGTTTTTAAGTGTTAATTTCAAACGGAGAGGAGACCGCAAATCAAACGTGGTTGTTAAATTGTGTTTTGACTTGCAATCGAAAGGTAAATGCTCACTGCTTTGACCTCAATGCGTTTAACAGAGCAGATAGCGTTCGGAGAGCCAAAACACTGCCTCTACACTCCCAAACGCAGGGAACATCACCAATGGGTATGAGGTCATTGTGAACAATGTTTTGTATGTTCAGAGCCTTTTGCATGTGTTGTGCTATTGTTAAAAATGCTAGTTTAATGAACAAAATTGATGCCAGAAGGTAGGAACCATAAAGCAGCCATCAATTTCACAAACACGCAAACCGAGCAACGTGTTCCGAGTGAGACTAGGTAGAAATTCCATCAGACAAATCTCTAAATAGGTTTATATGCAACTGATCACAATATCATTTACATTACAAATCTTTTCCCTCTTATGGAAATAGTTTTATGCATTAACTAGTACCTGCATTCAATATCGACTTTAAAATTGAACGATATCCAAGAACATAGAGATATTCTACTTCACTTTTGTGGTCTTTGAAATGACCACACAATAAAAAAATAAAAACACTTTCTTGACCAAAACAGAAAAAGAAAACACACAGAGATTCTGGCGCCAAGAAGATTTGATTCCAGTGTAAGAAATTAGATTATGCTCCATTAGGAACTTGCATGCATTTAAGAGCTTACAGCTAAGAGTATTTGTAATAGTCTTGCACAGCAGCTTGTTCAAACAAACACAGGGACTTTCCTTCAAACGAAACTGCGAGGAAAAGATTGTCAGTAAAATAGGTTAACTAATAAAGGCACATAAAAAGCAGATTTTGCCTTCCTCTACATTATGTATTTTATGCTTATAGAGGGCAAAAAGAATAGGAATTTTTGTTTTACAAAAAATAGAAATATAATAATAGAAGTAAAAGGAGCTACAAGAGCCCAGATGCCCAGACCCTTGGTCTTACAATGTTCTACAAACACAGAATAAATGGGTTTATTAAAGATTCATTCTGAATAGAGCTCAGTGGTCCCTGTGTGGAGTCCCCCAAACACTCAGTTTGCTGCTTGCATACATCAGTTATCAGAACTCAGAAGCTTTCATGGCCACAAAGCCTAAAAGCTTATATAACCAGGTGTCTAAACTCTTTTTTTGGGGGGTGGGAGGAATTGCAGAACCCCCCATATCATCTGTTGTAATAAAATAAACAACAAAAGTCAGTCCATAGCTGGCTAGGGCATTATGATACATAGTACCCCCACTCCCTAATCTCGGTGTAAAAATGTAGATCCATATGTGGGGGCAACCCAAGTAAATTGCATATCCCTCCTGCAGTTCCTCACTGTTTCTCACAGGCCATGTAGCATAATCCTGCGCTCTGATTGGTGGATAGTTCCAGCCTTTCACCAATCCGTGTAGAGACCTCCAACTACTGGACAGCACCATCCACCACCAGTGCTACTGGGTAAGACACACCTCGAAACGGAAATACAATCAGAGTAGTCAGGAAGCTTCCTCTACCCGACTCATCTGCCAGATTAATTTATGTAGTGTGGGAAAGGGGTGGGCCGCAGTTATCAGCCCGGTGAACTGGAATGGTGGAAAAGTCACATAGGACCGAAATTAGAACAGAACTACCCAAGGTGGCAAAATAGTGGCATTCAGCCTTGGTTATTATTACTGTCTTGACCATAGAGAACAGAGAAGTGAGCAAGGAGAGAAATAACCATTCTAGGTCATGTATAAAATCATAACTGCCCACTCTCCCAGACTTTCCGGGAGACTCCCAAAGTCCGGGTACGTCTCTCGGACTCCCGGGACAGCAGGCTATTCTCCCGCATCCTGCCCACTTCCTAATAAAAGCGGGCAGGGTTGGAGCCTCGGACGGAATTCTGTGAATCGATGCATTTTGGTCCACCTCCCGCAGTAAAATGACACTTTTGCGTTATTGAATCTCAAGGGCGAGTCCAAAAGGCCTGAATTAACCCCGCCCCCCTCATGCCCCAACATTGAAAAGTTGGTATGTGTTAGGTGGAGATACATAATAAATAATGTCCATATGTGTATAACCTTAGTGATAGCCAGGATCAGCTAAAGCATTTTTACAATACAGAAAATGCGAGTTCATCTATGAAAACTGGCAAACCGTAAAAAGTTACTTTAATACTACAATTTAGAAAACCACCGAAAGATATAGAACCTTTTAAGAAAGATTTGTTCCACGCAGTAGGAATTGATTTCCAAAATACGTTTCTATGGCCTTGCCCTTTTTGTCTTCTAAATGAGGACCGTACCTATAGCATAATAAAACTTGCAATAGATGAATAGGCAAACAGAGAGGGGGGGTTCCTAGCGCCTGGAAACCCCCCTCCAAGCCTGGGGCACTGTATAATTGGATCATGCCCCCGCTTCACACGGCTCTGCTTGAAAAGGGAGAGCTGCGTGCACCTAATAGTAGTGCATGCAGCATTGCCCATGTATATTATAGGGATAGGAAGAGTTGGAGAGCAGCCAAGCACTGTCTAATATTATAGCCACGCCCCCATGCATGCTGGTCACGCCCACTGGTGGCGTGGTGTGGAAACCCCCCTGTACAAATCCTACGTTTGCCCCTGAGATGGCAAACTAGAACAACCTAAAAGGTTATAAAAGCATTGATACGGACTATATCAAATCATTGAAATTACACTGAAAAAAAATGACTGCTTCCAATATAGCAATAGGAAATCTGATGCCTTATAAAATGTGTAAGATTTATACAATATCACAAAATATGAGCACTGACAGCAGATGTTGCAAATTTGCAGGACCTATATATACACATGAAACTCACTGGTCAATATTTCCACAGTGCAGATTTTTATTCAGCTATCAAAACCAGAAGGTATGTTGAACTACAAATCCCAGCAAGTATTCCTACAGATGGCCTGCATCTGTAAAAACACTTGTGTCTGTTTACAGTCTGGTGTTTTCTGCACTTGTACAAGAAACGAGGAGGTATATGATCCCACAGAGTATGAAAAGAATCTGGAGAAGTTGAGAGGTTCGAAATCTGTCTAATATTAAGTATTTTAGCATTTGAGCCAAATTCCATCCTTTCCCAGTATGTAATGGTTTTAACTTTTGTTATTTTAGCCAAGAGTTTAAATCATAGATAGTAGATGATTTAATAGATTTACATAATCATGGTCTTTATAGACAAACAAGAAGAACCTTGGAAGAATAGAATGTACTATAAAAGTTATGG
Source organism: Mixophyes fleayi (assembly GCF_038048845.1). Classification (NCBI taxonomy): domain Eukaryota; kingdom Metazoa; phylum Chordata; class Amphibia; order Anura; family Limnodynastidae; genus Mixophyes; species Mixophyes fleayi. The sequence goes on from NC_134406.1 coordinate 255,439,132, forward strand.
GCTAGATTTGTCTGGTCGTAGTCAGTTTAAAGATACTGACTACCCCGACACGGACTAAGACGACATGAGGATTCCGAAGAAGTACTGCCCCGACCTGAAAAAAGAAAAAAAAAAAAAAGTACTTACCCTGATCCAGATGACTTCATGTGACGACCAGATCTGTTGGCAACTGTGAAAAATGATGTTATGTGAAAAAGGCAACTCCTCTTAAAGCGGCGATGGATGGACCCGGCTGTTATTCATGTAAGACCAAATAAATCTACCTCTTATGTGTGGAAATATTTTTGCCCAAATCCTGACAGCATTTGTCTATCCATTTGTACTGTTTGTAAAGCCACAGTCAGTAGAGGTGGGGACCTTAACCATCTAGAATCCTCATTCATGTTACGCCATTTGAAGCGAGTTCATGGCAAGCTGTTGGGGAAAATCGGAAACTTATGCTAAAAAAAATAACATCAAGCAGTCCATCAGCTAGGTCCCTTCTCTTAGCTAGATCCCGACAACTGCAATCTACACTCACAACACCGTCCTCATCAATATCCTCAGCAGCGATCAGAGTTAGTCCTGCATCCAAGTTGCTAAGGCTAAATGACTCCTCCACTATCCAGGATTCCTCAGAAGAATTCTTGAGCGTTGGTCCCATTGCTGCTGCTGCTTCTGGGGGTGAAGCTTCATCCCAGAAGCAGGCCCAAAAGAAGACTTCAAGTAGTTTACAACAATTGACTGATAAACAATCCTTTGCTAGAGGAAGAAAGTAAGAAAGCGGTCACCCAGTCGCAAAGCGGATCAGAGACGCTATGGGGACTATGCCAGTATTAGATTAGCGTCCAATATCCACTATTAATGCAGCTGGTTTTAGACAATTACTTGAGGTCCTGTGTCCCCATTACCAAATTTCATCATGACACAATTTTACTGGAAAAGCTACTCCTCACCTCTACCAAAAGGTTCGTAAAAATTTAATTATTGGGCTGCAAAATGCCATTCTACCCACTGAACATTTAACCACAGATATGTGGACAAGCAAAACTGGGCAAACTAAAGACTATATGACTGACAGCCCACTGGGATGGTGATTTGCCTTCAACAGCAGGAACAGCAGCAGCATGTACCCAAGAACGCCACATTTTTCAGAGGCAGGCTACTCTGTGTATCTCCGGCTTCACTAAGAGGCATACAGCTGACAATCTGTTACAAAAACTAAGGGATGTCATTGCAACATGGTTTATCCCACTTGGACTCTCCTCAGGATATGTCATTTCTGATAATATATTGTGAGAGCATTACAGCTGGGTGAATTCCATCACATTCCCTGTTTTCCCTCACACAATAAACTTGGTGGTGCAGAGCTTTTTAAAAAATGACAGGGCTGTCTGTGGCCCTTAAAACATATAGACATTTCCGGCATTCGGCAACTGCATGTAGGAGATTGCAGTAGCTACAAGAGCAATTTAATTTGCCCTGCCACCAACTGAAGCAAGAGGTGGTGACAAGGTGGAATTCCACTCTGTATATGCTTCTGCGGATGGAGGAACAGCGAAAAGCCATCCACGCTTACTCCACAAGTCATGACATTCGGAAAGGAGGGGGGATGTATTTTACTGAAGCACAGTGGAGAATACTTTTCGTGTTGTTCCAAGTTCTGAAACCATTCAAAGTAGTCACCTGTGAAGTTGAGTTCAGGCACTGCTAGCTTGAGTCAAGTGATTACCTTAATTAGACCTTTGGAAAAGCAGCTTGAGAAACTGAAGGAGTAGATTAAACAAAGCAATTACGCTAAGTATGTCAGACTTGTAGATTAAGTACTTTATTCGCTTTGTCAGGATAAAAATCCTGAAATTGGCAACTACATTTTGGCGACTGTGCTTGATCCTCGGTTTAAGAGCTATGTCTTCTCTTTGTTTCCAACTGACCCAGATCAGAAGAGATGCAAGGAGCTCCTGGCGAGCAAGATGGCAGCTCAAGTGTTACGTGACAGGACGGCGTCTCCTCCTTCAGTTTCTCACTCAGCTGTTCCTAGGAAAAAAAACAACTTAGCTTTCCCAAGAGAACCTGGGATGATGCAGATGACTCAGCACAACATTTTGCCATCTGGGGGTAAATGTATCATACTCCGGTTTGAACAAGGTGCCGGAAATCGTCGAGTTGACAGCTAAAATTTAAAGCGGCACTGCCTTGTAAAGGGAAACTTGCCTTTACAAGGCAGCGCCACTTTAAATTTTAGCTGTCAACTCGACTTGTACAAACCGGAGTGTGTGATACATTTACCCCCTGGTCAGGTCTAAAAGAATTGACCAAAAAACGTGACACCTCTGCCGTAACCTCACCTGATCCTACTATAAACACCCAAAAGGATGATGGAGGATTATTTTACAGACAGCATAGAAATAGACACAGACATACTGGGAGGGAAAAAAAAAAAAAAGGGAATTGGGAGACCCATGAACCAACTCACTTTGCACTGCCTAAACTGCCCACCCTCCAGTGTGTACTCAAAGAGTTTTCAGCACAGCCAGGAACCTTGTCAGCGATCAGCGTAGGAGGCTACTTCCTCAAAATGTGGAAAAGATGAGGTTCATAAAAATGAACGTCAATTTCCACGAGGAAGGCCTTCCCCGACAATTACATCAAAATACTGAGACTTCTGTAATGGTGGATTCCAGCGGTGATGAATTAATAATGTGTGAGGATGATGAACAAACTGATGAGGCCGAGGATGACGACAACAACATCCTGCCACAGTAGAGTTCATTAACAGCACTGTTACCTTAGGTGCCTTAAGCCCATTGTTAGCTTGTTTTGTGGGGGCCCAAACAACCAAGCACATCAGCCTCAAAAGGGGCACTTGATTTGTTAAAGTGTGCATGTCCTTTTTAAGATCCAACATAAGGGTGGGTGGGAGGGAGGGCCCAAGGACAATTCCATCCTGCACCACTTTTCCTTTCAGCTACTGCTGTGTGCCAATGTTACCTACATGTGCTATAGACTATTGTGTGGTTTGCAAAAACCTTAGACACCCATTGATGATGCAGATGACTCAGCACATCATTTTGACATCTGGTCTTGTCTACTGTAAGAGAATTGACCAGAATTCGTGACACCTCTTCTGTAACTCCACCCAATCCTACTATCAACTATCAACATCCAAAGAATAGTGGTGGATTATTTTTATTTTTTTTGAACAATATAAAGAGAACAGTTTCATTAATAAAGAACAACTTTGCTGGCAGAAGTAATGTAAGCATGGATGTCTAAATAGACATATATATGTATTGCCTTCCACTTTGCTGCTGCTTCATTAGTATTGCACAAAGTGTTTGTAATCTGCACTTTACGTCAAAGGTATCTAACTATATTATAATTTTTTGTGAATTGGGGCTGATTCGAAGCTCAGTGATGAACTTGCTTTTTGCTGTAAATTACAATGGCTGTTTTTAGTGCATTGTCTGGCACCCTGGATTGGTCTGGGTCTGATAAAAGCACACATCAGGAGGGGAGGGGGGGGGGTGCGGGGGTCAGCGCTCGTTGCCATGTATTAGCTGTAGAATTACCACAGTTATCCAAGGAACGGGTGGAGCGATCAAATGAACCATAACGGATTTCGTGATCCAAGGACAATTCCATCTTGCACCACTTTTCTTTTCTGCCACTGCTGTGTGGCAATGTTTCCTAGATGTGCTATGAACTGCTGTGTGTTTGGGTCATTACTCTGACACTTAGCATATAGCCAGATCGCTGCAGTCTATGTTTGAAAGTGTATGAAAATTATATTGGGACCTGTGAGGTGGTCAAAATTGACTGCAAATGACTTAAAATTAGTGTTATTGAGGTTAATAATAATGTAAGGGGTAAAAAAAAGCAAAATTATGTGATTTTTAGCAAAAAAAAAGTGATTAGAAAAAAATAGGGATCCAAAACAGAAACAAAAACACGCAAAGGCGTTTTTTGCCAAAACCAAAACACAAAGTTAATCCAGATTCAAAACCAAAACCAGAACACGGGGGTCAGTGAATATCTCTAACAACGTAAATTTGGATCTGTGTTATTTGTCATGGAAGATTAGATTTCTAAAAATTTAGGACTTGTCGAGGAATAGAGGATTGTTGGCTATGTCCGGATATGCAAGACAGATTGAGAGAGGGTACGGTTTTATCGCATGAATGTACATATATACAGACACAGATGTATATCTATTTTATTCTCCGTTAGTGCTTGTGAGTGAATCAATTGCTGCCATGGGTAAGACCTCCGGGGAACATAATTACACCCTTGTGTCTTAAGATTTTGGTGCACCTTTACTGCCTAGAAATAAAGCCTGCAGAAAACATTTTACATATATTAGTCTGTTTATTCCATTAAGGGCCTTTTGTGCATTTTAAGGTATAAAGCAGTACTGTATGCTTTGCCGAGTATTTTTTGTGCCAACTCAAAGTGGAAAGACATTAAAAAGTTGTTGTTTACATCTCCCAAACTGCATGTTTTACAACTTCCAAAAAATAACTTCATCAACCCAAGTAAAAAAGCAAAAAAACTCCAACACTGACATTTCCACGAACCACATGAACCATAAAAGTTAATGTGCATTGTTCTGCCCAAACATGCTGAGTAGCAATTTACAATCACAAACTGCTGAAGCCACTTCCCTCATCATCCGGACATGTCTTCATGGGATCAGATACAGGACAAAAAGCTAATATTTCAGTCAGTTATTCTTCTGTGACATCACTGGCTCATGAATCAATGCAGTGTATTTTTACTAGGGTCACTCAAAAACTGCTGGTTCAAACAGAAAAACACCTGTATGCTAAAAGCAATCTACTGTAAGGGAGCGAAAGATGGAAGCACACACTGGGTCTGAACGTAAATGCCGATATGTACCGTATTTTGCGTAAAATCACTCTGTGCATTATGCATGCTCAGAAACGGACTACACGCCAGTGAACGCAAGAACATCCAATTCATCTTCAAGCGCAAAGGGACTTAACAGGGAGGGAAACGGGCGTATGCATGTAGTCAATGTACAGTAAGGGCGTGCCAAGCTCAAGCGCACACAGCAGTGCCCGATTCAAGCATTGGGCTTCTCAAAGGTACGTGTTTTTTCTGTCATCTCACTTGCAGCCGCTACAGGTGTGGTGTAAGTGCTGAGTGATAGTGATGACGGTCATGCTATAACATGTGTTTGCAATCTTGAGCAACTGTAAAAATGCATTTTATGTACAGTAGACATTAATTAAATCCTAATAAATGTATTTTATGGGGGAGAGGGGGTAAAAAAAACAAACAGACTTTTATTATCTTGTCATTAATGACTATTAACAGATGAATTAAATCCTTTTCTCTTTCCTGTGCGTTCTGTTCGGCCTTTATAGTCCACATAAGTATTGGACGTATCCTCCAGAGTCTTGTTCGTCAGATCAGAGCGAACCTGGACCAGTATTCACAAGAGACGTTTCTTCAGATCAGCTTCTTGTTGAATACGAACGTGCCTATGCCCGAGTTACGTACATTTTACAAAGAATACCAATTTACGTTAGTTTTGCGTTCCTTTATGAATCAGGCCCACTGTACCTAGGCAAGGATTTCATGCATATTATTTATCCCAGTAATGTGATCTCAGACACATATTAATGTCAAATATTGTGTTTACATGCTCATCAAGGAAATGTATCCTTATCCATTTTGTACACAATAAAATAAGTATTACACAAAGTCTACATTTACCCCATACTTGGCGGCATTGTAGACATTCTTTTTGCTGTTATTCGCCCTTCGTCTCAATGGTTTATCTTTCCACTGTGTTGGAAAACAGGAGGAAGTAGCTATATCATTACTAAATTATTATTTATTATAGTATCCATTAAATGTTTTACATGCACTCTTTTTTTTGGCAGGGGGTGGAGGGTAGCCATTTTTTGCCATCTTCCCTCTTTATAAAGCTCTACTAATCTAATTTCCATTAGACTTCCGCTAAGAAATAAAAATAATACAAACATACTACAGAGCTATAGCTATTCCTCCCTCCGTACAAATCAATCATCCCTATGAGCCGGCTTTGCTTTAAAACATTGCCGACACATTTTGGAAAGGTAACAAATCGTAAGTGCTCTGCTTAGGAAACATTAGCAAAGTGAGGAGAGTAACAGCGAAGTCATCAAAACTATGACGATACAGGATGCCAATAACTTCTTTACATCACTTATTTGTATCTTACCAATAAATCAGTTGCTGTTCGGGTCAAAACACACACACACACACACACACACACACACACACTAGCAGAAACGTAACCCAAAAAGAGAATTTATTTTACCAATTCACTTTCATTGTACTTGCAAATGGGGACCATGGGATAAATGTATCAAACTTTCTTTAAAGGAATAGGGCGGTATTGACCATAGTAACCAATCAGATTCTAGGTAGCGCATTCTAGAACAGTGATTGCCACCAGGCGGCTCTCCGAGCCTTCACCCGCAGCATCTTCCTGCTTTATGGTCAGATTGGTTTGTTACAAGCTGTAACAATTTGGAAAATAATGCTATAGAAATTCAATATATACATTTTTACATGATCTATAGTTATAACTTCACATTGTCCGGTTGTCTTCTTTATTGGGTCTTGCAAGCCCACCCAGAAGGGGCATTCTGGACATCTCCATCTATCAGCGACAACGCGTGGAAGGTTGTTGTTTTAGTGTGTAGACGCTGAGGATGTCCTATATAGTGCTTGTACTATTGAACTCTGCAGCTATCACCAGGGGAAGCGGTAATCACTTTCTACTCATCCATATAATACATATTTTTCCTGTCCTATCCATGTAATGGAATTAACACGCCTTCCATAGCAAGTAAAGCGTTTAGAGAACCACATCTGCACTGTAGAAGTCTGTTTCATACTTAAACCATAATGCAACAGTAACCCACACAGTGAATAGAGGGAAATATACAGCTAGTGAAACTTACATGAACTTATTTTAAACCCAGGGCTATACTTGCCATAATGGCACAGAAATGGTATATATATATATATATATATATATATATATATATATATATATATATATATATATATATATATATATATATATATATATATATATATATATATATATATATATATATATATATATATTAAAAAAAAATCAACCCTGCCAAGGATCCTTGGGCCCGATTCATTAAGGATCTTCACTTAAGAAATGTCTTATTTCAGTTTCCTGGACAAAACCATGTTACATTGCAAGGGGTGCAATTTAGTATTCTGTTTTGCACATAAGTTAAATACTGACTGTTTTTCATGTAGCACACAAATATCAACTTTAAATTTCAGTGTACAAATAAGCTATCAAGTATTTGTGTGTTACATGAAAAAACAGTCAGCATTTAACTTATGTGCAAAACAGAATACTAATTTGCACCCCTTGCATTATAACGTGCAGGAAACTGAAATAAGACGTTTCTTAAGTGAAGATCCTTAATGAATCAGGCCCCTTATTACAATGTCAGTGTACAATAAAAGAGCAATGAATGCCAAAGAATGGCGCCTCCCAGTGGCCACATTTATCATGAAAAAAAAAAAAGGAAAAAGCTAATTTTTCAACGAATCAAATTTTAGAAAAATTTTTTATTCAAAGGGAAAGGACTACAAAACATTTCTTCTCAACAGATTTCCATATAATGTATATTTGTTTACACTTATAGATTTTACAAACTTTCCCAACAGGGAACTGAGTGTCACTGATCACAATACTTTTCCTAATTGCACCGTCTGTGTTTGTCTAGAAAATGAAACCGCCTCAATTAGAACATTAGTTTATGGCCGGCTAACAAGCCTGGAAGGTCAAACTTTTAAAATGCTATCAGTTACCATTTAGGATAGACTAAATGGTATGACACTAAAGACCAAGATCATTTTTCCACATGTCTGAGAAACCCACCCAAAAAAAGGTCCTGCAAGGTTATGACCTTTCCCTGAACTTCTGAAGCCGAGCCCGGGTACATTTGAAATAGGGTAGACTGTTGGTCACATTACATTTCGGCTTCTACAGACTTGCTACAGGATACCTTCCTGACTAAATGACATCCAGCAGAGACTAGCCCCATGGGGATCCTGAAAATGACCGGTCTTGTATTTCCAATAGCACAGAAGCCTGTCAAACATCATGTAAGACAAACATCTGCAATACTACACTGAAAGAAAACAATGTTGACAAATTAACCTTTTTGAACTGACCAGCCAGAACATGTTAGCAACAACAAACAGAAACATTCATCAATGGGGTCCTTTATCCAAATTTCAGTTGCGTAAAAAAAAAGACTAACTACAAATTCGTACAACCTGTATTACAGGGAAAATAATTTATTTGTAACAAAACTCAAACTTAGATCAGGATTAGTGATTGATGATTTTCCCCCTCCCCACCAGTCCGGCCGTTTGAATAATTTAACATATTGGGACAATTAATTAATACCTTTACTATTTTATTATTGTTATTGTTAAGGGTGCAAGGAATTGTTTCTAATGTAAATTAGTTTAATTAGTTCTCCTATCTGATCTTTTATAGAATGAGCTGTTAAAAAAACATTTTATACAAACAGTAAAGCTGGGTACACACTACAGAATTTTCCACCAACTTTTTATGCCGATCGATTTTACTTGCGATCGATGGTCCGATCGCTCGGTCCATGGACTGCATACACACTGGCCTTGTTTTAGACGATAAAGGGAAGAGCGGACTTCCCTTTAGCGACTTTTTACAGCCATGTTGTGGTGAGCAATGATTGCAATTTCGTACACACTGAAGCAACATCGGTCGGAAGATTATACACACTACACAACAGAAATGAGATTGGAACGAAAATATTTAACGGTACGACCAACCAAATGAGACGACAATGGTCCATTTGGGCAGACTTTCGACCATCGTGTCACTGCACACACTGACCCGACTTTTGAACGAGAGGTCGTATGTCAGCTGGTTGAGTTGATTATTGGACGAAAACCCTGTAGTGTGTACCTAGCTTTACCAAGCGCCAATAGTATTCAGTCTGATTTTTGTGAACCAATGGTGTCGTCTGTGAAACGCCGATATTGCCGTGAGTGGACACATACTTATGCTTTATGGAAATAGCACAAATGCACACAAAAAAAGAACCCCCTGGATATGCATAAACCCAAGTTATTACCCCTATTAATAAGTATCAGTTAAATACTCAAGAACAGGACTATCAATATCAACATGAAAAGATGGTCCTTATTACATTTTCCGATTATATTTTTTCCTTTCAAAAATAAGTCAGGTGTTATGAGGGACACTAAAATTTTGCATGTACATTTTATTTTTGCCTTTTTCTCTCAGATGTAAAACAAATAAAAAAAACAAAAAAAACAACCAATATTCATAGGTGAATCACACTTTCCTATTGGTGCATCGCCCGTTACTTGTATAGTCAAGTAGGCAAGTCATACTTGTCAACTCTCCCGGAATGTCCAGGAGACTCCCAGAATCCAGGTAGATCTCCCGGGAGAGCAGGAAATTCTCCCGCATCCTGCCACTTCCTAGTGAAGTGGGCAGGATGGTAGCCTCAATGACACAATTTGAGATTTAATCCGGTCACTTTGGCCTTGCCTCCTGCAACAAACTATCATTTTTGTCCCTGGGGGCGGGGCCAGAATGACAATATTGACAGTGCCCCGCCCCCTGTCTGGGACTCCACAATGAAATTTTGCCAAGTACAAGGTAAGTTAAAGCTAAAAGGAGGGTTCGTTGTAAACAGTCCAAGCGAATCATTGTAAAACTTTGTCAGGTATAAGTACTGTTTGTTTGTGAAAAGCCCAAACTAGCATGACATGTACAGGACTGCAGAATTAGGATGTGCTTCTTTCTTTTTTTTTTAAATGAGGGGATTACCAAAACACTACACTGAAATAGAGCCATACATTCAGTTGTAGGATAAACCCAGTCATTAAATCTGCTCTGCGAGAGAAATGTTCAGATATGTTAATGACACTTTTAGGGAGACAGTTAATTGCTGGAAAGTACTACTGTTTTTGATTATCAATTTCTATTTATAGTAAACTGAGCTATAAACAAACAATTCGAAAACCTTCATCACAAGAAGATACTGTGGACCGTAAGAGTCTTTTCTTCCATGTTAATACATAGATTGTTTCATTTAGTCCTTATTCTACTCCCCCATTATCACTCTTTCCCCCAACTTAGAAACAGACAACGCTTGTAAAACCTGGAGGTGGGGGTGGGGGGGTAAGAAGAAATCAAACATCTCTACATCTCCATCACACAACAACCAGGATGGTTTCTTCACCCCTTCCAGGGGCAGGCTGGGCTGGGGGGCAGGGTGGCAACTGCTGGTCCCATAGTGGTTCCTAATAGGCTGTTATTAGAATCCCCCCACCCCACACCTCCAACAGGCTAAAGTTTGCCAGCTAGTCCTTGAGTACAACCTACCAGATCTTCTTGTCACACTTCGCTCCCCAAGTACCTCCACCAGAGCCTCAATACACTGACTTACTTTAAACCTCTTCATGGTGCAGGCTGTCAGCCACAGTTTGCCTCTGTGATTACTTCACCTGAGTCAGTTCAGCTATTAGTCAGTTCTCCTTTATAAGGCTCCTCCTTTCACCTAGTCATTTCTGGTTCTTCAAGTCTACACCTGACCTGCTGCAGCTTCTTCTTCCCGTTATTATCTATGGCGCTACCTACGCTGCATGCATCGCTGACTACTGCTGATTCGTTCCACATCCCTGTGGTAAACTGTAGCTCATTGTTTGCTGCATACCTGGATTCCGCTAATCTCTGCTCACCTGTTCCACTCATTCGTGGTAATCGCTGTGATCAACGCCCGCTACTTACTATGCAAGCACCGCTGACTACTGCTGATTCGTTCCACATCCCTGTGGTAAGCTGCGGCCCTTCATCTGCTGCATACCTGGATACCGCTGATCTCTGAACTGTATCTCTCTGAACGCTGCCTGAATCTGTTCTCCAATCTGTCTCACTGGGAACTTCCCTGCAGGGTGGAAGCCGCTGAAGTCCAAGTTCCCTTGCGGGAATCCCTGGTGAATACCTTCCATCCTGTTAGACTCCGCGCCTCTAGGGAAGTCTAGCCAATACCAGTTGAGACAGCGGGATCTCACTCGTTTCTTCGTGTGCAAACCTGACACTTCTGTTTACTCCTCTCAACCAAATCCCTTGATTAAACAATCTCACAGGATCCCAATACTTCATAGTTCGAATTATTGAAGTGACCCTCTAACATTTTGCCATGATTTTCTTTTATACTCCACCATCTTTTATACATTAACCATTTTACAGCACCGATCTATCGGTAAACACAGATATAATGTGCCAGCGGAGAAAACAATGTTGGGCACAACAGGAATAGTTGGTATGCTCAAATAACTAAGTGATGTCCGTATGGATTTGTGCTGCTGTATCCAGAATTAAATTCTCATTGATTAACCACAACATGCATTAGCAGCTCACTAGCTTATACCAGTTCAAATATTTTTAAAAAGAGAATGGTCTGTCAGACTGAACAATTGCATTTGGAGAACGTACAGGCTTACCAAAAAAATATTGTGCCTCAGGTGAGCAGGTTGTCACCTTCCCATCAAAACAAGCAGTATGTTAACAAACTAATTGTGATTATTTTAAGAATGGGCATATTACTAATGTACCACTTCCCTGCTTCTGAACAGGTCTTCTAGAAACAATGAACAACCGCAGGTATCCGCGCAGCTGAGAAAACTACAGTTGTTGACATATTATGCTAAAAGTACGGATGTGTGGTTGTGTTAGAGTACAACGTTTTGAAGAGTCTTTACAGGAAGTATTGCTTGTATGGACAGGATTTAAATTTATAGCAAAACTAGCCAAAGTATAAACTCAGCGCTACCACTAGGTGAACTTATGCGGTCGCCTAGGATAAGCTATCACTAGGTGAGCCTAGGCGGTCGCCTAGGATGAGCTACCACTAGGTGAGCCTAGGCAGTCGCCTAGGATGAGCTACCACTAGGTGAGCCTAGGCAGTCGCCTAGGATGAGCTACCACTAGGTGAGCCTAGGCAGTCGCCTAGGATGAGCTACCAGTAGGTGAGCCTAGGATGAGCTACCACTAGGTGAGCCTAGGATGAGCTACCACTAGGTGAGCCTAGGATGAGCTACCACTAGGTGAGCCTAGGATGAGCTACCACTAGGTGAGCCTAGGATGAGCTACCACTAGGTGAGCCTAGGATGAGCTACCACTAGGTGAGCCTAGGATGAGCTACCACTAGGTGAGCCTAGGATGAGCTACCACTAGGTGAGCCTAGGATGAGCTACCACTAGGTGAGCCTAGGATGAACTACCACTAGGTGAGCCTAGGATGAGCTACCACTAGGTGAGCCTAGGATGAGCTACCACTAGGTGAGCCTAGGATGAGCTACCACTAGGTTAGCCTAGGCGGTCACCTAGGATGACAGTGTTGAGGGGGCGACTAAAACACTGAATTAATGACATAGGTTAGCTGGCCCCCTGACATTAAGGGGCTTTTTACCTATGAAGCTATTGGCTGCTGCTCTTCCATGTTGGTAATGTCCAGCCCCGCGCCACACTTACAAGAGGTGAGGACGGCACCCCTCCCCCATTACACACTCGTTAGGAAGCAGAGGGGGGGGGGGGGGCGACAGCTCCTAAAGGAGGGGTCAGTGGTTGTCCAAAGGACCTGCAAAAGTGACCCAATCTGTGTGAAACCGCTAATGAAAGCATTTAACGTAACTAATGGAATGTCAGATGCTACCCCTAAATTTTAGTCATGTATCACTGATGAAACTGGTACATAGAGGGGCGTATTTACTACCAGAAGTAATGCGCCCTGCGCACTATTACCATTACTATGTTAATAGTGCGCATAATTACCGTTCTTGCGATAATTTCAATGCCGGCTTTTTGCTTGCGGCTCTGAGCCGCGAGCAGAAATCAGTGTAAAAATTACTGTATTAACAGTAATAGGATTAATGCTGCGCTTTTCTCTGGCGGGAATTAAATCCCCCCCCAGAGAATTGATGGGCTTCATTTTCATAAATATTGGTTGAAGGGCAGGTATTATTTATACCTGCATTATAGGTAATATGTTCCAGTATACAAATGCACCTTTATCCACCAGGGTCCTGAAGACACCACCAGTAAGAGAGCGGACAACAACTGTATAAAGAGATTGACAAGTAGTGTGGTGTGTAGCAATGAGATTAAAATAGATATGTTCCCTTTGTGGTGTTTTACTTCGGGAATAGTTGTCTCATAAAGATATAAACGAGGTTTTCTGCAGTGTACAGGAGTTGTGCTACAATGTAGGAGGAAGAACTTTAATTGGAGCTGACCTTGCTTCTTTAGCTTAAGGTTGAAGCTGCTGAATATTTTGTGCATACGAGTTTTACACCTTTGGTACATTTTGAAAAATGTATAGTTCACGTGTCTGAGCTCTCGTCAAATTGGCTCTAGTTTAATTCAGTTTACTTTTCAGAAAATATGCAGATCTCACTTGTTATGATAGATATAGATAGACAGATAGATATAGATAGATAGATAGATAGATAGATAGATAGTTAGATAGATAGATAGATAGATAGATAGATAGATAGATAGATACTAAAGGGCTTTTGGTTCTATTGCTTGAAAGTTATTTTTCATAGGCCAAAGACAAAAAACAAACTAAAAACATCTGACTTGTTATAAAGCAAGTTTTAAAGGAAAGTGACAGCAACAAGAATGGATTTAAACAACTTGCTCTTGGAACGCCACAGAGTAGAGTCATCTGAAAACTAGACAAAGACCAACATCTCTATTGTGCAATATTTTTCAAGGATCATTTTCTCTTTTTCTAACCTAGCGGTGACCTTAAGATTTTCTATAGATATTTCTAAGAATAGCACATCTGTTTTCCTTTACTGGTGTAACATGATATTTAATACCCAATATAAAAGTGTAGGCCCCCTGCAGGTCTATGGACCTCTGCCAAATTCTTCAAATAAGACTGCTCCAACAATGGCGTGGAGTCTTCAGTGGAATGGCCCCAGAGAGAGATTTCACACACTTAAATGTATCCTTCACCTGGAAAACGATATGTTTTACCTTCACAGTATCTTTTTAGGACATTTTTTGCAAAAATATTACCTATATAATGAAAAGACCTTTCAAGGAGAGACATTAAAAAGCGACACTAAAAATACTAAATGTCCCAGATTTAAAACTGGCAATGTTTGCTAAAGAGCTTATGCAGACAAAGTATCTGCCTACCCATCCAGTCATACACCAAAAGCCAGGTGTGTAATGTATTGACTATAAGTGCTGTCCTGTACTGTAAATGGGATATCCCATAAGGCTTTGCTCCTGAGTGGGTGTGACATATTTGCATATCGTCCCTAGAGAGTAATTTAACGATCGTTTAACTCTTGACATTACTTCACTGAGGAACTCTAAAACGCTTCACATTCTATTCTACTCCTATCTTGCACTAAAGAGCCTTAACAGGGGGAAATAACAAGACTATACGTAGGCTGATATTATACTATTCTCTAATTCTGTGAATTATTTTATTATAATTATTATTATTAATTTTCATTTATAAGGCGCCACAAGGCGTCTGCAGTGCCGTACAGAGACAAACAAATTACAATACAATGGGAGACAGCACAGTACAGTAAACAGTAAGCACAGCAACTCAGTAAGCTCAATGCACAGCTAGAGAGGGCGGGGAAGGGGGAGGGAGGATCCGCAAACGATGGGGCCCAAGAAGGAGGGTGCGGAAGACAGGGAGACCCCCATGGGGGAGGAGGGAGCGAGAGTGGACGTGGGGTGGAGGACCCTCGAGGAGAAGGGCTAAGTAGCTGGTGAGCAGAGTTAGAAGTGGTGGAAACAGGAGGAGAGATGGCCCTGCTCAGAGGAGCGTACAATCTAAGGGGAGGGGTGGACAGACAGAGAGACGCAGGGGAGAGAGGGAGAGTAGGGGGACGGAGGCAGAAGATAAGGTAGGAAGTTAAGTGGGAGACAGAAAGGCTTTAAGAAAAAGGTGGGTTTTTAGGGCCCGTTTGAAACTGGACAGATTAGGGGAAGTTCTGATGGAGGGAGGGAGCTCGTTCCAGTGGAGGGGGGCAGCGCGGGCGAATTATTAGAGTTATCTAATTTTGCACTGCTCATTTAATCACTTTTTGGTCTGTGGACCAATTGATTTAATTGTACAGATTCTGTAGCTACCTGTCTGCTGTGGATGTTATAGAGGCAGTGGTCTTTAACACATTAGTCAAACACATATAGTTGCTACAGTAAATTACGGGGACACTCTGGCTGAACAGTTGCATCTAAGCACATCTGTATTATTATTATTATTAATTTTTATTTATAGGGCGCCACTAGGTATCCGTAGCGCCGTACAGGGACAAACAAAATTACAATACAAAGGTGAGACAGCACAATACAGTAAACAAAACGCACAGTAACTCAGTGAGCTCAAAGCACAGCTAGAGGGGCGGGGGAGGGGAGAGGGGAAGGTCCCGCATACGGCAGAGCCCAAGAGGGAGGGCACGGATGGCAGGGAAACCCCCAGAGTGGAGAGGAGGGAGCAAGAGGGAACGGGGAGAAGAAGGTCCTAGAGGAGGAGGGCAAGGTAGCTGGAGAGCAGAGTTAAAAGTGGTGAAGACAGGAGTAGAGATGACCCTGCTCAAAGGAGCGTACAATCTAAGGGAATCTGTAGTGTTGTATAGGCGATCTTGATGTACGACAATGCATATTAAGTCTGTAAGAAGACGTTTACAATTGGCAGTCTCCCTGATTCTTTCGGTCTATCCATACCATCCACACTGTTGCATGCCTATTTCACTTGACTATGGAATAACCCCCCCCCCCCCTTCCATTGCAAATATTCCTCTTAAATAAATACAGCTTAGAGAATGATATATGTTATGGTATTTACCCACATTCTAAAAAAAAAAAAAAGGAACATTTTTTTTTGTACAAAAGTTAACAGGGACACATCATTAAACCGTGGACCTGTCCCTGGAAATTGGGGACGAATGACAAATATGTAGGCTGCAACAATTAATCCGGTTTGTAAAATGAAATTAAACAAATAAATAAGTATGGCTGAAAAATTAGGTATTTATACATATAGCAGTTAACTGTAGTTCCTTTTTTTTGCCAAATATAAGATCCCAAAGGACAACAGAAAATAAAGTTGATGGATGGGGCAATTTATAGAGCTTTTGATGCCTGAGGTGATCACAAATTGGCAACTGAGTACCACAAATGTGTATGTCCAGTAGTAGAACCTTCTCTTCTCTGTGGTTTTGATACGCTAACTAAGGGTCTGTCTAAGATCAAATGGTAAAAAGCTGTGTTTCCCCTTGAACTGTCCCTGTCCTAGTCATTGGTTTATTTGTGATACTAAAGTTGCACAAACACATTGAAAACTGGGCAATAGGCTTTACAGCCAGATTTGTGGGCAACTTGGTTACATATTGTCACAAACTTACCTGGCTCCCCATTCCAGCACTGCCGATTAAGTCTGTCTCAGTGCGGGTTTTGGCGCTTCCAGGTTTGGGCGGTCATGTGACCGTGCCTGGGGGCGGCAAATCAAATCCCCATCCTATATAAAAGCTTGCTCTGACACTGCAGCAGTATCAGAGCAATAGGTAACCACACCAGCCTGACTGCTTGTTATACTGCCTTGCTACTGACCTAGGCTACTGCTTGTGACTCTTCCCTGGATTGTGTTTCTGCCTTGACAGTTCCCGGCTAGATTGGCTACTCTTATGTAACCCTGTCACTGTGTGTAGTGTTGAGGTGCACAGTTTAGGCAGTGCCCTTCTTTCTCAGGCCTGGCTAGCTCCTGGCGTGGATGTAGAGGACCAGAGGCAAGCAATGTTAAGCATATTTCAAGTTGAAAAGGTGTGTGCTTTGATTATGTAAACTATTTTTGAACAAATATAACTATACACAGTTCAAAAACACAAACCTTGGCATGCTATGCATTCTTACAGCAATACAAAGCAGGAAGTTACACAAGATTAAATAGAATTATTATATCTTATTAAACATGATTACAATTACACAAAACGCATTTATTTATTTTATTTAATTAAACCGGTCATTGTTTTTTCTTTTGTTTACATTCAGACATGCCCAACGAATGTATTAAAAGGTAATTCATGAATAATAGTTTACATGGACAAAAGTAACACTGATTGAAGGTTAAGAAAGCGGTATGTAAGAACAGGGATTAGCGCAAATTGTAAATTAACCAACTGAGGAAGAATGACCATGACAAAATTAGGGAAGTCTGGTTTGAATCTAGTGTTCCAGGGAAAATATTATTTATTTATTTTACAATGACTCATTGAGTTATTTATCAGAAATAAATGATTAGACGTTAAAAAAACCCAAATAGAAATAATATATATATATATATATATATTACTCATGCATGGTTTTAAGCCAAGCAAAAACAAAAAATATTCTGCACTGAGAATGTTTCTATTGCCCTGCAAGTTTGCATACAAGAAGGAATATGGCCTGCTCATGCACGCAATGTCAGCTATAAGGTACAATAGAACAGCGCCGCCCTAGTGGCAAATTAATAAATTGCAGAATTCTTGTACTGTAAAATTTTTGGTTTTAAATATATGGGGCTGTCCTTGTTTTATTAAGAAAATAGCTATTAAATATTTTTCGGTATATAGTCTAAAATAGCTTACAGTACTGGGGGAGTATGTTTAAATTTTATTTCTCTATTAAATTTATTTTTTTTGTAGAAACCACACAGTTAAGTCAAGGAAAATATGGAGTGTACAAGCTTGATGCTTAGTACTGGCACACTCTACACTTAGGGAAAATAAACAAATGTTGCTCTAGAACAATTGAAATAGGTATCCTCCATATCTATCTAGCTTGTACATACTCATATGCCATCCTGGGGGTAAATGTATTAAACGCGGATTTCGGCGACTTTGTCTGCAAAATTTAAAACAGCAATGTGTTTAAAGGCAAAACGTCGATTTGCAAAAATCAGAGGTGAATACATTCACCCACTGGTGTTACCGGCCAACAGTCCTGATTTTCACAGGGCAGGTCAGTTTTTAGGACACCCAAATAAGTCATGGGGGTATATTTACTAAACTGCGGGTTTGAAAAACTGGAGATGTTGCCTATAGCAACCAATCAGATTCTAGCTTTCATTTGTTTAGTGCATTCTACAAAATGACAGCTATGATCTGATTGGTTGCTCCAGGCAACATCTCCACTTTTTCAAACCGCCAGTTTAGTAAAAATACCCCATGGCCTCAACTGAAATGAGCATGGTTTTGATGGATCGAGCAGATAGGTGTGGCCTAATGTGTCCCGATTTTAAAATCAGGAACAATGTCAAGTATGCACATAATCTTTACTTCTTAGAGTTCCTTTAAGCTTCTTTTTAATTAAAGAGTAACTCCACTCAAGGCACACTAAAAAATATTTTTGCCTAATTAAAATTATATTGGGTACCACTACTTACTGGAATAACTCCCGAAACTTGAAATTGGACATTGTCCATGTCTACAAGTTCCGTTGTCAGAGATGATGGGATTATCGGAATCCTTAGTAACACAGTAACCATGGAAACTCATTGCAGTCCAGTTGGCTTCTATGGCATATCATATATCTACATCATGACTTATGAATGCCAGCACCAGCCATATCTGAGTCTTCAAGAGCCAAACTTACTAGCGTTCTTCCAGTAAATTGCATTATCCAGCACATGGATTTTAGTTAGGCAAAAAATATTTTTTAATCTCATATTTGAGAGGCACTACCCTGTAAGACAGGAAGGTCAAACTGGTGTATTGGGGGCAGCCCTCTCTGTCCTTCATTGATGCCACTTTTTAAGAATTTCAGTTGAAACTTGCAGCCACTTTAGAGCATTAAAATATTCATTTCCTAACATTATCTTGCAGTGGAACTGCTATTTCTACTAATGGTTCGTTGCCGTTTTACTTACTTTTACTTTGGTAATGTTTGTTAATCTCTTAATTAATGCAGTATATCTTCTAGGGCAGTACTGCAGCCCTCGCTGGAAGTGGTGTAGTCCATAGTTGCCTACTCTCCCGTAATGTCTGGGAGACTCCCGAATTTCTGGGAGTCCTCCTGGACTCCCGGGAGAGCAGGCAATTCTCCCTGATGCTGGTCAGCTGTGTAAACTAAATGGGGGGCGAGGCCCAGTGACATCATGGACATGTCATCGTGGCCCCACCCCATTTTTATTTGTCCAGAGTTGTGATGGCCGTTTTGGGGGCGGGGCTAATGACGTGATTCTTCAAGTCCCGCCCCCCACCTGCAACCTGGACCTCCTGGGATTCATCTTACCCATGTTGGCAAGTATGGCGTAGTCTTCCCTGAGTTTTTCCCACTCAATATAGCCCACTGTGTCATTTAAGCTCAACATGCCTGCTTTAAAATAAAGAGGAAAGTTACACCCAAAACTAAAATGATTTTTTTGGATGAATTCAGGAAAGGCATTTTAAAAACAGGAAATTGGCAGTTACCTGCAGTCCAGATACTATTTCAATGCTTCATTGTTTTGTTTTTAAACTATTATCTTTTTTGTCACGTCCTCTCCTCGCAGGAGAGAGGATCCATCGGAGGCAATGTGGGACACATCAGATGGAAGGATAGAGTATAGGTAAATTTGGGCACAGAGCACAATACACTTAGAGCGAACCCTGCACCACATTATATTTTCTTGGTCCCGGCCTTTTGGCTGGGCCAGAACAATTTTTACACCCTCCGGCCATCAGGCTGGGGCTTATGGGCACTTTTTTATTTTTTATTTATTGACCTCTAGCACTTATGCACAGTATGGCACTTTTTTTGCACAGACTTTATTTTGTTTGATTTCCGTTTGCACGTTTTGGGTTTGGGTTTGACCCTAAGGGGAACCCCTCTCCCTCAGTTGTCTGAGACTCTCTCCTTATGGGGAGAGTTGAAGAGCCAGTCCCCCCAGGGAAAGCTTCGGCCGACCTAGGGGTAAAGGGGGCTGCCCGAGCCTTGCGGCGTAGGCAGCCCTGAAGACCCTTGCCCTCTAAGGGGCCTTATGGCTCCGAGGGTCGGGGAGTAAAGGGGTGCCCGAAGAATCTCTTTCCTCCAAAGAGATCTTTTGGCTTTGGGGGATAGGGAGCAATGGGGCCCTTTCCTTTTTGGGAAGGGTCTAAGTCCCAAGACCCCTGCACTGATTTTCATGGCACTGGGTGATTGGAGCACGCACCTCAAGCTTCAATAAAAAAAATAAAAAAAAAGGTAAAATTTGGGGTAGAATTCTACCCTGTAAGCCAATCACCTTAATCCAGTAGTAGCAAAACAATTTGGGACATTTTGTATTACAAGCAGCTTTTAGTTTATACATTTCTAGGTCCGTCTTCCAAAATTACTCAGGAATTTATAGATTTTATTAGTATTTGTTTTAAAACAGGAACTATTTTTTTTATGAAATACATCCAGTGATTGTCTATAGCATACAAGATGTATCCAACATAATGGGCTTGATACATCAAGGCATGCACACTGAGTGCAATGTGCATTGGTTTTAAAACACACAGAATTTGGGCATATGCATGCCTGAATTCAACAAGGAGCAGATCTGAAGTATTTACATTTTTTTTCCCATGATATATTAGGATGTTCTTAATATCTACTGTACATAAAATACATTTATACAGTTGCTCCTGAATGCAAACACATGTTATAGCATGTCATCACTAGTACTAAGGACTTAGACTAGACCTGTAGCTGGAGCAAGAGATACGGCAGAACAAAAAGCAACTTTTACTGTACATTGACTGTTGACGAATCACCCCTTCTGTGCCCTGTTCCCGCACAAAAATTGTAAGCTGCAGTACGTGTCCTTTGCGCACGAAGTTGAATTGAACGGTGCTGCATTTAGTTTCTTAGTTTCGTATGGTCCGGTTATGGTCATGCGCAGATCAAATAGGCAAATTATGTACACAAAATCAGCACTTATCTTCCTTAATGAATTAGGCCCAATATGTATAAAAATATTAAATTTAGAGAGCATTTAAAGCAAAAAAATGG